>NC_057804.1:465284211-465584211 GCF_018294505.1 Triticum aestivum
GTGCCCTCATGCGTGCCTAATAACAGTGGCATCGCTTTGCAGGCAGGCAGCACATCCCAGAGACGAAATTAAGAAGGCATATCATAGTGCATTATTATTAGGTCGTGGTGCTCCTCGTGCCTGACGGTAGGGAATTTTGTGAACTGGCTTGGCTTCGATTTTCTTTTCTTTTCCCTCAACTACTGGCAGCGGCATGGCCGGCCCAATGGCTTAAATTCCAGCGATCCCTCTGAGACAATAGTTTACTAGCTTTCCATGGAATATCTACAGCTTGAATAATACGTAGTATGAAATAATTCAAGTGGCAGAGCATGCCAGTCTTGCCAGACTAGAGAACACGAGAAAGCAAGTGATGGATTTAACACAGGGATAGGATGATTATGTGTTGAGATAAGTACTTACTTGACATGTTTTACTACCAGAAGAAGAAGCTGATGGATGGAGCATCGTGTTTGTGCCAGGCCAAAAGCCAAGGGAGGGAATATGCTGCTCGCCGGCAAAGGCATTTTGGGGGTGAGAGCAAAAGGAAGGGGTGGAGGAAAGGGGAGAAAGGTAGCTAGCTCCCGGAGAATGTTCATTTTGTGCGGTACGTTCCCGTCGTGGAACGGAGTGCAGCACGTCACGCGCGCTCAATACGCTCCTTGTAGCTTCCACCGCCACTGGACGGAATAAAGCCGCGCCTTCCTCCTTTTCCCTTGGCATCGTCGACGATCTTTCTTTTCTTTTTTTTTTGAAAATAAAACATCCTCTTTATTTATTAGTAATAATGGTTACATCGTCTATAAGAAAATTTACAATATCGTTAAAAGGTTCCTCAAACCAATCCCTTGTCTCAGAAAATTTAGCTACTCTAGCAATTTCATGAGCTACTTTATTTGCCTTCCTAAAAAAACCAGGCCCTCGTGAGGCGACTCCGGCGAGCGCCGCGAGCCGGCCGCCGATGCCTGCAGATCCTTCAACGAGGCGAGTAGGGGGGCATTTCTGGGCTCTCGCGGGCTCGAAAGATGAGGACGACGAGGATGGAGACCCTGTCGGCAGTTCGTCGGCCGATTACTCTCCTACGCCTTCCGACGTGATCTGTGAGGCCTTCACCCCTAGGTACTCTGAGGAAGATGTGGCCGCGCTCGTCGACGACTTTGTGCCAGGCGATGATCCAGCGTGGATCGGGCTGCGTTCAGAGGATAGGGTGGAGGTTGTTCGCCGGATCATTCACCGGAGGACGGCGGCGACGGCGATCCGGCCTTGGAAAGGGCCTCTACCTAAGGTTTGCATCCAACCACTAACTTTGTCAGACTTTATCCCGCAAGATGCTTGGACTGGAGTGGTCCGTAAGAAAAAGAAGAGGATGGGGAGATCGGAGCGAGCAACGCCGGCGCCGGTGAGCCGAACGGCGGCTGAGATCCGGGCGGCTAGGGTTGCTCGTTTGAATTTCATCCTGGGCCGTGATGGGGCGGTCGATGAGCGGGCCGGCCGTGAGCCCGTGCTTGGGTATGAGACCCAACATGGGGGCGCTGAGGAGGGGCTGTTTGGACAGGTTTTGACTGGGTATGTGGCCCAGGAGACCCTGGACGCGCCTCTTGTGCCTACCGAGCCTAGCAGGGTCGATGATCATCGTGATCGAGCCGACCGGGTCAGTGCTGAGCCGGATTTTCTTGGGCCGGTGAGTTTTTTTGGGCCAAGGTCTAGGGGGTATGAGGCCCAACCAGACGTGGTTCTAATCGATTCCGAGGAGGGGGAGCATGCACGTTTCGTTCGTCCTCACCTACGCCGTCGCTGTGCCCTAGGGTTCGTTGATCGCCGTGCCTGCGTTCTGCCGGAACAGGCCTGGCTCGCCGCATTCCCCCTCTTGGCTCGATGGCTGGTTCTGGAGGCGCTCCTCCTCCCGGGAAGAGGCCGCATGCACCCAGCGGGCTGGTAGGGCTTCTGGGGTGCCGCCGCCGGGACTAGGCAGCGACCGGGGTGCAGTGCCGTCGGGTCCAGGCACTGGCCGAGGCGCGCTGCAGGCGCCGGCGGCAGGTGCTGGTCGTGGTGGCGTGCCGAACCCCAAGGCCGCTGCGGCACGCTTTGCTGGCGGGGGGGCCCGTGGGAAGGCCGCCGGCTCCGGTCTTGCCATCAGGCGGGCGGGGCAGACCGGGCTCCGGTCCTCGGCCGCTAGCTCCGGGCGGTGCGGCGGTGGAAGCTGCGGTCCGGGGGCCGTGCCACCTAGGCCACCCGTGCCTTCGGGTCCGGTGCCTAGAACGACTCCCGCAGTCCAGGGCAATGTTGCCGTGGTAGCGGCGGGCCGGGGAGCTGCACCACCAAGGCCTCAGGCCCCTCCTCCCCATGTCGTTTCTCGCCCGCCCGGTTCTGCGGCTACGCCCCGAGGTCAATGGGGGGATGACGACTACGATGCCTATGGGTCTGGCCAGCACCATGGTTCTTCGTCCACGGGTGGCGGTCGTGGTTTTGCTTGGCAGAGTGATGGGTCTGTCGAGAGGCCTTTCTTGGGTCCTTCAGGTGGCTTCGTTGAGGGGCCTTCTGATCCGGGTCTTCGGCAGCGAGGAGGTTACCGAGGCCATCGTGGTGGTCGGGGCGGCAGAGGGGGCCGGTACCGTCCACGTCCCCCGCCACCACCTGTTGTTGTCAACCAGATGACAGTTGACGGGGCTGCCGGGGAGCCTGTTCTGACCGGTCACGCTATGGAGGTGGTGACGGCTCTTGCTACTGTTCAGGTTCCAGAGAATGAGGTTATGACCGATGTGTCTGCGGAGTTGACAGATAGGTCTGAGGCTGATAGGGCGTCCAAGTGGGCGCGCAGGAAGGAAAATATGCTTTGTTATCGTTGCGGAGACAAGGACCACTTCATTGCGGAGTGTGTGGCTCTTTTATGTGATACCCGCGGTAAATTGGCACACGATTCTGGGGAGTGTCCGTTACTGCGAGATCTGGCACCGTCGCTCATGATGTATGGAGGTTTCTGATGAGTCCACGAGTATGACCACGGGGATAGTCAAGGTCACTAGAGGGGAGGTGTCTGAGACACAGATCGTGCAGAGGCTCCGAGAGTTGGCCCCTGGGGATTTCTAGTGGGACCTTGTCAGCTTCGCTGATAGGATGTTCAGAGTTGAGTTTCCTTCCGTGGAGGATTTGCAGAGGTTGTTGAGCTTTGGGATGTGTAAGGTGCCGGGAACGGATGGCATCCTTGAGTTTCAAGAGTGGAAGTTTGTTGAGCCTCAGGGCAAGCCGCTTACTCAGGCATGGCTGCGATTTTCCGGGGCTCCCTCCAAGCCGCCGCAGGATGCTCGGGTTGTGGCCAGTATGGGCATTTTAGTGGGGAAGCCTGAGCGTGTGGACATGGAGTTCACCAGAGCTCATGGGATTTCTCGGGTTGTGGTTAGTATTTTTGAACATTGAGTATGTGCCGGAAGTGGTTAAGTGGGTTTATCGAGGCAGTATTTATGATCCGGTTATTGAGTTTGAGGATGAGAGCCTTCTGGTTGCGCCGTCTCATGAGTCTGACGTGGATATGCACGAGGGTGATGGCAGTGCGGGATCATAGGAGCCGCCGGTCGAGGACTCTGGACGACAGTTGTCCAAGGGGCCGGAGGCTAAGATCGCGACGGCCGGGGATGGAGCAGCCCAACCCTCCTCGGTGCCTTCGACGACTCTGAGATTTGGGTCTTTCGAGCCATCTTCCGCACCCCCGAGGCTGTGGAGTGATCGGGCCGAGTCCGAGGAGGCTTTTGAGCTCGAGTTACCGGCCTTGGAGTTGGAGGGTGTTGTGGTCACCATTCCTGGGGGTCGGCAGGTGGCCACTCCCCCTCGTGCTCAGCGCATGGTTCCTCCTCAGGAGGTGACACAGCTTGTCGTGCCTGGCTTGTCGGGTGGAGCCCTGGGGCAAGCGGCCTCGGGTTGCTCTCCTTCTGCTGAGGAAGGGGATTCGGGACAGGTGGCTCCCGTGTCCTTTTCTTCGTTGGGAGGGGGTCTGGGGCAGGGGGCCTCGGATACCTCCTCCCCCGTCACGTCTACCTTTCGGTTGGTGCCGGCTCTGCCGTCGGGAGAGGGCTCAGGGCAGGTGGCCTCGGAGCCTTCTTCTCCTTCGGCGCCTGTGGGGGTGGCTTCTCCGGTGCTGGGTGGGGAGCGAGGGTAGGCGATCCTTGTTCTGCCTCCACCACCCTCCCTGCCGGCCCCGCCATGCGGGGTGCGCCAGGAGTCTGACCTCTTCATGAGTGCCTGTCCACTCTCTGGCGAGGCGGTGGGTGAGCCCATGCAGATGGATCGGCCAGCTGGTTGGGGTGAGGTAGGAGGCCGGACCCCGACCACGATCTCTCGGGAGGAGGTCATTGTGTTCGGAGGGATTCAGGATCCGATATCTGAGGGGCGCCGGGTGAGTGGCCGTCTCCAGGCACAACCGGATGTGGACGACATTCAGCAGCGGTGCGCCATGAGGGCGGCCAAGCTTCGTGACGTGGAGGTCACTACTGGTATGTCGGTCAATACTTATAACTCCATTATGCATTTTTTAAATGATGAGATTGTTGAAAATGCAAATCAATTAGGAGTTTTGTTGGGTAGTAATGACACTGAAATCTCTAATTCTGTTAATGATCTTCTAGATCTAGAAGCTGAGCGGGCCTTAGAGATGATTCATAATATTGCGACTGTTAAACCCATGAGTGATTCTAAGGTTGATACGCTCGGGGTCAGGGTGCTCGACAATTTTTGTGCGGATCTTATGCAACCTATTACTGAGGCGGATGTAGAGGATGATTCTAGTTTTGGCTAGCCCCTCTGAGACTGGTTGTGAGGACCAGTTGCAGAGTCAAACTGTCCC
Source organism: Triticum aestivum (assembly GCF_018294505.1). Lineage (NCBI taxonomy): Eukaryota > Viridiplantae > Streptophyta > Magnoliopsida > Poales > Poaceae > Triticum > Triticum aestivum. Next base: position 465,289,025 of record NC_057804.1, read on the forward strand.
CAAGCGCAAGTGGAAACGGAAGGTGTACCCGGTGTCCATAGTACGTAGGAGTGCTAGGATTCGTACGGCAAAAAAATTCCATGATGAACTATGAAAGGAATCTTTTGGAATAGCAGAGGTCTAAAGGACTTGGCTAAAAGAAGGTTTCTTGCTGAGGCGTCTGTCTAGCATTGTTTAGATTTTATCGCTCTATCGGAGACGGGTAGAGATAACTTCGCGCCTCAATTTCTAAATACTTTGTCCGGGGTATAGATTTTGATTGGCATTGCTTGCCGCCGAGAGGGAGATCGGGTGGAATCTTACTCGGCGTTAGGTGCGACGCGCTTGAGGTTCTCAGTGTGGTCATGGGAGACTTTGCTGTCAAGTTTAGGGTGCGCTCGAAGGAAGATGGGTTTAATTGGGATCTTGTTGCGGTATATGGTGCTGCGCAGCCCGAGCTCAAGCCCGATTTCTTGGCTGATCTCGTTCGGATTTGTGGTTCCGAGCAGTTGCCTATCCTGGTGGGGGCGATTTCAATATAATTAGACGGCGTGAGGATAAGAACAATGATAATTTTGATGGCAGATGGTCGTTCATGTTCAATACTATCATTGAAAGTTTGGACCTGGGAGAAATTGAGCTCTCGGGTAGAAAATTCACCTGGGCTAACGCGCTGCCAAATCCGACGTATGAGAAGTTGGATCGAGTGTTGGCTAGCATCGATTGGGAACAGAAGTTTCCTCTAGTAACAGTCCAGGCCTTGTCCCGTGGTATTTCTCACCACACGCCGTTATTTGTGGACTCTGGTGAGCCCACCCACCTGGGGAACAAAAATGTGTTCTCCTTTGAGATGGCTTGGTTTGAACAAGAAGGCTTCTGTTAGGGCATTCTTGTCCCTATGTAGTTTTGGTGATTGATGACAATGCCTTTGCGGACTAATCGTGTGTATTGAGCTTTTCAGATATATCACGACTAAACACAAGATGATTTGATGCCCCTCGGAGATTATAGAAGACGACCTTTCTCTACGGTTTGGTTCGGTGGAGTTGACTCGTAGGAAAGCCATACTATTAAGAGGGGGTCCGCTTTGGAAAGGTTTGGATGGAATCTCACGTACACATTCCCTTTTGCACCGCCTTTCCTCGAGCTCCTCGGAGTGTTCCTCCGTCTCACCGTGTCTCTGCAAAATGAAGGCCTCGGTCTTACTCTTCTCAGGCTAGCGGTAGTACTTCTCTTTTGAGCGGTACTACCGCAGGAGCCAGCGGTAGTACCGGGCTCCGGCACGGTAGTACCGTAGGCTCCCACTGTAGTACCTCTCATCCGAGCGGTAGTACCGTGAGCTATGGTCTGGCACCGCTCTCTAGCGGTGGTAGGCGCGGATGTAATTTTTTGCATCTGCGCTCCCCGCGGTAGTACCGTGGCACCAGGCCAGGTTCCGGAGCAGGAGCGGAGGTAGGGGCGGATGTAATTTTTTACATCCGCACCCTCCACGGTAGTACCGCACCCTCGGTCGCGGTAGATCCGTGTCGGATTTTTGCATGACATTTTCTCAGCGAAGGTAGTCACGGATGTAATTTTTTACATCTGTGCCTACCAGGCCTGGCCCGTGTCTGCCTTGCGGAAGTACCGCGTGGGGCCACGGTAGTACCGCTCCTGCGGATCTACCGCGCCTTGTCGGTGCTCCTTTTTGCCTGGTCAGGTCTCTGTCGTGCTCGCAGTAGTACCGCGGTCCACCACGGTAGTACCGCACGCCAGTGCGGTAGTACCGCGCCTGTGGAGCGGTAGTTCCGTGGGCCGCGGGCTGAGTGGTGGGCAACGGTTGGAATTGTCCCCCACTATAAAAGGGGGTCTTCTTCTCCAAGAAGACTTACCTCTTCTAACCCTAAACTCCATTGTTGCTCCAAGCTCCATTTTCGGCCGATCTCTCTCCCTAGCCAATCAAACTTGTTGATTCACTCGGGATTGGGTGACAAGGCCCCGATCTACACTTCCACCAAGAGATATTCGATTCCCCCCCACTAATCCCTAGCAGATCTTATTACTCTTGGGTGTTTGAGCACCCTAGACGGTTGAGGTCACCTCGAAGCCATACTCCATTGTGGTGAAGCTTCGTGGTGTTGTTGGGAGCCTCCAAGTGTTGTGGAGATTGCCCCAACCTTGTTTGTAAAGGTTCGGTCGCCGCCTTGAAAGGCACCAATAGTGGAATCACGTCATCTCGCATTGTGTGAGGGCGTGAGGAGATTATGGTGGCTCTAGTGGCTTCTTGGGGAGCATTGTGCCTCCACACCGCTCTAACGGAAACGTACTTCCCCTTAAAAGGAAGGAACTTCGGTAACACATCCTCGTCTCCACCGACTCCACTCTTGGTTATTTCGTGCCTTTACTTTTGCAAGCTTACTTGTGTTGTATCTATTGCTTGCTTGTGTGCTAGTTGTCTTTGCATCATATAGGTTGTCCACTTAGTTGCATATCTAGACAACCTTTTTTGTCGCAAGGTTTAAATTGTTAAAGAAAAGCTTAAAAATAGTTAGTTGCCTATTCACCCCCCCCCTCTAGTCAACCATATAGATCCTTTAAATTGGTATTAGAACCTCAATACTTTATTAAGGACTCTGTCGTCCGAAGAGTATGGTTGACACCAACGACGGTGCGGAGGAGCACTCCGGTGTGAATCCTATCTCGTCTACGGCCGATGGGGGAACCTCGGTCTCCCGTGAGGAGTTCAATGTGGCTTTAGACACATTGAAAACCTCCATGACGACCGAGGTTGAAAGCATGTTTACTAAATTCCTAGAAGGACTTAAACTATCCACCTCGCCGATGAAAGTGGGTGATCCCACTAACAAGGTGACGGATGCTAACTCCGACAAGGGGGAAGCTAATAGTGAAAAGGGTCCTTCTACTAGTGGTAGAAATGGCACCGGCATCTATGCCCATGTGGAACCTCCTACTGATGGTGGACCGATTCCCTCTACTCATTTAAATCATGCCGGTCCTCCTCCTAAGATTGTGAAAAATGAGGATTTTGATGCTTGGGTTTATCATTTCAAGCGTCATTTAAAACATGTGAATACTAATCTTTGGAGAATCATAGAAGAAGGTTTCTATCCACATGACCCAAGCAACTTCACCCCTCGAGAAGCCATGGATAATCAATTCAATGAGAGTGCTCTCTTCATCATCCAAGATGCAATCCTTCCCAAAGATCTCCCTCATCTTCGACCTCATGCCATGGCTAAAGACGCATGGCAATGTGTTGTGTCTCTCTATCGAGGAAGTGCTAGCATTCAACGCTCCAACTATGAAGTGGTGCAAGATGAAGCCGATCAGTTTGCAATGAAAGAAGATGAAGAACCTCGTGAGCTCTTTCGAAGAGTGACCAAACTCGCGGTCGCACTCCGAGATCATGGGAGCAAGGACACGGATGACAATTGGATCAAGCGCAAGTTCCTCAAGGCCGTGATGCCCTACAACAAGGCCATGTCCTCCATCATTCGTCAAAGACCAGACTTCCACTCCATGACCTCAAGCGAAGTGTTGGATGAGTTCGTTGCAATGAGCATCTTGGACAAGACCGCCGACAATGCGGTGCTCCATTCTCAAAGGGCAAAGAATCCCAACCTTGCCTTGAAGGCCAAGGTTAGTGTGGAAGAAGAGGAAGAAGAGGAAGATGAGGAGAGCAACCCCGAAGACACGAAATATGATTATCATGAGCACATGGCTCTTGCCTCAAGACAATTTTGGAGCAAGAAGAATACAAGACCCAACTTCAACAAGAACAACTCAAGTGGCCTCAAGGGCAAGCAACGAGTTAGAACTTGTTTCAACTGTGGCAATGTGAGCCATTTCGTTGCGGATTGTCCTTACGAGAAGAGGGAATACAATGGTGGCAAGTTCATCCAAAAAGACAAAGCCAAGTCCTTCCCCAACAAGAACAACTTCACCAAGAAGACTCCTACTCGTGGGTTGGTGGTTCAAGAAGAATACCGTGAGGATGACGATGATGATGAAGATAGTGAAGCAATGGCTATGGCATCCGTTCCCATTGCCACAACTCCCCCGGTGTCTCTCTTCGACTCACCCAACGAGAACATCATCGCCAAGTGCCTCATGGCTAAAGCCACCAACAAGGTAACCCACAACATCAAAACCACCATTATTCCTAATCCTTCTTTGACCGTTGGCTTTGATGATGGTAAGGGGTCTAATGAGGAGGTAAATGAATTTGAGTCCTTCATGAGTAAGCTCAAGGGCAAATCCAAGAAGCACTTCGTTGCTCTCTTGGAACAACTTGGTGAAGCCAATGACATGATCGAGGCTCACGAAGAAACCATCTCTAAGATGGAAGGTCATAGTCGTGACTATGCCGATGAGATATCGGATCTCTCTAATGCTCTTGAGGAAGAGCGTGGGCATCGTTTGGCTCTTGAGGAGTCACACAACGATGACCATGCCAAATTAAAGAAAGATCTTGATCATGCTCTTGTTGTGTCTCGTGTGCTAACTTCCGAGAAGGCTAAACTTGGGGTTGATCATGCTAGACTCAAGGAGGAGTTTGATGTACTTGACAAGGCCCATAAGGTCTTGAAAGGTGCTCATGCAAACCTCAAGGAGCCTCATGCTCAACTCCAAGTTAAGCTAACCAAGGAAAAAGCCACATTTCCTCACATGGTCTTAATTGATAATGCAAATGCTACTAACCCGTGTTGTGAGCATGTGCATCTTGTGGAGGAGAATGCCAAGTTGAAGGAACAACTCGAGAAAGGTCTTGTGTCATGCATACAAGGTGAGAAGAACCTAAATGACCTTTTGAGCAATCAAAAGGAAGTTGTGGGCAAGGAGGGAGTTGGGTTCTCACCCAAGTCCAAGAACAAGAAGAAGAACGAGAAGAAGAATAACAAGACCAAACAACCTCCCCCGTTTAAGCAAACTTTTGTGAAGGAGGGAGAGGGTGCTCCTAAGGAGAAGAAGAACAATGCGAAGAGTGGTGATGCCAAAAAGGGCAAAGCCATCTCTCCCAACAAAGCCGGTGACTTTAACCCCTCTTATGTGTTGTGCCGTGCTAGTGATGGGAATGTTTATGATAAATTTGTTGGTTCTTCTTATGAGTACATTAAATGGTCTATTTGGGTGCCTAAGGCCCTTGTTACTAACATCAAAGGACCCATTACTAAATGGGTACCTAAAACCAAGCATTGATCTCTTGTAGGTGTTTGCTTCCGGTGCAGGATCATGGTTGCTCGATAGTGGAGCAACAAATCATATGACCGTGAGCAAGGACTTGGTGGAGGACGTGCAAAAGATCCCATCTATGCCCACCAGTGTTGAGTGGGGTGATGCCTCGCATTCTAAGGTATTGGGTCTTGGCAAGGTTGTCATTTCTCATGATCTAACGATCGAGAAAGTTATGCTTGTTGAGTCCCTTGCGTTCAATTTACTTTCCGTTCGTCAACTTGCACTCATGGGCTTTGCCACCTTCTTTGATATTGATACCGTGGCCCTCTTGTGGAGCAAGACTCTTAAAGTAGCCTTTGTTGGGCATGTCGAGAACGGTCTCTATGTGATTAACTTTTTGGAGCAACCCACTAAGACCGCGACATGCCTAATGGCTAAAGTTGATGTGGGATGGCTTTGGAATCACCGTTTAGCCCACGTCAATATGAGATCTTTGCAAAGTCTTCTCAAGGGGGACCATGTCCGTGGACTAACAAATGTTAGTTTTGCCAAAGATCGTGCTTGCAGTGCTTGTATCGAAGGAAAGCTTCATGAGACGGCTCACCCTCCCACGACTATCATCTACTCGAAGAGACCCTTGGAGCTCCTTCACATGGACCTCTTTGGGCCTCCATCCTTTGATAGTCTTGGGGGTAGAAAGTATTGCTTGGTGATTGTGAATGATTATTCAAGATACACTTGGGTATACTTCTTCAAGAGGAAGAGTGAGACTCAACAAACCGTCATCGACTTTGCAAATGAAGCTCAACATCAACATAATGCAAAGATCTTGACAATAATAAGTGACAACGGCACCGAGTTCAAGAACTACACCTTGGATGAGTTTCTTAGTGATGAGGGGATCAAGCATCAATATTCTGCACCATATACCCCTCAACAAAATGGTGTTGCAGAGAGGAAGAACCGGACGTTAATGGATGCGGCAAGAACCATGATGGCAGAGTTCAAGTCTCCATACAACTTTTGGGCCGAAGCCATCAACACCGCATGTCATGCATCCAATTGGCTCTATCTCCGCAAAGGCTTGAACAAGACTCCTTATGAGATACTCACCGGAGACAAGCCCAATCTCAAGTACTTCCGGGTGTTCGGGTGTAAGTGTTTCATTCTCAAGAAAGGTGTTTGTTTGTCTAAATTTGAGGCTAGAGCTTATGAGGGCATATTTGTTGGTTATGCTACAAACTCTCATGCTTACCGTGTTCTCAACAAGTCCACCAGACTCATTGAGGAGACGTGTAACATGGAGTTTGACGAAAATAACGGCTCCCAAGTGGAGCAAAGTGGTACTTGTGATGTAGGTGATGAAATTCCTCCCCAAGCCATAAGAAGAATGGGTATTGGTCATATTCTACCCATTGAGGAACCCCTTGTGGCTGAAGGAGAAGGACAATGCTCCACTCAAGTGGAGCCTTCACCTACTCAAGACCCACACGCTTCCGAAGAACAAAGTGTAGGCCCTCAACCTCGTGAACAAGACCAAGGGCAAGATCAATCTCAAGATGGTGGTGAACCTCCAAATGATGCCCAAGTTCAAGTTCTCCCCCTCGAGCAAGTTCAAGATCAAGAACAAGCTCAAGAAGGCGCTCAAGATGATCAAGTTAACCCTCCTCCTTCCACATCTGAGGAGGAATTAGAGCGTCGTGCCGCGAAGATTGCTTCCAAACTCACCACCAAAGGCCATCTCATGGAGAATGTGGTTGGAAGCCTAAGAAAGGGGGTAAGCACTCGTAGACAATTAGCAAACTATTGTGAACATCACGCGTTTGTCTCTTGTGTTGAACCCCAAAAGGTCTATGAGGCGCTCGAAGACTCGGATTGGCTCAATGCCATGCATGAAGAACTCAACAACTTCGAGTACAACAAGGTGAGGAGGTTGGTGCCAAGGCCTTCGGGGAACCATAACGTCATTGGAACCAAGTGGATTTTCAAGAACAAGCAAGATGCTCATGGGAACATCATTCGCAACAAGGCAAGATTGGTAGCACAAGGCTACTCCCAAGTCGAGGGTATCGACTACGGTGAAACCTTTGCTCCCGTTGCTCGGCTGGAATCCATTCGTTTGTTGATTGCTTATGCTTCCCATAACAACTTTAAGTTACAACAAATGGATGTGAAAAGTGCTTTTCTTAATGGTCCTATTAATGAGTTGGTTTATGTCAAGCAACCCCCCGGGTTCGAGGATCCTTACTTCCCGGATCATGTGTATCAACTCGATAAGGCACTCTATGGCCTTAAACAAGCCCCATGTGCGTGGTATGACCACCTTACCGAGTTGTTACAAGATCGTGGATTTGAAGTTGGGCAAATCGATCCCACTCTTTTTACTAAGAAGGTCAAAGGGGAGTTGTTTGTGTGCCAACTATATGTTGATGACATTATCTTTGGTTCCCCTAACAATGCTTTCAATGAAGAATTTGCCGCTCTCATGACCTCTAAGTTCAAGATGTCTTCAATGGGAGAGTTGAAGTTCTTCCTTGATTTTGATATCAAACAAAGAAGAGAAGGTACCTTCATCAACCAAGCCAAATACACTCAAGACATGCTTAAGAGATTCAAGCTAAGTGATGCCAAGCCGGCTTCCACTCCAATGCCTACCAAGTGCCAATTTGACATTGATCCCAATGGTAAAGCGGTGGATCAAAAGGTATATCGCTCTATGATTGGATCCTTGCTTTACCTTTGTGCATCTAGACCGGATATCATGTTGAGTGTGGGTATGTGTGCACGGTTTCAAGCCGCACCGAAGGAAAGCCATTTTGTGGCGGTCAAACGAATCTTTCGATATTTGGCTCATACCCCAAACTTTGGCCTATGGTACCCAAGAGGAGCAAACTTCAAGCTAGAAGGATTTACGGATTCCAATTGGGCGGGAGACAAAGTGGATAGGAAGTCCACTTCCGGAGGGTGCCAATTTCTTGGTTGCTCTTTGGTGAGTTGGTCTTCCAAGAAGCAAAGTTGTGTGTCTCTCTCGTCCACTGAAGCAGAATATGTGGCGGCCGGTAGTTGTTGTGCACAACTCTTATGGATGAGGCAAACTTTAAAGGACTACAGTGTCATTTGTGACAAAGTGCCTCTTTGGTGTGACAATGAAAGTGCCATCAAGATTTCTCTCAACCCGGTGCAACATTTCAAGATGAAGCATATTGAGATTCGGTATCACTTCATCCGGGATCACATTAGGCGGGGGGAGATCGAGCTCAAGTATGTCAACACTCATGATAACCTTGCAGATATTTTCACGAAGCCCTTGGACGAAGCAAGATTTCGTGAGTTAAGGCATGAGCTAAATATCATAGATTCGAGCAATGTGACTTGAGCCCGTGCACACCCCTCCTCACTCTACTTGTTGTCTAGTCTAGATGTAGGCATGGACATAGGGGGAGTGTTGTTCTCTCAATGAACTCTTCCTCCCCCCATTATGCATATACTAATCAACTCTTTCACATTAGCCATTTTTGATGGTACTTGTGCTTCAAAGACGAGTTTTGGTCATGGACCCAAGGATAATTCTTCGCGGTGCCATACCAATTGACTCAAATATAGGTGGCTCCGGCCACCGCCCTTCCTTGGAGAAGTTGTTTTCTCTCTCATGTTGGTTGGTGTTTCCCCGGTGGGTGCTTTGCTTTTTCCTCCTTCTTCTCTCTTGTGTCCTAGCTCTTTCTTGGTTTACGGTACTACCGTGGTGTGCCATGGTACTACCGCAGGAGTTGGTGGGTCTCTCCAAGTGCGTGGCCCTCCAGGGGCACGGTACTACCGCTACTTCCGCTGCAGAATTTTTTTACTGCCGCTGAACGAGCGGTACTACCGCCCAGCGTGCGGTACTTCCGCCCGGGCGGTACTACCGTGATGACCCGCGGTACTTCTGCGCCCACTCGAGCAGGTGGGGGTTAAGAGCAGGACAGGGGGAGTTCTAACTCCCCCATACCCATTCATCTCTTTCCCCACCCCGTCTCTCTCTCTCCTGACCAAGAACGACGCCGGAGGCCTTCGTCGGATCTCCGTCTCCGGTCGCTCTCCTCGGATTCCGACCGGTGGGATCGCTCCCCACCTCGCCCTCTTGCCACGGACCCAGGTTTTTCCCAAAATACCTCTTGTTTTTGTCCTTCCTTGTGTTTCTAGGTTTTGGGGAGATGCATGTGGTGTTCTTGAGATTTTTGGCTAAATCTGTGCAAGTGGGATTCGTTGTAGAGTGGTAGAGTAGTTGCATGCTCTTTGGACAGTCAAAATAGTTCTGTTTGATCAAGGTAGTACCGAAGTTGTCATGCGGAGGTTCTAGATCCAGATCCGCGTCCTCAATGGTAGTTTTTCCTTCCGTGCGGTACTACCGCTCCTCCTGGAGCGGTACTACCGCAGCCTCTTCTGGATTTGATACTCCGCGGTACTTCCGCACCTTGGTGCGGTACTACCGCTAGGCGTCCGAAAGTAAAAAATTACTTCCGCCCCACGCGCGGTACTACCGTGCTTCCGCGGCACGGTACTTCCGCGGTTGGCGCGGATGTAATTTTTTACATCCGGAACCCCGCCCGGTACTACCGTAGATCATCCTGCGTTGTTTTGTCCTTTGTCCAAGTCGCATGTGTTTGTGTTTTCTTTCGTTTGTTTTTGATTCGTTTTGTTCCCGTGTGTGTCTTTGTGTCTTTGTGTCTAGGTGGTCGCTCCAGTTTCCCTCGCCGCTCGAATCCCAGCCGTGACACAGGGTCCAAGCGTCTGCGCAACCCAGATGATGTTCTAGAGGGGTCCTCTGCTGCTCCCCAACGTAGGACCAAGCATACCGCCAGCAAACAGAAGGAGCCCGTCATGGGCATGGATGAGATGCCCCAGGCGGAATTTTTCATTCGAAGAAAGATCAATCCTTATGTGTCTCCCCGGTCTAGCACGCGGGGCAATGAACTCTTCTGGAACAAGAAGCAGAATCTGATCTATATGGATGTGATCAAGGCCAAGCAGAATCACTATGTTGAAGTTCACTAGATTGACATGACTCACATGAGGCAGGAGAAGCACCATGGGTACTTTGGAGAGGCCTTGGATCTTGTGGAGCAGTTCGACATTGAACACATTCTCACCTTCCACAAGGACTTTGATCCAGAGATCATTGCACAGTTCTTTGCTTCAGTCCACTTCGGCGTCAATGAAGAAAGGACCATGACTTGGATGACCAATGGTCGACAGTTGTCTGCTACCTGGAAGGAGTTCATGGAGTTGCTCCTTGTTCCCGATGAAGGACTCGACACGCCAGTTGGAGTTCGCCCTCACGCCAACGCTGACTCTGCCAACAAGAACAAGCTCATGCCATACCTTGTTGAGAAGACGCTTCCTAACAAGAAGAAGGCATGGGTGCTCAACCCCTTCCTTGACATCATGCATAGGCTCTTCCGGAACACGCTCTTCCCGCGCATTGGTGACATGGGACAGGTGCATGCTTATCTCGTTGACATGATGCTTCTTTGTGAGGAGGCCCGTCAGGCTCTGCTCAGCCACTTGATGTCTCACATATCATGTGGTGTGAGCTTCAGTTCGCTGTGTTCAACCGTAAGGTCCCCATCTATGGGCCTTATCTGTTTTACCTGATCTCCAAGACGTGGGAGAAGCTCCTCCCCAATGAGGAGTTTGAAGCTCCAGGCTGGATTTGTCATGAGCCCATCATGCTTCGCATCAAGCCCCAATGGGCTAACACCACCACTGCTGCAGAGGCTGCCAAGATGGCTGTTGATGAGGAGGAGATTGAGGAGGAAGATGCTGCTGAGGATCGTTCTGCGTTCACGCCTCCCTCTGCTGAGCCTTCTTGGGCAAAGAAGCTGAAGGACAAGATGAAGAGGCTATTCTGCTTGCAGGTTTAGGGGCAGTACAAGGCCCATGTTGCTCAGAAGGAGAGTCGCTGTCGCGACATCAGGATCTTGAGGGCTTGCGGGGAGGATGTGGCAAGCTGCTCTGAGAAGCACATCACCCCAGAGACTGCCTGGATGGCGAAGCAGAGCTACCATTGGACCGATTCCGAGGAGGAGTATGTTCCTGCTGCGGAGTCTGGCGACGATGAGTCGTTTTCCGCCTGAGCTACCACCTGTGTTGTAGGTGACCTCTCTGCCTTTTTGGTGTCTCGATGCCAAAGGGGGAGAGAGTGTAGGATTTGCGTGTGTGTCATGTGTTTCGTCGTTTGCTTTGCTTTCCGTTGTTGAACCTGCTTGCCTTGCTTTGGTTGTGCTCGTGAGACTAAGTCTATCATATGGTGTAAGATATACGCACTCTCTCGTTATCTCCTTATTGAGCTTGTGCTTATCATGCTTTTCATGTTATGCTCATATCATCTCTAGTGTCAGCCTTACTATTGCAAGATATGCTTTGTTCCTAAAATATAGGGGGAGCGGTGCTCCTAGTATTCGTGCCGTGCAGTCCAAAGCACTTTACTCTCTAGCACGAATCTAGGGGGAGCTCATCTGTATTTTAGAAGTTGTGGGGTTTGCCTGTGCTATATTCATTTCATTTGTGCAAATCCCGTATTGTCATCAATCCACCAAAAAGGGGGAGATTGTTAGGGCATTCTTGTCCCTATGTAGTTTTGGTGATTGATGACAATGCCTTTGCGGACTAATCGTGTGTATTGAGCTTTTCAGATATATCACGACTAAACATAAGACGATTTGATGCCCCTCGGAGATTATAGAAGACGGCCTTTCTCTACGGTTTGGTTCGGTGGAGTTGAGTCGTAGGAAAGCCGTACTATTAAGAGGGGGTCCGCTTTGGAAAGGTTTGGGTGGAATCTCACGTACACATTCCCTTTTGCACCGCCTTTCCTTGAGCTCCTCGGAGTGTTCCTCCGTCTCACCGTGTCTCTGCGAAATGAAGGCCTCGGTCTTGCTCTTCTCAGGCTAGCGGTAGTACTGCTCTTTTGAGCGGTACTACTGCAGGAGCCAGCGGTAGTACCGGGCTCCGGCACGGTAGTACCGTAGGCTCCCATGGTAGTACCGCTCATCCGAGCGGTAGTACCGCGAGCTATGGTCTGGTACCGCTCTCTAGCGGTGGTAGGCGTGGATGTAATTTTTTACATCCGCGCTCCCCACGGTAGTACCGTGCTGTGGCGCGGTAGTACCGTGGCACCAGGCCAGGTTCCGGAGCAGGAGCGGAGGTAGGGGCGGATGTAATTTTTTACATCCGCACCCTCCACGGTAGTACCGCACCCTCGGTCGCGGTAGTCCCGTGTCGGATTTTTTCACGACATTTTCTCAGCGGAGGTAGTCACGGATGTAATTTTTTACATCTGTGCCTACCAGGCCTGGCCCGTGTCTGCCTTGCGGAAGTACCGCGTGGGGCCGCGGTAGTACCGCTCCTGCGGATCTACCGCGCCTTGTCGGTGCTCCTTTTTGCCTGGTCAGGTCTCTGCCATGCTCGCGGTAGTACCGCAGTCCACCACGGTAGTACCGCACGCCAGTGCGGTACTACCACGCCTGTGGAGCGGTAGTTCCATGGGCCGCGGGCTGAGTGGTGGGCAACGGTTGGAATTGTCCCCCACTATAAAAGGGGGTCTTCTTCTCCAAGAAGATTGACCTCTTCTAACCCTAAACTCCATTGTTGCTCCAAGCTCCATTTTCGGCCGATCTCTCTCCCTAGCCAATCAAACTTGTTGATTTGCTCGGGATTGGGTGACAAGACCCCGATCTACACTTCCACCAAGAGATATTTGATTCCCCCCCCACTAATCCCTAGTGGATCTTGTTACTCTTGGGTGTTTGAGCACCCTAGACGGTTGAGGTCACCTCGAAGCCATACTCCATTGTGGTGAAGCTTCGTGGTGTTGTTGGGAGCCTCCAAGTGTTGTGGAGATTGCCCCAACCTTGTTTGTAAAGGTTCGGTCGCTGCCTTCAAGGGCACCAATAGTGGAATCACGGCATCTCGCATTGTGTGAGGGCGTGAGGAGATTACGGTGGCCCTAGTGGCTTCTTGGGGAGCATTGTGCCTCCACACAGCTCTAACGGAGACGTACTTCCCCTTAAAAGGAAGGAACTTCGGTAACACATCCTCGTCTCCACCGGCTCCACTCTTGGTTATTTCGTGCCTTTACTTTTGCAAGCTTACTGGTGTTGTATCTATTGCTTTCTTGTGTGCTAGTTGTCTTTGCATCATATAGGTTGTCCAGTTAGTTGCATATCTAGACAACCTTTTTTGTCGCAAGGTTTAAATTGTTAAAGAAAAGCTTAAAAATAGTTATTTGCCTATTCACCCCCCCTCTAGTCAATCATATCGATCCTTTCAGCTTCCTTGATCTCGTGGTCAGAGAGTGGGTTAAGGATTCAGGAGGGAAGACTGCACTTCAGCGCTGGCAGAATAAGATTAGGCATTTGAGGAGTTTCCTGCGTGGGTGGGCTAAGCATCTTAGCGGGATTTATAAGGTCGAAAAGGAAAAGCTCCTTGCCCTTATTTAGTCCCTGGATGTAAAAGCAGAAACCACGATACTGCCGGCCGCAGAGCTTCATGCCAAGCTTGAGGCGGAATTGAGGCTGAAAGAACTTCTTAGGGAAGAAGAGTTGAAGTGGGCGTTGTGGGCCAAGGTCCGGCGAGTAGTCCAGGGGGACGCGAACACTCAATTCTTTCACACTATCGCTAATGGTAAGCATCAAAAGAAGAGGATCTTTCAGCTTGAGCAAGATGAGGGTACAATTGTAGGACAGGAAAACCTAAAATTGTACATTACCGAGTACTATAAGCAGCTGTTTGGCCCTCTAGAAGAGAACTATGTGTCTCTAGATGAGTCCAGGGTTGAAGATGTTCCTCAACTCATAGCGGTGGAGAATGATATTCTTGCGGCTCCTTTCTCGGAGAATGAGGTGCTGGAGGCCATCTCGCAAATGAAGAATAACAAGGCGCTGGGCCCCGATGGATTTCCAGCGGAGTTTTATAAGAAATGTTGGCATATCATTAAAGGGGATTTGTTGCCTTTGTTTAATGATTTGTTTGCTGGACAGCTTCATCTTTTTCAGCTCAATTTTGGAACGATCACCCTTCTTCCTAAGAAAACAGAGGCTGTGAGAATTGAACAATTCAGGCCTATCTGTCTTCTTAATGTTAGTTTAAATTTTTTTACCAAGGTCGGGACCAATAGGCTCACACAGATTGCGCATGCTGTTGTGCAGCCTACCGAATCTGCTTTCATGCCGGACAGGAATATCCTTGAGGGGGTAGTGGTCCTTCATGAAACGCTCCATGAAATACACACGAAAAAACTGGATGGGGTTGTTTTCAAAGTGGATTTCGAAAAAGCGTACGACAAAGTCAAATGGCCATTCCTTCAACAGGCCTTGCGTATGAAGGGTTTTGATGAGGCTTGGCGACTCCAGGTGGAATCCTTTACGCAAAAAGGGAGTGTTGGAATTAAAGTAAATGATGATATCGGGCATTATTTCCAGACACACAAAGGCTTGAGGCAAGGAGATCCAATGTCCCCTATTTTGTTCAACATTGTGGTTAACATGTTGGCAATTTTAATAGGTAGGGCAAAGGAGGCCGGTCAGGTGGGTGGCTTGGTGCCCAACCTAGTTGATGGGGGTGTGTCCATTTTGCACTACAGTGATGATACTATCATCTTTATGGAGCATGACGTGGCAAAAGCGAGAAATATGAAGCTGGTGTTATGCTTATTTGAACAATTGTCCGGGTTAAAGATTAACTTTCATAAAAGCGAGTTGTTTGGTAGAGCCAAGGAGGAACAAGAGGTTTATAGGCAATTGTTTGGTTGTGAATTAGGGGCTCTACCTTTCACTTACCTAGGTATACCCATTCACCATCGTAAGCTAACAAACTGTAACGCCCGGGATACAACTTTCCGCATTTGTAACTCCAACTCTTGCCTTTTCCGGAGATGCGATATGATATTTCCTTCATGGTTGGGTTTTTGTCTTTTGTTTTGCATTTTGTTCATGGCGTGCATCTCATCTCATGGCATCATGTGCATTGCATCCGCATGTTTTCATAAAGCTTGCATCCGTTCGTAGTTGCCGCGTTCCCCCTGCCTTCGTGACCGATCCGAGTCCAACTGGGTTTTCGATTCCCTCTTGTTTGACCGTTTGACCATCTCTGCTCTTTACGCAGACCCCTCGCGCGCGTCCGAAAGTTGTCTCGGACCCGACCCGGGTGTTGTTACCGATGGGTCCGGATCATCCCCTAACATCTACAAAACATCTTTGTTTTCTCTTTTGGACTCCCTAACCCATTTATTCCGAACCATCCGATTTCGATCGGATGATCCAAACTCATCTCCCCTTTCCTATATATAAATCTCCTTGTCCATTTTTAGACCAAACCCTAAATCCTAGGACTTTTGTTCCCCTAGCCGCCGCCTCCTACAGCCTTCCCCCTCCTCGGATCAGCCGCCGCCACCCACTCACCAAATCCCCCTCGGGATCCATCCACCCAACCAAACCGCTGCAGCCATCCACCAGTGCCTCCTCTGCTCGATTCCGAGTGGATCGTGAGCACTAGTGCCTCCCCGTCGCCTTGCGCATCCACGCCGCCGGCAGCAGCAGCAGCAGCAGGTCATGCCGCCGGCCTCATCCCGCTCCTTTTTCCTTCCCTGCTGTGCTTCTTCCTCTCTAACCTCTCTCCCTCTCTGCCATGGCCGCCCCGCCATCTTCAGTGTCGCGCCGCCGTTCCCTGCATCAGCTCCGCCTGACGCCATGGCCGACGGCCTCCTCAAGTCCGAACGCTCCGGCTTGGATCCGGCCGGTTCCGCGTCGCCTCCCCATGCCCGAGAGCCCGCGCCGGCCATCTTCCTCGTCGGGGTACCCCGCCAAGTTTCCTCTGCTGCGTCCTCGCCGCCTCCTGCGTTCCTGCCACGAGCGCGTTGACCACGCCCTGCCTCGCTTCGATCTGCCTCCGAGGCCCAGCGCTGCGCCAAGCCCACCTCCCCAATCCGGCCTGCTTCGGCCTCCTCCACCGACCGGCCCATGAGGCCTCGTGAGCAGCCTCGCCCCCTGTGCACTGTTGGGCCAGCCTGCAGTTTCAGCCCGCATGTTTTTTTTAGTTCTGCGAATTTTTCTATTTATCCAGGATTAACAGATTTACAGAAAACCCCCCAACTTCATGCATTTAATAACTCATCAACCATGCATCGGATTAAAATAATTTACATATGTAAAATGCTTAGTTTTTCATCTAGTTTCATAATATGCCATTTTCATCCATGTTTAAAATGTTTAAACTGTTGTTTGGTTAAATTTGCTCAAATGCCATGTTAAAATGATTTATTTCATAACTAAGTAACCGTAGCTCCATTTTAAATAAACTTTATATGTAAATGGGGTGGAAAAATGCCTAGATTAACATGGTCCACTTTATTTTCCTGTTTAACAACAATAAAATATATTTTAGGGCAGAACAGTACCAAATCCAAAATATGCATATGGGGATTTTCCGGAATTGTTGCTTGTTGTTCCGGCCTCATTTAAACTTGCCTAGATAGGTAGTTTTCTCTTGCTTCACCTCTTGCCATGTTTAACAACATTTAATATTGTTGTGTACCTAAACGAGAGCGAACTAAATAAATGTTGTGAAGTTTTGTCAATATGCAACTCGTTGCATATTGAGCTCCACTTAATTTTTAGTGTTGTTTGTTGCACTTTGCCATGCCATGCTCTTTAAACCGGACATGCATCATACTTGTTTGTGCATCATGCCATGTTTATGCTTGTGCATTTACCATGTTGTTTCTTTATTTCCGGTGTTGCTTCTTAGTTCCGGTAATGTTGCGATTGTGAGGATTCGTTCAACTACGTCCGTTCATCTTCTTCATGGACTCGTTTTTCTTCCTTGCGGGATTTCTGGCAAGATGACTGCTACCCTGGATCTCACTACTATCATTGCTATGCTAGTTGCTTCATTCTATCGCTTTGCTGCACTTCCTATCATTTGCTCTTCAAGCCTCCCAAATTGCCATGTCAGCCTCTAACCTTTTCACCCTTCCTAGCAAACCGTTGTTTGGCTATGTTACCGCTTTTGCTCAGCCCTTCTTATAGCGTTGCTAGTTGCAGGTGAAGTTGAAGATTGCCCCATGATGGACATGATTATGTTGGGATATCACAATATCTCTTATTTAATTAATGCATCTATATACTTGGTAAAGGGTGGAAGACTCGGCCTTATGTCTGGTGTTTTGTTCCACTCTTGCCTCCCTAGTTTCCGTCATACCGGTGTTATGTTCCCGGATTTTGCGTTCCTTACGCGGTTGGGTGATTTATGGGACCCCCTTGATAGTTCGCTTTGAATAAAACTCCTCCAGCAAGGCCCAACCTTGGTTTTACCATTTGCCTCACCTAACCCTTTTTCCCTTGGGTTTCCGGAGCCCGAGGGTCATCTTTATTTTAGCCCCCCCCCGGGCTAGTGCTCCTTTGAGTGTTGGTCCGAACCGAGCAACCTACGGGGCCACCACAGGGCAACTCGAGGGCTGGTTTTACTCGTAGCTTGACTTATCCGGTGTGCCCTGAGAACAAGGTACGTACGACTCCTATCGGGATTTGTCGGCCCATCGGGCGGCTTTGCTGGTCTTGTTTTACCATTGTCGAAATGTCTTGTAAATCGGGATTCCGAGTCTGATCGGGTATTCCTGGGAGAAGGTATATCCTTCGTTGATCGCGAGAGCTTATCATGGGCTAAGTTGGGACACCCCTGCAGGGTATAAACTTTCGAAAGTCATGCCCGCGGTTATGCGGTAGATGGGAATTTGTTAATGTCCGATTGTAGATAACTTGACACCAGATCCGAATTAAAACGCATCAACCGCGTGTGTAGCCGTGATGGTCTCTTCTCGGCGGAGTCCGGAAAGTGAACACGGTTTTGGGTTATGTTTGACGTAAGTAGGAGTTCAGGATCACTTCTTGATCATTGCTAGCTTCACGACCGTTCCGCTTGCTCTCTTCTCGCTCTTATTTGCGTACGTTAGCCACCATATATGCTTAGTCGCTGTTGCAACCTCACCACTTTACCCCTTCCTTTCCCATTAAGCTTTGCTACTCTTGATACCCATGGTAATGGGATTGCTGAGTCCTCGTGGCTCACAGATTACTACAAAAACAGTTGCAGGTACAGGTTACGCGATGATCATGATGCGAGAGCGATGTTTGCTTGTTTTGGAGTTCTTCTTCTGCTTCTTCTTCGATCAGGGGATAGGTTCCAGGTCGGCAGCCTGGGCTAGCAGGGTGGATGTCGTTTGAGCTTCTGTTTGTGTTTCATCCGTAGTCGGATGTTGATCTTATGTATGATGTATTGATGTATTCTTGTGGCATTGTATGCCTCTTGTATGTATCCCCATCTATTATGTAATGTTGATATAATGATATCCATCTTGCAAAAGCGTTTCAATATGTGGTTCTATCCTTGGTGGGACCTTCGAGTCTCTTTAGGATAGTATCACATATTGGGCGTGACAAGTTGGTATCAGAGCCTCGACCGACCATAGGAGCCCCCTTGATTGTTGGCCGTTGTTGAGTCTAGAAGAAAACTATTTTTAGTCTTAGGATTATATATATCGGAGAGTAGGGTTCTTTTTACTCCTCAGCCCCCTTCGTCGCTCTGGTGAGGTCTCTGAACGTAGATGTTTTGACTTTCCTCTCCTCAAATTTCACTAAAAAAATTTAGGATCACGCGGGTATCTTGGAATCGTTCCGATGGTTTTGTGACGAGAACATTGTTCTTGGTGCCTCCTGTCTTTTATGTGGCAGTGACCCGGGGAGTTGAGCTCCGAGGTGTTGTCGTCATAATTTTATCGTTGCAGTTCTGGAATACCTGAGTTTTGCCGACATCGAAAATCTCTTTTATGCAGTTGTTGGTGAGATAACCTCGACGCCACCCAGTACTGGGGAATTCGGGAGTATTTCCATAACTCGTATAACGGATGCTTTTCGAAAGTTGAGGTACACGATTTTCGGAGTTTTCTTGGTTATGTGTTGACGGATGGATATAGCTGGATGTAGGGATTGTTAGTTTGGGTGAGATATATTGCTTCCCCTGTATCCCCAACACCAGATTGCATAACCAGAAAGTTTCGGGAGTTTATAGGTGGGAATTCAAGTAGCTCCTAGAATATCTTTCCAATAGATGCATGATATGGGATTGGGTAAATCTCTATCATATGTATTTGTTCCGGCTTATTTCTGCAAGCCAATCCTTTGTTTTGTTTTGAGTTGTGGTATTTGAGTTGCTTCAATGTCAAGTGTTGATTCCATACCTTTCAAGCGGTGTTCTCATATTTCTATGGGAGTGCTAATCCTTCTTGATCATTGAGGTTGTCATGTCAACTCTTTTCCAATCGGTGTGCTTCTCTTCTAGTGGATCCGATCATTTTCAACATCCGCAAGATCAACTCTAAGTTTTCTCACCGGTGTTTGTTCCATCTTCCCCAAGTTGCCTTTGTTTCCCCGCCCTCCCACCCTTTTTCTTCAAGGACTCAGATTTCTTAATCAAGTATCCTTTTATTGATGGGAAGTCTCTCCATTCTTTTCCGTCAATGCTCTTATCCGGTGATTCTCAGGAAGATACTAACGGAGCTTCAAGTTCATTATTCTTCGTCTCTTTTTCTTCTCCAGTGGATTAATTCAAGCTTTCTATGTTTATCATATCCCTTTCCTCGTTTCAAATGTTTTCCCATATCGTTGCACCTCGTAATCTTTCACTTCTTGTTATTCATTTGTTCCGGAGTGCTTAAGATATCTGAGAAGAATCATGTTTCCATTCTTAATCCATTCGAGTTACTTCAAGGTTTTTCTCTTATCCAAGCTATTTAATTCTACCGGTGCAATCTCTATTTCAAGCAATCATTCCAATGGTGTTTCTTTTGAGTGGGCCCTAACCCACAGGTCTTTTCTCAGGATCTTATCTGACTCTTCTAATTTTCCCAGAGCCATTCACAAATTCTTTTCAAGTGTGACGTAAGTATGAATTTCATCAGTCAGATGTTTTCCAAGATCGATTTCAAATTATTTTTCCTTGTTGGCTCAACCTCTTTGTTTTTCATTCTCCAGGAGTATCTCCACAATTCAGAGTGGTTCTCGTCATCATTCTCAACATGTGAAGACTGAAGAAGTGTTTCCTCTAAATCTTGGTCCATTCTCTTGAAGATTCATGGTTATAGCTTCATGCCATCCTCATAATTGTTTTCGATTGTGAGAATTCTTTTCACCCATCCGAAGCATTTCGTGAGTTCTTTCCATTTTATTCCTACGAAGGCCATCATTTCGGGCTTATTCATTCTCAGCTTTTAGCTCTCCTCCATATTCTACTGGTGCATCATTCAAGTATTCTCTAATAAGCTCATGATCTCTTCGTTCACTTGTATCTAAATCCCCTCAAGTATCTTCATTCTTTCTGGTGAATTGTGCCTTTGCTACTTTCATTTTCAATTCTTACGGTGGTTCGTCCAACATTCCTCTTCCGTTGTTATCATACCAATTCATTTGTTGTTCCCAAATCCCACCGGTGGTTCCATCTATACCTTCTCAAGTTTGCGCTATATCTCTCTTAATCCTTTCTACGGGAATAAGTAGTATGCCAAATCCATTGCTTGTCATCAATTTAAGTTGATGAAGGATAAGCATACAATAACTCTTATTCTTATTTCCTCGAGGTGATTCAATTTTTTTTCTTCTGGAGATTGTTCATGATGAAGTAATTCTCGGTTCTAGTGTTCATCTTTTCTTTTCGGAGTTCCAAGTTCTCTCGGTTATATCATCGCGAAGCTCCATCTAAATCATTGCAAGGCTTCACCTTGTGTTTTCAACTTCTCTTTCTTTTTATCACCCTTTTATTACCAGAGTTCTTCATGGAGGCTCTACATGACGGTTCATCAAGGATTCTTTTCATTCTTCAATTGTTCTTCAAGATTTCTCTCGAAGCTATGATCCGCCAAGCTACACTCTTAAATAAACATGGTGCTAAACACATGTTTTGTTTTCTGGAGTTCAAGTATTCTTCATTTGCATTTCGAAGTGCAATTCCTTCTACAATATCTTTTGAGGTGGTGTTATGTCACTCTTGACAATTTCCCTTCGTGATTTAAGTTGTCAAGAATGAGATATTTTAAATCCATCATTTTCTCTTTGTTCAGGAGATCGCTTCAACCTATTAATCCCTCCATTGGAGTTATCTTGTGTCATATTTCACCTAAAGCCTTCCCTAAGGAATGTTGCTATTGTCGTGCTTATCAATGATCCAAGTTTTCTCCTATACTCTCGGCAAAAGCAATTTTCATCCCTTCGTTGATCTCAAACAAGCAATTGTTTTTTCGTTAGTGGCAGGTTGTCACCTCATAGTCTTGAGATGTTTTCCGTAAGCCCACTACAAACTTGTCCTTCTCATTGTTGGTTTTCCAACAACTCCATTATAACCTTATTGGAAGGGTGCTTTCCTAGCACATTTGTGGCAGAAGTTGGCATTTTCTTCTTCATTCTGTTATTCCAATGATCTATCTTCTATTCTTTCTTCCAGAGGCATTGTGATGTTGCTCTCTTCACTCATCATCTCGAATTGTGAGGATCGTGTTCTTTTCATGCTTATCCATTTAACCGGAGTGTTGTGTCATCTCTTCAAGTTCTTTTCATCCTATCAAGTTTTCCTTCTTCTTTCAGTCGGAGTGCTGCCCAAATTATATCAATCTTATTCCTTCTCTATCTAGTTTTAACCGGAGTGGTTTCAATATCTATCTTATCACTAAACCTCTTAGTTCTCGTTGTATCCCTTGTTCCTCTTTTCTAACGGAGTGTTTTCAACTTTGTTCATCTCCGTTGTTTTCTTTCTTTCATTTTGCTCAACCTCTCAAGGTTCATGGTTTCACTCGTTTGTCGAAGAAGCAACTTAGTTTACCTCTTATCTTCCTCTTCCTTTTCCCTCCGGTGCCATCCTAGATCTCGGGACGAGATCCTCTCGTAGTGGTGGAGTGTTGTAACGCCCCGGATACAACTTTTCGCATTCGTAACTCCAACTCTTGCCTTTTCCGGAGATGCGATATGATATTTCCTTCGTGGTTGGGTTTTTGTCTTTTGTTTTGCATTTTGTTCATGGCGTGCATCTCATCTCATGGCATCATGTGCATTGCATCCGCATGTTTTCATAAAGCTTGCATCCGTTCGTAGTTGCCGCGTTCCCCCTGCCTTCGTGACCGATCCGAGTCCAACTGGGTTTTCGATTCCCTCTTGTTTGACCGTTTGACCCTCTCTGCTCTTTACGCAGACCCCTCGCGCACGTCCGAAAGTTGTCCCGGACCCGACCCGGGTGTTGTTACCGATGGGTCCGGATCATCCCCTAACATCTACAAAACATCTTTGTTTTCTCTTTTGGACTCCCTAACCCATTTATTCCGAACCATTCGATTTCGATCGGATGATCCAAACTCATCTCCCCTTTCCTATATATAAATCTCCTTGTCCATGTTTAGACCAAACCCTAAATCCTAGGACTTTTGTTCCCCTAGCCACCGCCTCCTACAGCCTTCCCCCTCCTCGGATCAGCCGCCGCCACCCACTCACCAAATCCCCCTCGGGATCCATCCACCCAACCAAACCGCTGCAGCCATCCACCATTGCCTCCTCTGCTCGATTCTGAGTGGATCGTGAGCACTAGTGCCTCCCCGTCGCCTTGCGTGTCCACGCCGCCGGCTGCAGCAGCAGCAGCAGGTCATGCCGCCGGCCTCATCCCGCTCCTTTTTCCTTCCCTGTCGCGCTTCTTCCTCTCTAACCTCTCTCCCTCTCTGCCATGGCCGCCCCGCCATCTTTAGTGTCGCGCCGCCGTTCCCTGCATCAGCTCCGCCTGACGCCATGGCCGACGGCCTCCTCAAGTCCGGACGCTCCGCCTTGGATCCGGCCGGTTCCGCGTCGCCTCCCCATGCCCGAGAGCCCGCACCGGCCATCTTCCTCACCGGGGTGCCCCACCAAGTTTCCTCTGCTGCGTTCTCGCCGCCTCCTGCGTTCCTGCCACGAGCGCGTTGACCACGCCCTGCCTCACTTCGATCTGCCTCTGAGGCCCAGCACTGCACCAAGCCCACCTCCCTAATCCGGCCTGCTTCGGCCTCCTCCACCGACCGGCCCATGAGGCCTCGTGAGCAGCCCCGCCCCCTGTGCACTATTGGGCCAGCCTGCAGTTTCAGCCCGCATGTGTTTTTTTAGTTCTACGAATTTGTCTATTTATCCAGGATTAACAGATTTACAGAAAAAAACCCCAACTTCATGCATTTAATAGCTCATCAACCGTGCATCAGATTAAAATAATTTACATATGTAAAATGCTTACTTTTTCATCTAGTATCATAATGTGCCATTTTCATCCATGTTTAAAATGTTTAAACTATTGTTTGGTTAAATTTGCACAAATGCCATGTTAAAATGATTTATTTCATAACTAAAAAACCGTAGCTCCATTTTAAATAAACTTTATATGTAATTGGGGTGGAAAAATGCCTAGATTAACATGGTCCACTTTATTTTCCTGTTTAACAACAATAAAATATATTTAGGGCAGAACAGTACCAAATCCAAAATATGCATATGGGGATTTTCTGGAATTGTTGCTTGTTGTTCCGGCCTCATTTAAACTTGCCTAGATAGGTAATTTTCTCTTGCTTCACCTCTTTCCATGTTTAACAACATTTAATATTGTTGTGTACCTAAACGAGAGCGAACTAAATAAATGTTGTGAAGTTTTGTCAATATGCAACTCGTTGCATATTGAGCTCCACTTAATTTGTAGTGTTGTTTGTTGCACTTTGCCATGCCATGCTCTTTAAACCGGACATGCATCATACTTGTTTGTGCATCATGCCATGTTTATGCTTGTGCATTTACCATGTTGTTTCTTTCTTTCTGGTGTTGCTTCTTAGTTCTGGTAATGTTGCGATTGTGAGGATTCGTTCGACTACGTCTGTTCATCTTCTTCATGGACTCGTTCTTCTTCCTTGCGGGATTTCAGGCAAGATGACCGCTACCCTGGATCTCACTACTATCATTGCTATGCTAGTTGCTTCGCTCTATCGCTTTGCTGCGCTTCCTATCAATTGCTCTTCAAGCCTCCCAAATTGCCATGTCAGCCTCTAACCTTTTCACCCTTCCTAGCAAACCGTTGTTTGGCTATGTTACCGCTTTTGCTCAGCCCTTCTTATAGTGTTGCTAGGTGCAGGTGAAGTTGAAGATTGCCCCATGATGGACAGGATTATGTTGGGATATCACAATATCTCTTATTTAATTAATGCATCTATATACTTGGTAAAGGGTGGAAGACTCGGCCTTATGCCTGGTGTTTTGTTCCACTCTTGCCACCCTAGTTTCCGTCATACCGGTGTTATGTTCCCAAATTTTGCGTTCCTTACACGGTTGGGTGATTTATGGGACCCCTTGATAGTTCGCTTTGAATAAAACTCCTCCAGCAAGGCCCAACCTTGGTTTTACCATTTGCCTCACCTAGCCCTTTTTCCCTTGGGTTTCCGGAGCCCGAGGGTCATCTTTATTTTAGCCCCCCCCTCCCCCCCGGGCCAGTGCTCCTTCAAGTGTTGGTCTGAACCGAGCAACCTGCGGGGCCACCACGGGGCAACTCGAGGGCTGGTTTTACTCGTAGCTTGACTTATCCAGTGTGCCCTGAGAATGAGGTACATGCGACTCCTATCGGGATTTGTCGGCACATCGGGCGGCTTTGCTGGTCTTGTTTTACCATTGTCGAAATGTCTTGTAAACCGGGATTCCGAGTCTGATCGGGTCTTCCTGGGAGAAGGTATATCCTTCGTTGATCGCGAGAGCTTATCATGGGCTAAGTTGGGACACCCCTGCAGGGTATAAACTTTCGAAAGCCGTGCCCGTGGTTATGCGGCAGATGGGAATTTGTTAATGTCCGGTTGTAGATAACTTGACACCAGATCCGAATTAAAACGCATCAACCGCGTGTGTAGCCGTGATGGTCTCTTCTCGGCGGAGTCCGGAAAGTGAACACGGTTTTGGGTTATGTTTGACATAAGTAGGAGTTCAGGATCACTTCTTGATCATTGCTAGCTTCACGACCGTTCCGCTTGCTCTCTTCTCGCTCTTATTTGCGTACGTTAGCCACCATATATGCTTAGTCGCTGCTGCAACCTCACCACTTTACCCCTTCCTTTCCCATTAAGGTTTGCTAGTCTTGATACCCATGGTAATGGGATTGCTGAGTCCTCGTGGCTCACAGATTACTACAAAAACAGTTGCAGGTACAGGTTACGCGATGATCATGACGCGAGAGCGATGTTTGCTTGTTTTGGAATTCTTCTTCTGCTTCTTCTTCGATCAGGAGATAGGTTCCAAGTCGGCAGCCTGGGCTAAGAGGGTGGATGTCGTTTGAGCTTCTGTTTGTGTTTCATCCGTAGTCGGATGTTGATCTTATGTATGATGTATTGATGTATTCTTGTGGCATTGTATGCCTCTTGTATGTATCCCCATCTATTATGTAATGTTGATGTAATGATATCCACCTTGCAAAAGCGTTTCAATATGTGGTTCTATCCTTGGTGGGACCTTCGAGTCTCTTTAGGATAGTATCGCATATTGGGCGTGACACAAACAGAGAGTGGAAATGCATCGAAGATCGGTTTGAAAAGAAACTTAGTTGCTGGAAGGGCAAACTTATGTCATATGGAGGCCGGTTAATTCTTATTAATTCGGTGCTCACGAGTATGCTGATGTTCCTACTATCCTTCTTTGAGGTTCCAGTCGGGGTTAGGAAAAGGCTGGACTTCTACCGATCAAGATTTTTTTGGCAGAGTGATGAACTTAAGAGAAAGTATAGACTCGCCAAGTGGGATGTTATTTGTTGACCAAAGGACCAAGGGGGTTTGGGTATCGAGAATCTTGAGGTCAAGAATAGATGCCTGCTTAGTAAGTGGCTGTATAAGCTTTCAGTTCAGACTGACGCAACTTGGGCGCAGATTCTTCTTAACAAGTATCTGCATTCCAAAACTTTGTCACAGATGACAGTGTGACCAACTGATTCGCCATTTTGGAAGGGGCTTATGAGAGTCAAGGCAACCTTCTTTAATAGAACTAAGTTTATTGTCGGTGATGGCAATGATACACGTTTCTGGGAGGACACTTGGCTAGGTGATACACCACTGGCACTATAGTACCCAACCCTGTATCGTATTGTCCAGCGACGTGATGCGCTAGTTGCAATGATTATGCAGTTCATTCCCCTTAATATTCAATTTCGGAGGGTGCTTGTTGATGAGAGATGGGAAGCTTGGCTTCATATGATGCGTAGACTGATGGAAGTCCAGCTATCTCATCAGCCCGATCAGTTATGTTGGAAACTTACTAGGTCTGGACAATTTACTGTTAAGTCGATGTACATCGATGTTTTTAACTCCACTGTCATTCCTAGCTCCAAACATGTTTGGAAAGTAAGAGTGTCTTTGAAAATTAAAGTGTTTATGTGGTTTGTCTATAAACAAGTTATTTTAACAAAGGACAACTTGGTTAAGCGCAATTGGACAGGATCTACTAGGTGTAGTTTCTGTGATCGGGACGAGACCCTTAAGCATCTCTTCTTTGAGTGTCCGTTGGCGAGAATTCTGTGGCGCACCGTGCAAATTGCCTTTAACATTACTCCTCCGAGTTCGGTCGGGTCGTTATTTGGAACGTGGCTGGATGGGATAGAGTCCGATACATCTAGACATATTCGTGTAGGAGTTTGTGCGTTATTATGGGCAATTTGGAATTGCAGAAATGATTTGGTTTTTAACAGAATGACTACTATTCATTTTTTGCAGGTTATATTCCGTGCTACGGCGCCGATCCGTATGTGGTCCTTACTCACTCCGACGGAGGCCAGGGAGCGTTTGGTTACTGGATCTGTCCGGTGGGAGATGGTAGCGCGGGATATCTTTAACCGGTTTGGATGGCGGTCACGTAATAGGATATGCAATTAGTTTTCCTATCTTTATTTTGCCAGCCGGTTGTGCCTTTATGGCCTTTTCTGGTTTTGGCGTCGAGGCTCTATGTGAGCTCGCCCTTATTTTGTTTCAAGACTCTATGGCTTTGTTGAACCTATTTTATCTATTTAAGTGGCCGTATGCATCTTTCTGATGCAGAGGCCGGGGATTCCCCCCTTTTCGAAAAAATACAATGTTCAAATCTAACTAACGGAAAATCACAAGCCATAAAATAACAATCATCAAACACAGCTGCCGCCGCTCCCGCTATATGTCCTCCATTCTTCATCGTGAATTACTTCCGTATTGTCGAAGTTAACAACAAGACGGTTGCTTCCCACCTTTTGTGCAAGTAATAAGCCAAAACGTAGTGCCATAGCTTCCGCTGTTAAGACATCTGCACACCAATCCATCTTCCAATTTCCTTCAACAATAATTCTTCCTTTATCATCTCTAAATACAGCTCCCGCTGTGCCTCTAAGCATGTCTTAATCAAAAGAAGCATCGACATTCTTTCTTCTTCCACTTCCGGGGAACAAAACAGTATGCCATATGCGTAACGGGGATCTGGCCCGGATCGCCAGCATGGTCACGTTGCCATGGCTAGCGCATTAATGATCCATCACGCACCTGCAGCCTCGTCCAAGCTGAGATGCCCGCCACGAGATGGGGAAGGAAGCATCGATCGATCATCTCTATCGTACATATCTTGTTAGAGAAATAATCGTACTTCTTCTGATTCATATTATTCCTTCCGTTTCAAAATAGATAACCCAAGGTATAAAGTTGGATCATCTATTTTGGAACGGAGGGAGTCGAAGAGAAATGTGTATGGATTGAGGCGACGGTGGACGAGGGGCCATATGATTAGCACGCCGTGGGGATGCATGGCCTTTGGCTTGAAAAATACTCCTACAAATACAAATGCATGTGACGCGTCGCCGGCCATGTCTCGTGCCGCATCGATCCCACTGTCCCAAGCCGGCCGGCGGTTGAATCTACCCTAACCCCTCTCGATCATTGCGTTGCGATGCTCGACATGGGGAATTCCGTTCATATGTTCCGTGTGAAATGAGGTACTGGTACTAGTCTACGTGCATGCACCAAAATTTCTAACAGACTTAACTATAGCATAGTATGTTTCCGAGGGGCCGGGTACGCACAGGACTAGTTTTGTAAGTACCTCGATGAGCATAGTTTGCGAATACTTGTAGTCGATTCAGCGCAAAGGACCGGCTGAAACCGACAGCAATATACTACTGCGTGTATATTCTACTCGATCGGATGCTCTTATCCTCGCCTCGTTTTACATCTCGTGCGTGCGCCAGCATCGGGGACTGACCGGTTCTCTGAACGTGTTCATCAATTGCCATCGATCTTCTGACATTCACTAACAACTGTCAATTCATAATTGAAAATCCGGCGAACGGTTCACGGAACCATGAATGGTGATTACTACTAATAGTAACATCACATCACATCACAAGATGCGTCCACGATCCATTTCTCAGTTATTGCGAGTTATGTTATGAGCGTACCACTCCTACAAGTTTCGAACTCTTTTGGGACCTCTTCTGTTAACAAGTTTCGAACTCGGTTCCCTCTTTTTTTTATTGGGACGATCTACGTCACTCAATTACTCTTCAGCTTGTAATAGCTGACCACATCTGCTGTGTGGTTATCTCTGAACGGAAGTAAGCCTCACGAAGCGGCGATATATAGACAGATGTAACCGATGAGATAGATCATCGTACGTATGTACATCTCCGACAGTGTTAGGAGGAGCTGAGCTGAGCTAAGCTGAGCTCCGATTCCTCACTCACTCACTCACTCACATGCAGGCATGGCATGGGATTTCAGGCGCCGCGCGTGCTCACTGAAACTGAAAGTAAGGCAAAGACAAAGGCACGTAGTAGCAGCATCGAGGACGGGCGATAGATACATTGCACTGCACTGCATGTTACTGCGGGAAAGCGATCACCTCGGCCCCCAAAAGGCACATTCCCTGATCGATCGAGCCGGCCTCTCGCCTTTAACCTGCCGCTATGTCATCGTCGATCTGCACTTTGGCACCTCTCCCGGCCAGGACCGGCCGGAGGCCACCGCTTTGCAGGTTTATTCGCATGGCATGCATACATCCCTCTGTCGTCTCCTCGTAAAGCAGATACTGCGACGCGTACGTCCTCGTCTGGCCTGGGCCAGGGACCGGCATGGCCATGCCAAAGCCAGCCAGACACCAGTCACCAGTCACCAGTGTGTGTTGCATGCGTTGGTGGTGCACACACAAGGTACGTACGTATATATGCATGCGCCTGATGCCCGGCGGCGTGGCGCGCTGGTGACCCCGCGAACTCCGCGACCGCAGCGCCGGCTACGTAGAAGTATGCTCGTGATGTGCTCTGTTGCGCCCGAGTCTCGCTTTCGGCTTAGCCAGCTAGCTTCGTCGCCGTCGTTCCCCGGCAACCCTCGCTTTCGCCTCGAGGAAGAGCAAAACGATGGGAACATCTATGCGCGAGTGTTGTTTAGTTATTACTTACTCGTAATCATAGATGTGTATAACCAGTACGTACGTCCCCCTACACTCGGCTGGGTTCATGCATGAACCATCTCCTTGATCGATCCAATCATTGGTTAAGATGCAAATATGCTACTATAACGTAACAGAAAATGCCAACGGCCTAGAGAGGAAGTGCGTCTTCTCTGATCTCTAAGTTTATTCGTCAAAATAAAAAGGAACATCCAGATCTGTATAGTTAGTTTGGGCAGTTTCATACCGGTGGGTCGGCGAGGAGTAGATTGGTAGTAGTAGGAACTAATTGGTCTACGAACTACTAGTATTTCAACAAGGAAAATGCATAGCTTATGTTTAATAAAATGATTGCGTGCATTGTATGATGCAGAGGCTGGGTTATCCCCTCTTCGAAAAGAAAAGAATTGCATAGAAGCTCTTGGGTGCCCGTGAATCCTATATGAATAGTAAAAAAATACAGAATGACTAATTCACATCTAGGCGTCTTTTAAGAGTGTCACATCTAACTAGTTTACCATATAATTAGGGATTTCAAGATTTGTATAAATGTTTTTTAATTATTTTTTTGCTGATGTTATATGATGTCATACTTAGATGTAACATAGTTATGTCACATCTAGATGAGT
This sequence comes from Triticum aestivum, assembly GCF_018294505.1. NCBI lineage: Eukaryota > Viridiplantae > Streptophyta > Magnoliopsida > Poales > Poaceae > Triticum > Triticum aestivum. The sequence continues at coordinate 465,319,308 of NC_057804.1, forward strand.
CCTAATCACACCAAAAAAATACCAAGAAAAATTAAAAAAAAATCGGGTATCAAATCTGGTTGATCATCCTACTGACGTGCGAGGTTTCATGAAGAATCATCGTATAAAATTAATTGTGGAAGAAGTTAGATGATGAGACACTGTTAATTCTCTGGAAAAAAATATACTTATAGCAGACTAAAGTAGGGATCAACCCGTACAGTGCATGTGGGCGAGAAAGGCATGGCATGGGCGCATCCGCGGAGGGAGAAGGCGTCCAATTCAAAATGTTCAGAAGAGGAAATGTTAGAATCGAGCCTGGAGCTTCGCAGGCGCAGATGTTCAAATTCAATACACAGTGTTCAAGATATCGGATGCTCTACTTGTTGTTGGTCAAAGACGTGATACCCGGACCTGGACTGCTGACATTTAACTTGCGACGGCAACTGGTCAATCTGTCAGAGACTAACCCACTGTAATATACTACCGCTAAAGAACTACTAGTACCGTTATGAGAAAGGAAAACAAATCTCAGTGAACAAGGGATGAAGTTTCTCCATATACGAGCACGGATCAAACCATGTCAACGCAGTGACACACATCGCCTCGATCTTTGTACAGACTACAAACCTCCTCCTCCTCCCCACAACCTCCTCGATCGATCGCGATCCCTTCCACTCTTTAGTCTATACACGCCACGAACCCTAACCAGATTAACACGAACACACGCAGCAAAAAACACAGGAACAGATTCATGGCTTCATTCTGCTCGTCTTGGTCTTCTTGGATCGGCCCTCCTGGCTCCAACTCATCAGCTTGCGGAAAACCCCCTGCCGTTCCTCGTAGCTCGACCTCCTCCCGAAGCTGCTGCTCTTCTTGAAGCTACTGCTCTTCTTGAAGCTGCTGCCGCCCAGGCTGTTCCAGCTCCCGAGCTTCGCCTGCCTGGCGGCGGAGGTGGGGGACGCGGCGGCGTCGGCCTCCGGCACCACCGGTGGCGTCACGCACCGTATCAGCGCCCAGTCCACGCCCGCGAAGAACGGGTGCCGCTTGATCTCGGCGGCCCCGCGCGCGGACCCCATGCGCCGCCGCGGGTCCCTCTCGAGCAGCCTGCCCACGAGGTCCTTGAGCTGCGCGGCCGCCTCGGCCTCGCCGTCCAGCTTCGGGTACGTGACCTGCTTCGACAGGATGTTCTTGAGCGTCACGTCCTTGGCGGGGCCCTTGAACGGCGTGCGCCCGTACACCAGCTCGTACAGGAACACCCCGAAGGCCCACCAGTCCACGCCGTTGCCGTGCCCGTTCCCGCTCACGAGCTCCGGCGCGAGGTACTCGTGCGTGCCCACGCAGTCCTTGGAGTTGGCGGTCGTCGGCTCGGCCACGAACTCGAACCGCTCCTTCGCGTCGACGTCATCCTCGTCGCTGCCGCGGTTGGAAGAGAAGCACGACGGTAGGAGTCTCCTCTTGCGGCGGCGGATCTGTTGCCGCACCTGCCGGCGGCGGACGGCGGGCTCCACGGACGCCGGGAACGCGAGGTCGAAGTCTGAGAGCACGACGTGACCGTCTCCTCGGAGCAACACGTTCTCCGGCTTGAGGTCGCGGTACACGAAGCCGAGCACGTGGAGGTACTCTAGAGCGAGCAACACCTCGGCGGCGTAGAACCTGGCTGCTGCCACGGGCAGGCGGCCTCCCGGGCGGCGGCGGAGCACCAAGTGCAGGTCGCCCCCGGAGCAGTAGTCCATGAGGAAGCACGCGTAGCGTCCCGCGTCGAGGCGCGCGTAGAGGGTGGGCACGAATGGGTGGTCGAGCGACGAGAGGACGCGGGACTCGGCGAGGACGTGACAGACACGGGAGGGATCGTCGTCGCGGAGGTCGACGACCTTGAGCGCGAAGAGCGGCGAGGCCGGCGGCGAGGACTTGAGGCGGCAGAGGAAGACCCGCGCGAGGTGTCCGTGGCCGAGCTCGCGGACGAGGTGGAGGTGGGCGAGGCGGAGTACGCCGTCCGGGGTGGCTGCGCGGGCGGCAGCGAGGTGCGTCCAGTGCGGGGAGGTGGACGACGAGTGCGGCCGCGGCGAGAGCGAGGTGGAGGAGGAGAAGGACGGCAGGGAGAGCGAGCTCCGCGCGCTGAAGGTGGTGGCGGTGGTGAAGGAGGAGGTGGATGCGGAGGCGGTGGAGGTGAAGGAGAGGTCTAGTGCGCCGGCGCCGGCGTCCGCAATGGATAGTGGGAAGTGTGGGGAAATGTCAGAGAAGGGGGGGGACGGCGGGGCGGGCTCATGGACGTCCATTGGCGGATGAGGGTGCGGTGCTTCCATGCCGGCGAGAGTGAGAGGGGGCAAAGGAAGGGAGGAATTGTTTGGAGTCTGTGTGTGGTGACGGGTTGGGGTTATAAAGGCGTCGCTGAGACTTGCTGCGCGCAGAATGAAGCGGGAGATCAACGGAACCGTATGGGCAAGTACTAGTAACTGCTAACCAGCTGGAGGGTTCATTCCGGGTCTGGCCACTGTAAATGGACCCGATCCGATCTATTACCTCTGTCTAGAAAACTTGTCTTATTTTTTTTATCTAGATTAGAATGTATCTAACGCCAAAAAGTCTTTAGATACATCCGTATCTAGACAAATCTAAAACAATTTTTTTAATACAAAGAGAATATCTGCCAATAAGAAATGGCGCCAGGTGGATGGGCGTAAATTGTCTGTATTTTTTACACGTTTGTTTATTTTTTTGATGATTATTTTTCATGGGTCAGTGGTTATGGGACTGAGATGCGAAGCACCAAGCCGAGATGATGATGCTAGCTGCGACACCGACAGCGTAGGAGGGTTGACAAGTGCGGGTAGGGGGGGGGTCGTCAATGCTGGAGGAGATGGGTTGTTTGGAGGGATGGTCAGGGCGATGACCGGCGAAGAGACCGCGAGGCTAGGGCAAGGGAGCGAGCCAACGTGATGGCTATGTTGGATGATGGTGGTGGGAGATATCACTTCGGCCGGTGATGGCGTGTGGGTCATGGACGGTGGCGCGTGCTGACAACAGAGGTGGAGAGGTAAAAAGGGATTGACCTAAAAAAACCTAAATGAGGAAATTGTTGCCCTATTTTTTTGGATGCAACTACTTTTTTTCTATCTCCGGGAGTTCCTTTTTTTACAGTACTGACGCGGACACATACTCACTCATATGAACACACAACCCTACCTCTGTGAGCATCAGACTAAGCCGCCACATCATTTTGAGATTGATGAAATTACAATAGGCATCTCCGTAGTCGATGCGACTGTCTCTTCCCACTGAACGAACATCGCCGAAAAGTTTAAAATAAATTCACAAAAATGTGAGCACTAGTATAAGTCTAAAACTTGAACCCTATTGGATTGGTTCCACCACAAAAAGACTAATTATCTGAGTTGTGCTTAGTTCGCTCTAGCTCTAGGATTTGCATATGAGAACTATTGTTTTCCCCCGATTAAAACACTTGTATTACTCAAAACCCAGGAGGATTACAATCAGCATAGTTCGGCTCTATCACCTAGGAGGCCCAGACACCGACCAAGTCATGGTTCTAGCTTCCACACGAGCAAAAATAGCTAACCTTATTTTGGGAGCATCCAATATGTGTGGTACTAGTTTCAGTCGTAACAGGCGAGGTATAAATGAGTTTGGTCTATTGTTTATGATCCAACAATTTTCTATTTTGATTGTTTGTTTTGTTGCTTTGGCATAGTTTTGGTCTTATATGAATTTGTTATTTATCGAAATATTTATTTGTGTGTATATTGGTGTTTGATATGTGTATCATAGCTATGCAGAGGTTGGATGTTTGCTCATTATGTTTGAGTCCTCATGGATTTTTATTTTGAGTCAATAAAATTCAACCGTTGTAATTATTTTTTACGTTGAGCTTAAATGATTAGCATGCAAAATAAAAGAAAACTATAACTATGATAAGAAGTTAGAGGTTATCCTCTTTAAAAAAAACTACAAAAAGGAAAACAACAAAAACTCATTATAATTGAGAAAACGTTGACGAAAAAAGTGATTACATCTAAAAAGTTATATTATCACGCCCCCTAATCAAATTGATATACACAACCATATTTATTACCAGTTGATGTACATGTCCCTGGCTATATGGACTTAATTCTTTCTTTCACTAGCACATATTGTTCACATAATTATCTTCAGTGTGTCAATTCTAAAAGTTTTATACTGATACTATCGGCCAGAGTTAATTTCGCCGGTGTGGCGATCGAAGACATCGAACTAGGTTCCTTGAAAAGACCAGTCAAGGTGTTTGAACGTTGAAACGTTGGCTTCTGGACGTGTGGTGTGTCCTATAAAGGTTAGATTAGCTAGCGACGCCCTCAATTTCAGCTTCAACACGTTCCACAAACCTTTCGTTTTCACGGCATCACTTCAGCCATCTCAGATTCGTGCACTGTCCAATTTCTACTACAGCACTCGGTTCCCCCGGCGACCAAAAAGTTGTGTGATATTGTCATACTTAATTAAGGTGTGTCGTGACATCTCGTTACACGCATAGACGAGCACTGTTTTCTCTTGTTTTTTTCGCGGTGTTCGTGCTATGCTACCCCGGCCCGCCTTGCTAGGTAGCTGCATCCAGTGTTGGTGCACTGTTGGAGCGATGCGTACCGGACGTGGTCGGCGTTGAAGTTTCTGATGATAGATCAGATCGGTCGAATGATTAATTGACATGATCCGTCGTGTGTTCAGTTCACCGGCCCCCGGGTGATAGAGGAGCTAGCACGTCGATCAACATGGCCATGTCCTAGCCTAGCTTCCGCCTTTCGAGGTTTCAAATAGAGCTGACATCCTGCTGAGTTCAATTCATGGGTATTCAGTTGAATACCCACAATTTTTGCCAAAGAAATTTGCATATATAACGTGTGTATCATATATTATACTATCAAAGAGGCAATATTACGCAGAATAGCAGGCTGCTAACGCTTTCAGCCCAAGGGAATAGGCAGCCCCTTCCGTTTCTCTCCCCTCCCGCTCAACATGGCCCGGTGGCCCAACTATCTTTTATTTAGTAGTCGGTCAGTCCCAGCCCAAGTGAAAACTCTGTACTGGACGTGGGGTCAATTGCACGATCAATCGATCACACGAACCGGCGCTTCCAGATTCCCAGTTCTCATCGCTAGCACGCCGCACAACTGCACGGCTGCCGCGCATACATCCGGCATGGAGATTGAGTTGAAGCATCGATCTCGTTCGTCATTCAACATATTCATCTTTCCAGATACAGTACGTTTTATAAATTTTCTCCATCTAATGTGATCACGTTAGGGCTTTTTGGGTTAATTTTTGGATTGTTGTCTCCGATTCAATCTATGGAGGTGCTTCATAGTTGTTTGTTGGTCAAATGTTATTTATTTTTTGGAGACATGGGCATTAGTAGTACCGGATGTGAATTGGTTTTGGATGAATTGACATTAGTAGTAGTACTATCGATTGTACCCTCCATTTGTATCAGATATCGCCACTTTGATATGTTATAAGTAATGTGTCCTTTCATAAATTGAGCAATTCCAAGTTATGACCCCAATAAAAAAAATCAAGTTATGACCAATTATATGAATCTGAGATATTATTCCCAATTCTATGTTTATATTATACAGTTCGTATAACATGGTCTTAAAATCATTTATACTTACCGAAAACAAGATGTTGCAAAAAAATTGTAAACCTTCGAAATTTTGAATACACACTCTAAGAATCCTGGGCCCGCCCCTGCTGCAGAGTTGAAGCTTCCAAGCAGCGTAGCAGGCCCCGGAGTAAGGAAGGCGAAGATTCTCCTGTTGGAAATATGCCCTAGAGGCAATAATAAAAGCATTATTATTATATTTCTTTGTTCATGATAATTGTCTTTATTCATGCTATAATTGTGTTATCCGGAAATCGTAATACATGTGTGAATAACAGACACCAACATGTCCCTAGTAAGCCTCTAGTTGACTAGCTCGTTGATCAATAGATAGTCATGGTTTCCTGGCTATGGACATTGGATGTCATTGATAACGGGATCACATCATTAGGATAATGATGTGATGGACAAGACCCAATCCTAAACATAGCACAAGATCGTATAGTTCGTTTGCTAGAGTTTTTGCAATGTCAAAGTATCTCTTCCTTCGACCATGAGATCGTATAACTCCTGGATGCCGTAGGAGTGCTTTGGGTGTATCAAACGTCACAACGTAACTGGGTGACTATAAAGGTGCACTACAGGTATCTCCGAAAGTATCTATTGTTTTATATGGATCGAGACTGGGATTTGTCACTCCGTATGACGGAGAGATATCACTGGGCCCACTCAGTAATGCATCATCATAATGAGCTCAAAGTGACCAAGTGTTTGGTCACGGGATCATGCATTACGGTACGAGTAAAGTGACTTGCCGGTAACAAGATTGAACGAGGTATTGGGATACCGACGATCGAATCTCGGGCAAGTAACATATCGATTGACAAAGGGAATTGCATACGGGGTTGATTAAATCCTCGACATCGTGGTTCATCCGATGAGATCATCGTGGAGCATGTGGGAGCCAACATGGGTATCCAGATCCCGCTGTTGGTTATTGACCGGAGAGCGATCTCGGTCATGTCTACATGTCTCCCGAACCCGTAGGGTCTACACACTTAAGGTTCAGTTACGCTAGGGTTGTAGGGATATGTATATGCAGTAACCCGAATGTTGTTCGGAGTCCCGGATGAGATCCCGGACGTCACGAGGAGTTCCGGAATGGTCCGGAGGTAAAGATTTATATATGGGAAGTCCTGTTTCGGGCATCGGGACAAGTTTCGGGGTTATCGGTATTGTACCGGGACCACCGGAGGGGTCCCGGGGGCCCACCGGGTGGGGCCACCCATCCCCGGGGGCCACATGGGCTGTAGGGGGTGCGCCTTGGCCTGCTTGGGCCAAGGGCACCAGCCCCACATAGGCCCATGCGCCTAGGGTTTAAGGGGGAAAGAGTCCTAGGAGGGTAAGGCACCTCCTAGGTGCCTTGGGGGGGAGGGAAACCCCCCTTGGCCGCCGCACCCCCTAGGAGATTGGATCTCCTAGGGCCGGCCACCCCCCCTTGGCACCCCTATATATAGTGGGGGAGAGGAGGGACTTCATACCTTGAGTCCTTGGCCTTTGGTTGCCTCCTTCTCCCTCCCCAACACCTCCTCCACCTCCTTATTGCTTAGCGAAGCTCTGCCGGAGTACTGCAGCTCCATCAACACCACGCCGTCGTGCTGCTGCTGGTGCCATCTCCCTCAACCTCTCCTCCCTCCCTTGCTGGATCAAGAAGGAGGAGACGTGGCTGTTTCCGTACGTGTGTTGAACGCGGAGGTGCCGTCCGTTCGGTGCTAGGATCTCCGGTGATTTGGATCACGTCGTGTTCGACTACATCATCCCCGTTCTTTGAACGCTTCCGCTCGCGATCTACAAGGTATGTAGATGCATCTATTCACTCGTTGCTAGATGAACTCCTAGATGATCTTGGTGAAACGAGTAGGAAAATTTTTATTTTCTGCAACGTTCCCCAACAGTGGCATCATGAGCTAGGTCTATGCGTAGTTCTTCTTGCACGAGTAGAACACAATTGGTTGTGGGCGTAGATTTGTCAACTTTCTTGCCGCTACTAGTCTTATCTTGCTTCAGCGGTATTGTGGGATGAAGCGGCCCGGACCAACCTTACACGTACGCTTACGTGAGACCGGTTCCACCGACTAACATGCACAAGTTGCATAAGGTGGCTGGCGGGTGTCTGTCTCTCCCACTTTAGTTGAAGCGGATTCGATGAAAAGGGTCCTTATGAAGGGTAAATAGAAGTTGACAAATCACGTTGTGGTTTCACGTAGGTAAGAAAACGTTCTTGCTAGAACCCTACTTCAGCCACGTAAAACTTGCAAACAACAATTAGAGGACGTCTAACTTGTTTTTGCAGCAAGTGCTTTGTGATATGATATGGCCAAAGTTGTGATGAATGATGAATGATCTATATGTCATGTATGAGATGTTCATGCTATTGTAATAGGAATCACGACTTGCATGTCGATGAGTATGACAACCGGCAGGAGCCATAGGAGTTGTCTTTATTTTTTGTATGACCTGCGTGTCATTAAAGAACGCCATGTAAACTACTTTACTTTATTACTAAACGCGTTAGTCATAGAAGTAGAAGTAGTCGTTGGCGTGACAACTTCATGAAGACACGATGATGGAGATCATGATGATGGAGATCATGGTGTCATGCCGGTGACAAGATGATCATGGAGCCCCGAAGATGAAGATCAAAGGAGCTATATGATATTGGCCATATCATGTCACTACTTTATATAATTGCATGTGATGTTTATTATGTTTTATGCATCTTGTTTACTTAGAACGACGGTAGTAAATAAGATGATCCCTTACAAAATTTCAAGAAGTGTTCTCCCCTAACTGTGCACCGTTGCTACAGTTCGTCGTTTCGAAGCACCACGTGATGATCGGGTGTGATAGATTCTTACGTTCACATACAACGGGTGTAAGACAGTTTTACACAGCGAAAACACTTAGGGTTAACTTGACGAGCCTAGCATGTACAGACATGGCCTCGGAACACGGAGACCGAAAGGTCGAACACGAGTCGTATGGAAGATACGATCTACATGAGAATGTTCACCGACGATGACTAGTCCGTCTCACGTGATGATCGGACACGGCCTAGTCGACTCGGATCGTGTAACACTTAGATGACCAAAGGGATGTCAAATCTGAGTGGGAGTTCATTATAATTTGATTAGATGAACTTAATTATCATGAACTTAGTCTAAATTTTTACAATATGTCTTGTAGATCAAATGGCCAACGTAGTCCTCAACTTCAACGCGTTCCTAGAGAAAACCAAGCTGAAAGACGATGGCAGCAACTATACGGACTGGGTCCGGAACCTGAGGATCATCCTCATAGCTGCCAAGAAAGATTATGTCCTACAAGCACCGCTTGGTGACGCACCCGTTCTCCCTGCGGAACAAGACGTTATGAACGCTTGGCAGGCACGTTCCGATGACTACTCCCTCGTTCAGTGCGGCATGCTTTACAGCCTAGAGCCGGGGCTCCAAAAGCGTTTTGAGAGACATGGAGCATATGAGATGTTCGAAGAGCTGAAAATGGTTTTCCAAGCTCATGCCCGGGTCGAGAGATATGAAGTCTCCGACAAATTCTTCAGCTGTAAGATGGAGGAAAACAGTTCTGTCAGTGAGCACATACTCACTATGTCTGGGTTGCATAACCGCTTGACTCAGCTGGGAGTTAATCTCCCGGATGATGCGGTCATTGACAGAATCCTCCAGTCGCTTCCACCGAGCTACAAGAGCTTTGTGATGAACTTCAATATGCAGGGGATGGAAAAGACCATTCCTGAAGTATTTGCTATGCTGAAATCAGCAGAGGTAGAAGTCAGAAAGGAACATCAAGTGTTGATGGTCAATAAAACCACTAAGTTCAAGAAGGGCAAGGGTAAAAAGAACTTCAAGAAAGACGGCAAGGTAGTTGCCACGCCCAGCAAGCAAGCTGCCGGGAAGAAGCCAAAGAATGGACCCAAGCCCGAGACTGAGTGTTTTTATTGCAAGGAAAGTGGTCACTGGAAGCGGAATTGCCCCAAATACTTAGCGGACAAGAAGGCCGGCAAAACCAAAGGTATATTTGATATACATGTAATTGATGTGTACCTTACCAGTAATCGTAGTAACTCCTGGGTATTTGATACCGGTGCCGTTGCTCATATTTGTAACACACAACAGGAGCTGCGGAATAAACGGAGACTGGCGAAGGACGAGGTGACGATGCGCGTCGGGAATGGTTCCAAGGTCGATGTGATCGCCGTCGGCACGCTACCTCTACATTTACCTACGGGATTAGTTTTGAACCTCAATAATTGTTATTTTGTGCCAAGTTTGAGCATGAACATTGTATCAGGATCTCGTTTAATTCGAGATGGCTACTCATTTAAATCCGAGAATAATGGTTGTTCTATTTATATGAGAGATATGTTTTATGGTCATGCTCCGATGGTGAATGGTTTATTCTTTATGAATCTCGAGCGTAATGCTACACATATTCATAGTGTAAGTACCAAAAGATGTAAGATTGATAGTGATAGTCCCACATACTTGTGGCACTGCCGCCTCGGTCACATAGGTGTCAAACGCATGAAGAAGCTCCATGCTGATGGACTTTTAGAGTCTCTTGATTACGAATCATTTGACACGTGCGAACCATGCCTCATGGGTAAAATGACCAAGACTCCATTCTCAGGAACAATGGAGAGAGCAACCAACTTATTGGAAATCATACATACTGATGTGTGCGGTCCAATGAGTGTTGAGGCTCGCGGTGGCTATCGTTATGTTCTCACCCTCACTGATGACTTGAGTAGATATGGGTATGTCTACTTAATGAAACACAAGTCTGAGACCTTTGAAAAGTTCAAGGAATTTCAGAGTGAAGTTGAGAATCAACGTGACAGGAAAATCAAGTTTCTACGATCAGATCGTGGAGGAGAATACTTGAGTCACGAGTTTGGTACACACTTAAGAAAATGTGGAATAGTTTCACAACTCACGCCGCCTGGAACACCTCAGCGTAATGGTGTGTCCGAACGTCGTAATCGCACTCTATTAGATATGGTGCGATCTATGATGTCTCTTGCCGATTTACCACTATCTTTTTGGGGCTATGCTTTAGAGACTGCCGCATTCACTTTAAATAGGGCCCCGTCGAAATCCGTTGAGACGACACCGTATGAATTATGGTTTGGGAAGAAACCTAAGCTGTCATTTCTAAAAGTTTGGGGATGCGATGCTTATGTCAGGAAACTTCAACCTGAAAAGCTCGAACCCAAATCGGAAAAATGCGTCTTCATAGGATACCCTAAAGAAACTGTTGGGTATATCTTCTACCTCAGATCCGAAGGCAAGATCTTTGTTGCCAAGAATGGGTCCTTTCTGGAGAAAGAGTTTCTCTCGAAAGAAGTAAGTGGGAGGAAAGTAGAGCTTGATGAAGTATTACCTCTTGAACCAGAAAATGGCGCAACTCAAGAAAATGTTCCTGAGGTGCCTGCACCGACTAGAGAGGAAGTTAATGATAATGATCAAGATACTTCAGATCAAGCTCCTACTGAAATTCGAAGGTCCACGAGGACACGTTCCGCACCAGAGTGGTACGGCAACCCTGTCTTGGAAATCATGTTGTTAGACAACGGTGAACCTTCGAACTATGAAGAAGCGATGGCGGGTCCGGATTCCGACAAATGGCTAGAAGCCATGAAATCCGAGATAGGATCCATGTATGAAAACGAAGTATGGACTTTGACTGACTTGCCCGTAGAACGGCGAGCCATAGAAAATAAATGGATCTTTAAGAAGAAGACAGACGCGGATGGTAATGTGACCATCTATAAAGCTCGGCTTGTCGCTAAGGGTTATCGACAAGTTCAAGGGGTTGACTACGATGAGACTTTCTCACCGGTAGCGAAGCTGAAGTCCGTCCGAATCATGTTAGCAATTGCCGCATTTTATGATTATGAAATTTGGCAAATGGACGTCAAAACGGCATTCCTTAATGGTTTCCTTAAGGAAGAATTGTATATGATGCAGCCGGAAGGTTTTGTCGATCCTCGGAACGCTAACAAAGTATGCAAGCTCCAGCGATCCATCTATGGACTGGTGCAAGCATCTCGGAGTTGGAACATTCCCAGTTCTCATCGCTAGCACGCCGCACAACTGCACGGCTGCCGCGCATACATCCGGCATGGAGATTGAGTTGAAGCATCGATCTCGTTCGTCATTCAACATATTCATCTTTCCAGATACAGTACGTTTTATAAATTTTCTCCATCTAATGTGATCACGTTAGGGCTTTTTGGGTTAATTTTTGGATTGTTGTCTCCGATTCAATCTATGGAGGTGCTTCATAGTTGTTTGTTGGTCAAATGTTATTTATTTTTTGGAGACATGGGCATTAGTAGTACCGGATGTGAATTGGTTTTGGATGAATTGACATTAGTAGTAGTACTATCGATTGTACCCTCCATTTGTATCAGATATCGCCACTTTGATATGTTATAAGTAATGTGTCCTTTCATAAATTGAGCAATTCCAAGTTATGACCCCAATAAAAAAAATCAAGTTATGACCAATTATATGAATCTGAGATATTATTCCCAATTCTATGTTTATATTATACAGTTCGTATAACATGGTCTTAAAATCATTTATACTTACCGAAAACAAGATGTTGCAAAAAAATTGTAAACCTTCGAAATTTTGAATACACACTCTAAGAATCCTGGGCCCGCCCCTGCTGCAGAGTTGAAGCTTCCAAGCAGCGTAGCAGGCCCCGGAGTAAGGAAGGCGAAGATTCTCCTGTTGGAAATATGCCCTAGAGGCAATAATAAAAGCATTATTATTATATTTCTTTGTTCATGATAATTGTCTTTATTCATGCTATAATTGTGTTATCCGGAAATCGTAATACATGTGTGAATAACAGACACCAACATGTCCCTAGTAAGCCTCTAGTTGACTAGCTCGTTGATCAATAGATAGTCATGGTTTCCTGGCTATGGACATTGGATGTCATTGATAACGGGATCACATCATTAGGATAATGATGTGATGGACAAGACCCAATCCTAAACATAGCACAAGATCGTATAGTTCGTTTGCTAGAGTTTTTGCAATGTCAAAGTATCTCTTCCTTCGACCATGAGATCGTATAACTCCTGGATGCCGTAGGAGTGCTTTGGGTGTATCAAACGTCACAACGTAACTGGGTGACTATAAAGGTGCACTACAGGTATCTCCGAAAGTATCTATTGTTTTATATGGATCGAGACTGGGATTTGTCACTCCGTATGACGGAGAGATATCACTGGGCCCACTCAGTAATGCATCATCATAATGAGCTCAAAGTGACCAAGTGTTTGGTCACGGGATCATGCATTACGGTACGAGTAAAGTGACTTGCCGGTAACAAGATTGAACGAGGTATTGGGATACCGACGATCGAATCTCGGGCAAGTAACATATCGATTGACAAAGGGAATTGCATACGGGGTTGATTAAATCCTCGACATCGTGGTTCATCCGATGAGATCATCGTGGAGCATGTGGGAGCCAACATGGGTATCCAGATCCCGCTGTTGGTTATTGACCGGAGAGCGATCTCGGTCATGTCTACATGTCTCCCGAACCCGTAGGGTCTACACACTTAAGGTTCAGTTACGCTAGGGTTGTAGGGATATGTATATGCAGTAACCCGAATGTTGTTCGGAGTCCTGGATGAGATCCCGGACGTCACGAGGAGTTCCGGAATGGTCCGGAGGTAAAGATTTATATATGGGAAGTCCTGTTTCGGGCATCGGGACAAGTTTCGGGGTTATCGGTATTGTACCGGGACCACCGGAGGGGTCCCGGGGGCCCACCGGGTGGGGCCACCCATCCCCGGGGGCCACATGGGCTGTAGGGGGTGCGCCTTGGCCTGCTTGGGCCAAGGGCACCAGCCCCACATAGGCCCATGCGCCTAGGGTTTAAGGGGGAAAGAGTCCTAGGAGGGTAAGGCACCTCCTAGGTGCCTTGGGGGGAGGGAAACCCCCCTTGGCCGCCGCACCCCCTAGGAGATTGGATCTCCTAGGGCCGGCCACCCCCCCTTGGCACCCCTATATATAGTGGGGGAGAGGAGGGACTTCATACCTTGAGTCCTTGGCCTTTGGTTGCCTCCTTCTCCCTCCCCAACACCTCCTCCACCTCCTTATTGCTTAGCGAAGCTCTGCCGGAGTACTGCAGCTCCATCAACACCACGCCGTCGTGCTGCTGCTGGTGCCATCTCCCTCAACCTCTCCTCCCTCCCTTGCTGGATCAAGAAGGAGGAGACGTGGCTGTTTACGTACGTGTGTTGAACGCGGAGGTGCCGTCCGTTCGGTGCTAGGATCTCCGGTGATTTGGATCACGTCGTGTTCGACTACATCATCCCCGTTCTTTGAACGCTTCCGCTCGCGATCTACAAGGTATGTAGATGCATCTATTCACTCGTTGCTAGATGAACTCCTAGATGATCTTGGTGAAACGAGTAGGAAAATTTTTATTTTCTGCAACGTTCCCCAACATCTCCATACTTTTTCCCATAGCTTCTGTAAAACGTAGGTTTGGGAAACTACTCGACACCCTAAACATGGTGTGGCTATCTCATTATATAGAGGTACCAAGGGGTACAATATAATGTTATAATATGTGTACGGAGGCTACGTATATACAATCTAACACCCTTCCTCAATCTTAACTATGGCCTGAAGTACAAAGCAAGTTAAGATTGCGCCTATAGCCTAGAAACTATGGTTGTGGAAGAGGCTTCGCGAAGATGTCAGCAAGTTGATCCTTCGATGAGATGAACTTGATACAAAGTAGCTTATGTGCAACACGTTCCCGAACAAAATAATAGTCAACCTCAATGTGCTTTGTCCGAGTATGAAACACCGGATTAGATGATAGATATATAGCACCGATGTTGTCACAACACATAACTGGAGGGCGAGCTTGAGGGACTCTCAACTCTCTCAATAAAGACTGTACCCATATGATCTCAGCAGTCGCATCAGCAACTGCTTTGTACTCAACTTCAGTACTACTGCAAGACATTGCTGCTTACTTGTGAGCATTCCAGGCAATCAAGTTAAAACCCAGAAATACCGCATAACCCCCCGTGGACCGCCTGTCATCAGGACTTCCAGCCCAATCTGCATTTGAAAAAGCTGAGAGCTCACACGACGGTGCAGGCTGAAGAAGCAAACCATAGGAGGCAGTAAGACAGACATAACACAAAATACGCTTCACAACCGACCAATGAGATGTCCTGGGTGCATGCAAAAATTGACACACACGGTTGACTGCATAGGAGATATCAGATCTGGTAATAGTAAGGTATTGCAGGACACCAACGAGACTGCGATACTCAGTAGCATCATCAGACGAGAGAGAGTCTCCATTAAGAGCAGACAACCGATCAGTGGTAGACATCGGAGTGATAGTATGTTTGCATTTGAGCATTCCAACACGGGCAACAAGTCTAAAGAGTACTTCTTCTGAGTAAGAGTCAACCCAGCTGAAGACCGTGAAACCTCCAAACCAAGGAAAAATGCAGAGCACCTAAATCCTTGACAGCAAAATCACCACTCAGTGCAGTCACAAGACGATCAGCAGCAGCATCGGAGGAACTGATGAAAATGATGTCATCAACGTAAACCAGGAGATACATCGTAACCTCAGGACGCTGTAGTAGAAATAGAGACGTGTCAGTAGTGGAGGGAGTAAACCCAAGAGCCCGAAGAACAGATCCAAGGCGAGCATGCCACGCACGAGGAGCCTGTTTGAGTCCATACATCGTCTTAACCAGACGACAGAGATGATGAGGACGTGCAGGATCAACAAAACCAGGCGGCTGACGCATATAAACCTCCTCCTCCAGAATTCCATGTAGGAAAGCGTTCTGCACATCGAGCTGATGAAGAAACCATCCACGAGTAACAGCAAGAGATAGCAGCAAATGAATGGTAGTAGGCTTGATGACCGGACTGAACGTGTCTTCATAATCAAGACCATACCTCTGTTTGAAGCCAGTGGCGACTAGTCGTGCCTTGTAGCGTTCTATAAAACCATCAGCATGTCTCTTGACTTTAAAAACCCACTTGGAATCAATGACGTTGACGCCAGACACTGGAGGAACAAGTTGCCAAGTGTCATTCTTTTGTAGAGCCCGAAACTCCTGTTCCATTGCAGCACGCCAGTGAGGAATACTCAGTACAGCCTGAAAATGACGAGGCTCTACAGTGGGATCAACAACAGTATGAGCCATGCACGCAGCAAGCCATGCAACGGTCCCATCCTTGCATTCCTTCAAACAAAAAATACCAGATTGGCTCCGTGTTTGAGGACGAAGGGTGATAGCAGGTTGTGCTGGCAATACCGATGCAGCAGTTGACGACGACGAGCCCGACTCACTGGAGGCCGAGACGGGGCTGGCCGGCTCACTGGAGACCGAGATGGGGCTGGCCAGGGCAGGAGACGGCGCCCTGGGCCAGGCGAGGCGACGGCGACCTGGGCCAGGCGAGGCGACGGGACCGGCAGGTCGGGCGAAGCCGACACCAGACCAGGCGAGGCGGCAGTCATCGGGCCGGGCAAGGCTCGCGTGGAGCCGGGCGAGGCTGGTGCCCATGAGCTTGGCGAGGCCAGCATCGGGCCGGGCGAGCCCGGCGCCCGTGGGGCAGCCTCCACGGGCGAGGCGATGGCGGGTTGGCGGGTGCCACCCGGCATGCATGGCACATGCACGTACCGATCGTGAGCCGCATCCGTCACCTGTTCATCAAGGAGCTCAAGGTGAGCGTCGCGTCCAATACCTGCAGCATGATTAGGAAGCAACGCAAGGGCATATGCAACATCCACAAATTGATCAGGCGAAGGTGTAGACACGGGCACTGGTGGTGTGGGAATGGTAGAGCTTGTTGGAAGTGCACGAAAAGGGAACACATTTTCATCAAACACAATGTCACGAGAGATGTAGACGCGATTTGTAGGAACATGGAGGCACTTGTACCCTTTGTGAAGGGAATTATACCTGAGAAAAACGCACTTCTTAGACTGAAACTCTAGCTTACGCTTATTATATGGACGTAGGTGAGGCCAACACGCACACCCGAACACTTTGAAGAATGTGTAGTGTGGAACTTCATTGAGCAATAGTTCAAGCGGGGTTTGCATTTTCAGAAGTCGTGAGGGAAGCCTATTTATCAGAAAACGGGCTATGGAGAAAGCATCACTCCAGAACCGAAAGGGAACGGATGCATGAGCGAGCAAGGTTAGGCCAGTTTCAACAAGATGGCGATGCTTACGTTCAGCAGCTCCATTCTGCTGATGTGTATGAGGACATGACACACGATGCAAAATCCCAAGTTTGTTAAAAATGAGTTGAGGTTGTGGTATTCACACAACCCCCCTTCCCCCCCACTCGGATTGAACATGGATGATTTTCTGCTTAAGAAGACGCTCAACGTGTGCTTAAAACTGAATGAAAACATCGAACACATCAGACGTGCGTTTAATAAGATATAGCCAAGAAAACCAACTATAAGCATCAATAAAACTGACATAATAATTATGACCACTAACGGACGTCTGGGCATGACCCCATACATCAGAAAACACAAGCTCAAGAGGATGTTTCACAACACGACTAGACTCTGAAAACGGAAGTTGATGACTCTTGCCCTGCTGACAGGCATCATAGATAGTTTCAGTAGTTTTATTGGACATAACTGGTAGTTCATGATGATGTAACACATGACGAACTATAGGAACCGCAGGGTGACCAAGGCGCGCATGCCAGTGTGTAGGCGACACACGAACACCACTGAACGCCTGAGGAGAAGACTGCATGGAAGGTGTGTGTGGCGCATCAAGTGCATACATGCCATGGCGAAGACGACCGCTAAGCAGAACGACCCTCGTGTCCCGATCCTTAATAAAGAAACGAAAAGGATGAAACTCAGCAAGGACATTATCATCATGAGTAAGTTGAGGAATCGACAACAAACTACGCGTAGCAGAGGGAACACGAAGGACATTGGAAAGATGTCGTTTGTGAAAATTGTGTGTAAGGAGAGAGGCCTGACCAACATGGGAGCGCATACCTGCTCCACTGGCGGTGTGCACCTGATCATGACCACGATATGGCTCCTGAGTAGAGAGCTTGCCCATCTCGCCGGTGAGGTGGTTGGTAGCTCCAGTGTCCATATACCACGTAGGATCGATGGAGTAGGACGGAGTGTGGCCATGCTCATGACTCGTCACTGCGGCGGCGGCCTGCTTATCCTTCCCTTTGCCATTGTTACTCGGGCCCAGAAAGTCTTGCTTGTAGCGACGATGACAGCGAGAGGCAATGTGGCGCTCAAGACCACACAGCTGGCAGGCCTGCTGAGCACCGCAGCAAGGACAGCAAGCAACTGGCCGGCTACCGCCAGTGATGGAGGGTGCCGCACCCCGCGGAGCCGACTGAGGCGAGGCCGCCGTTTTCCCACCAAGCGACACCGACTTCTGAGATTTGCCGCGAGTCGCAGTGTTGGCGGAGACAAACCCTGGAGAAGCTCGACGCGCCTTGATGCGCTGTTCACGGCCAAGGAGGCGCACGTAGAGCTCACGGGACGGTAGTGGAGCCTCGCGACCATGCACATTCTCGATGAGGTTATCATAGTCGTCATCCAGGCCGTTGAGTACATGGGTGGTGAAGTCTTCATCACCAAGCGGCTGACCTATCGAGGCCAACGTGTCGGCGAGACCAGTCATCTTGTTGAAGTAGTCCGTGATGCTGAGGCCATCAAGCTTGGTCTCCCCCAACTCGATGCGTATAGAGTGAGCACGCGCATGAGACTGAGAGGCAAAGATGTTGTGAAGCGCCGATCAAGCATCCTTAGACGTCGCGGCGAAGATGACCAGCGATGACACGCTCGGAGTCAGCGACGACTGTATGGCGGAGAGGATTGCCTGATCCTGGGCCACCCACACATGATAAGCCGGATGGTACGGCAGCGGGCACGGGATGGAGCCGTCGACATACCCCTCCAGGTAGCGGCTACGGAGGAGAGGAAGCACCTGGGCCCGCCACGACAGGTAATTGTCTAGCGTGAGCTTCACCGGAAGAAGATGTGAGAACTAGAACGACGATGGCGTGGCAGCACGATCCTGTGTCGGTGGCGCGTAGAGACCCATAGATGGATCCGTCTCCTGGTGCGGGGCGATCGCCAAAGGTGCACCATAGCCGGGAACCGCACCGGTATACGGCGACGCCGGGTCCCCTGTTGACGAAGGAGGCGCGGCCCCGTAGGGCAGCGAAGGTGGCAGCGCCGTGTAGGGTTGAGTGCGCGTCGGCGCCGCGTAGGGCTACGGCGGCAGCGCGCCATAGGGATGCAGTGGCCAGGTGGACATCGGTGGTGGCAGGGCACCCTGCGCGGATGCAGGGTCACCGTACCACGGGGGGCCGTAGGCCTGACCCGAACCACCATACGGGTGCAGGGCGACGTACGGCGATGCGGTGGCGGCGCCATAGGACGGGGCAGGGGCGGTGCCGTACGCAGGCGGCTGACCCTAGAAGGACGGCGGCGCCGACGGGGCAAACCGTAGTGGTCGAGGACGATGGGCCACCAGAAGACATCGGCGGAGGCAGGTCGCCGTGCCCGGCTCCCGGTCCGATCTGGGAGCCCGCGGGCAGCTGGTTGTGCCACCAGGCCGAGGCCGCAGCCAGGGGCTAGGAGGCAAGGAACGGCGATGACGGCGCGACGGCAGGAGGCGGCGCAGCAACGGTGGCGGCGGCAACGGGGGCCGGCGTGACCGAGGCGGCGGGTGCAGCGGAAGACATTGTAACCCTAATCTGATACCATGTAAAATGTAGGTTTGGAAACTACTCGACACCCTAAACGGAGTGTGGCTATCTCATTATATAGAGGTACCAAGGGATATAATACAATGTTACAAATATGTGTACAGAGGCTACGTATATACAGTCTAACAGCTTCTCTATAACTCAATCTTAACTCCTGATCCATGTTTTTCCTCTTCTGAATTTTCTGTACATCTAGTAAGAGAGCTCAGGCGCTCAGCATATAGCATTTAGTTCGATGTAGCCATTCAGGGGGGAATCACATGGTTAAAAAATTCTAGCCACCAATCTCTAGTTCTCTACTCTGTAAATGATGGTGGTAAAACAACATGGCAAAAAATTCTAACCAATTTGTCCTCGGATTCTTTGATGAAGTTTTGATGGAGCAGTACTATCTTCTTGGGTTAAGCTGCAAAAGGCTAAGGCTGGTCATAGTGGGAGTAACATAGGTAGTAACATAGATGCCACATAAGCAAAAATGGTGATGTGGCAAGTAGTTAATGAGGAGAGAGGCAAATATAGTGGGGAGTAACTTAGACTAGTAACATACATATGTTACTAGTCTATATTACTACCTTCATAGTGGGTAGTGTCATAGGTGTGGTAACATAGTTGCCTTCATTTATTACTTTGTAGACTCATTATGCATTGGAAACCGCTATGTGATGGTAACATATTATGTTACTCTATTTGCCTCTCTCCTCATTAACTACTTGCCACATCACCATTTTTGCTTATGTGGCATCTATGTTACTATCTATGTTACTCCCACTATGACCAGCCTAATGCGTGCAAACGTGTGCCACACTTTTGCAGGAATTCAATGCACTTTAATTAAGAACTCCTGCGATCGCCGCCATAACTCCGAGGTCAACGCCCAGTGGAACACGATGCAAGTGTCCGAGTTAGGCAGGGCATATGCATGGCGGCATTGGCTCGACGCACGCACCGGCCGGTTCGGTGTGACGGTCACGGATGGCATCACAGCAGAAAACTAGGACAACCGAATGCGTCCGGTGCATTGCATGCCAGGCTTGAGGAATAAGTTGGTGGTAAAAGCCCCAATTCCCGGTCGTAGTTCTAGTGCCGGATGGGCTGATGCCCCTGTACCAAACACACAGAGACGAGGATGATAGAATTGTTCCCTTGTCCTCTCTCTAACCTGCAGCTGCTCGATTTGCTTCGAGCCAAATCAGTCCGGTTAAACAAATCAACAACTCGGACGCAGATTGTGCAATCATGACTAGGCCAAATTAACTGACCTTCTGGTCCAACAGCCTACCGTTGGTTAACTCATCCCAACTGCATGCATCACAGTCGTCATTACTTGTAAAGCTGTACCTGTACAGTAGCAGGCTAGCAGCTACGTTGTTGACCTCTAGTCCGTGCGTGCACCCAGTCAGTTACGTGCCCGGCCGGGTGGTTGAAGGAAGCTTGGACGTTCGCTGGTTGATGCGCGCCTTTGGGAGTGGCATCTCCGGCGCCGTCCACCCTTGAGATTCCTTTCCATGCACGCTGGCTGCATGGGAATCGATCTCACGGCTCACGCGCAGGCAGGCACAGCTCGATCGTTGTGTTGTTGTTTTTTTCTTCGCGCAAAGATTCCTGCATTTATTTTTTCCTCCTGATTCAGTGAAAGGAACGGCCGCACATGCTGAGATTTCACGCAGAAAAGAAAAGAAGGTTGAGACGCACCGGCTTCGCTGCGTGCCCCGCGCGCCCCGGCCGTTTGAAACGTACAAAAATCGGCCGCTTGCAACCTTTGCGGCTAACAAAGTTTGCTCTCTGCCTTTTGGTTCTAGTTTGTTGGTGTTTGCATCTGGCTATGGAAGGGGGCTACTGGCTAATCGATAAGATTTATAGGCCGCATTATGCACCTCTTTCTTTCCGTGAACATAATCAGAAGCAAATCAAGGCAGACTTGTTCAAAGGCAAGATTTGCAGGGATACTGTGTCGCTGCTACACAGCCATGCCAAGTCATTAGAAAAGACTGAAAAATAGTGCCGTGACACTTGAGGTAGATCCAAGTCAGAGAGGTTCCGAACGCTCTGAGATGGCCGGTAGTACAGTATAAGGTGTGTGGTCCCGAGCCAGGCAGCAGCCAGCAGCCAGCTGACTGTGCTAGCAACACAGAACGTATATAGTACATGGTGCAAGTTGCAAACCTGCAACCGACCAGATAATCTTTCACCGTCAAACTAGGAGCTATATCATGATCCGGGATCTAGCTAGGCCACACTAACTACTGCATATGCAACAGCCACTTAATTGAACTATACTATGCACGCCTGATGCACTAGCACCATAGTTTAGCATTATACGTACCTCCACTTCATTGTTGATCGATCTCCGTATCCCTAACCCTGTATCTAATTCCGATCCCTTGAGTGCACAACTTTTCCCCCCCGGGAAACCCAATGCATACATAATCGGTCTGGAGTCCCGAGCTACAAGGCTACAAGCTAGCTACCGGATACCAGTGCGTCAACAGCTACGTAAGTAGATGCTGCCTGGAGCCAGCCAGTTGCCGCCGGCCGGCCGTCCTCTGCCAATTGTAACATGGACTTCGAGGATCGACGTATATACAAGTTTTCCCCGTACCGCGATCACGTGCATCGAAGCGCTCTGCGTGTGCGTGGTACCGGTAAAACCGAACCCGGAGATAACAATTGGTGAAGGTGACGAGGATAACACATGGTCGATGCCAGAGGCGACTGCTCGCTCATGTTACGGCCAGTTTAATACTGCTGCGCACTGACTGTTCGGAGAGGGTCAGTAGCTGGTTTTTGGCTACCGATGTCGAGGAGGCGGGCGGTTACTTGGAGCGGAGGACGAGGGCACGCACGCACGCACGGACGGACGGACGACTTTGCTTGCTCTTGTGTCGATGGACGCGTCCGCGTCCGCGTCCACGCGTGCAGCATGTTGGGGCGGCCGAACCCGTGTTGGACATCGCGGATCCCTGCGTAGAACCACCGCGCTCTTCATCGATCCCCGCGCACACGTGAATCAGCACAAGTAAGCAACCTCGCGCTGTGCACATCGTGGTAGATGATCATCGATCCTTTGCATTTTTCTTCTTCCGTAGATTTATGGTCATGAACAACAACTAATAATGAGGTAATAGATCCGGCGTGAATCCATTGCATCCGCTCAAATGATGCTTGGATCCGTTGGCGCTGGTGGTTTGAGAAGGGTGGCCAAGTCCCCACGGCGTCAGGCTCCGTGTCAAACGCTATTAAGTTGTCCTTGCATTCCAGCGGAGTAGGGGGTCATTCTGGATTTCAAGCTACTTACCAAAGAGTTAAAGCCCTATTCTCCTGGTGGCCTGCTATGAAACAAACAATAGAAGATTATGTGAAGGATTGTTCTGTTTGTCAACAAGCAAAAGCATGGGCGTTACACCTAGAAGAAGCGTGCGGCTTGCTAAAAGTATGGGTAGGGGCTCGACTGCATCCAAGCAGCAGCAGGCCATCATCAGGAAACTGTGCTTGGCCAACGAAGGGGAGACTATTGGAGATGAGGCACTCAAGGCATATGTGGAGTTATTCTCGCAGCCTCTCTCGGATAGCCACATCGCTGCTATCTTGGCCCTCTTTGGCTGGGAGCCCCCTGCAGCTCCGCTCCAGGAGCTGCCCTCCGGTGTGGTAGGTGCGGCATGATCTTGCTGGCTTTGGTGGACTTTGTGGAGATGTTTTCTTATGGATGCACAACCAAATAAAGTGCTCGTGTGGAATGTCCGGGGCTTGAATACTCCGGCGAGAAGGACGGCAATCTGTCAAGTAGTAGTGGCGGCCAAACCATCGGTAGTCTGTTTTCAGGAATCTAAGCTCGAGGTTGTAACTCTGGACGTAATTCGTCACTGTATGGGTAATAGATTTGAGGACTTCTTTTATTTGCCGGCTGATGGCACGCGGGGCGGCATCATATTGGCTTGGGATGCCACGCAGGTGGCATTGTCCAACCCACACTATACGGATAACACCTTAACGGCGCTGGTCAAGCCGCATGATGGATCTCATTGGTGGCTCACTGGGGTATACGGCCCTCACCTTGATGCGGAGAAGGTTGCGTTCATGGAGGAACTTTGTGAGATTCGTGATCTCCATGCTGGCCCTTGGTCCATAGTTGGGGATTTCAACCTCATCTTAAACCCCGAGGATAAGAACAACCATGCAATTAACAGGAGGATCATGTCTCGGTTTCGGTCCACGCTTAATAGGCTTGAGCTCAAGGAGGTGTACCTCAACGGTAGAAGATATACTTGGTCCAATGAACGGCAGCTGGCTACTTTGGAGAAAATCGACCATGTTCTTTCGACAAATGACTGGGATGACCTCCATCCCTCATGCTTCCTGGGAGCCTTGGGTTCGTCCATTTCAGATCATTACCCCCTGCTCCTTGAGCTTAACGGCGATAGGAAGGTTGGTCGTCGCTTCCGTTTTGAAGCTTTTTGGCCTAAAGTGGACGGCTTCATGGATATCGTCCAGGCAGCTTGGGGTTCAATCCATTCTTTGGGGAACCCCTATGTGGCTTTGCACCTTAAGCTAGGGGCTACGGCCAAAGCCCTGCAGAGGTGGAGTGACAAGTGGATCGGTAATGTAAATCTTCAGGTTGGGGTGGCAATGGAGCTGATCTATCGTTTGGACTTGGCATCCGAGACTAGGATTCTCTCCGTCGAGGAAGTAACTCTCCGTCGTACTCTAAAATGCAAGCTCCTCGGTCTATGCTCGTTGCAAAGGACGATAGCCCGGCAAAGATCAAGGATGATCTTCCTAAAAGACGGTGACGCGAATACGGAGTTTTTTCATCGTCATGCGAGGCACCGAAAAAGGAAGAATTATATGTCTCGGCTGACTAAGGAGGGTGAGACTTTCTTGGGGCAGGAAAACATTGCGGCAATGGTGGATGGCTACTATGACAATCTGTTGGGCACTCCCACTCAGCGGGCACACACCCTTAATCTTGATGCTCTTGATCTCCCCTCCCTAGACCTCTCGCACCTTGAGCTCCCTTTTACGGCAAGGAAGTGGAGCGGACTGTTAAGTCTATGCCTTTGGATAAGGCCCCTGGGCTGGATGGATTTACTGGGAAGTTTTATGCCTCATGCTGGGGTATCATTAAGGAGGATATAATGCGCGCGTTCCACACGATCTATCTTGGCGATATGCGAGGCCTGCAGGTGATTAATAAATCGCTCATATCTTTGCTTCCGAAGGTGGATGGGGCTATGGACATTAAGGATTTTCGCTCGGTTAGCCTTGTTCATGGAGCTATTAAGCTATTCGACAAAGTCTTGGCGATCAGGTTGGCGGAAGATATTCCTAGACTGGTGGGTGTACATCAGAGTGCGTTCGTGCAAGGGAGATCCTTGCATGACAATTTCATGTTAGTCCAATGCACGACGCGGAGGCTATATGCGTTGGGAGACCCCGACGGTAATGCTCAAGCTGGACATCACAAAGGCATTTGATACTGTTCAATGGCCATTCTTGATTGAGGTTCTTACCAGATTGGGGTTTGGCCAGAGATGGATCTCTTGGATTGGTGGTCTTCTTGGCACTACGACGACACGGGTATTGATAAATGGAGTGCCCGGTAAAGATATTCTTAACTGCTGTGGATTACGCCAGGGAGATCCGGTGTCTCCCTTGCTTTTCATCTTGATCATGGAGCCTTTGCATAAGTTATTTGAGCTGGCTGCTTCTCGCCGCTTACTTTCCCCGCTGGCAAGAGTTGGGCTGAAACAGAGAATATCCATCTTCGCGGATGATGTGATGCTCTTCGTCAAGCCGGGCTGTTTGGATTTGTCAGTCACGGCTGACATCCTTGAGGCTTTTGGCGCGGCTTCTGGACTTCGGATAAACCATATCAAGAGTGCGGCCTTCGCTATTTGTTGCTCCGACGATCAAAAGATGTTGGTGGGGCAAATGCTGGGTTTCCCATTCAGCCGCTTCCCATGCAAATACTTAGGGCTACCCCTCACCATTCGGAAGCAGACTCATGCGCAGCTGCAGTACCTGGTGGATCAGCTGGCGCGTCGCCTCCCCACATGGCGCAGCTCCGCCATGCCCAACAGTGGAAGGCTTCTGCTTGTGCAGGTGGTTCTCTGTGCCATTCCCATCCACGCCATGATGGCTCTGGATCTGCCGGCGAAGACAATTAAAGCGATGAACAAAATCATCAGAGGTTTCCTCTGGTGTGCAAAAGCGGAGGCTAATGGTGGACAGTGCTCTGTTGGATGGGACATTGTATGCACGCCTAAATGGGCAGGTGGTTTGGGAGTTCCAGACTTGAAATGGTTGAACATTGCTATGCAGGCGAGGTGGCCTTGGCTGCGCTGTGCTGATGCCTCAAGACCATGGAACGAGTTTGACATCCCTGTTCCAAAGGAGTCCCTACAACTATTCCGCTCGGGCGCGAACACTAAGCTGGGTGACGGCTCGAATACATTCTTTTGGGAAGACCGCTGGCTGGATGGGTCCAGGATCCAGGATCTCGCCCCGAAGGTCTATGCTAAGGTGCCGCCAAGGAAGCGCTTCAGCATGTCGGTGCGTACGGCTATTCAGGAGGGCTCATGGCCTTTGGATATTAACCCAAATCTTGACTTGGAGGAGCTACGCGAGTATGTCAACCTCTGGCATCGGGTGGCCATCATTCAACTTCAGGCAGACTCCCCGGACATGCTCTCTTGGGCCTGGGAGAGCAATGGAACTTTCTCTGTTTGATCGGCTTATGCAGCCAAGTTCGTTGGAAGAGTGGTCAGCCCAACAGCGGATTTCTCTTGGAGGTCAAGGGCACCACAGCGATGTCGCTTTTTCTCTTGGTTGGCTTTGCGGAACAGATGTTGGACCTCCGACAGACTGGCTCGGAGAGGATTACCACACCCGGACTCGTGTCCGTTTTGCAATCAAAGTGAAGAGACCATCAATCATATCTTGTTGGGATGTGTCTTTGCTAGGATGGTATGGCATGAGGTGTGCACGGCTCTTGGTAGACCTGACTGGGTGCCCACCACGGTCGACAACTTGGTGACCTGGTGTCAGAGCAAGTTCAGCGCGGATGGGCGGCTGCGAGACCACCGCACGATCTTGGTGCTAGTCTGTTGGGAGTTATGGAAGCATAGGAATGGTATTGTGTTTGATGGCGAGTCGCCCTCATCCGCACGCATCGGTACTAGAATCTTGGAGGAGGGTAAGGCGTGGGCTGCAGCCGGTCTCCTTAAAGGTGATATGAGTGATTTCTTCGGTAGTTTGGCACGGTGGGTTGATCATGAGTAGTCCGCTTTTGTAATCTAGGTGGATTGGGCAAGATTGCCCATAACACTGTATTGGGGCTCTTTACCCCCGTTCTTTCTTATATATATGATGCGCATGCTTGTGCGCATTCGAGAAAAAACAAGCAAAAGCATAGAACATTAAGAAACCGGGTTACTGAGCCCTTTTCCTGTTCCTAAGGAAGCCTGGAACTTGGTTTGCATCAGTAGTCTACCAAAGAGGAGGAACTATGACGCCATACTAGTGGTAATTGACAAATTTAGCAAATATGGCCATTTTCTTCCTCTGTCTCATCCTTTTACTGCATTCATTGTGGTCCAACTCTATTTGGAAAATGTCTGTAAGTTACATGGATTACCATAGGTGTTAGTAAGTGAAAGAGATCCTTTATTCAACAACACACTTTGGCAAGAATTGTGCCGGCTATGAGATACAAAGATGAACACGAGCACATCAAATCATCCAGAAACAGATGGGCAGACAGAACAATTAAATCAGTCCTTGGAAACCTTTCTTAGGTGCATAGTTCATCCAGTTCGCAAGAAATGGGCATAGTGGTTGTCTCAAGCAGAATACCGGTGCAACACTAGTTATCACTCCGTTCTTGGCAAAACTCCTTTTCAGGTCTTATATGGGCACCAATCACGACACTTAGGGGTGTTCAGTCTACGGAATTCCACTTCTAGCGATTTGACTACTTGGCTGGTTGAAAGGGATGTAATGACGACTCTTTTCAGAGAACATCTATTGTGAGCTCAAAATCGGATGAAATCACATGAAGACAAAAAAAATCTGAGTGTTAGTATGTAGTTGGGGATTGGGTTTATCTGAAACTCCAACCATATATGCAACATATGCGAATAAGTGTTCCAAAGTTGGGTTTCAAATATTTTGGGCCTTATCAGGTTCTGGCCAAAGCAAGAGACATCTCCTTATTGTATGGACTTGACTACTCCCAGCAAGATTCACCTAGTCATCCATGTCTTGCTCCTTAAACCTGCTAAAGCAGAGGTGTCTGAAAGTACTAATGATATATCGCTTCAATGCATTGCATCTCGGATCAAAGGGCCTCGCCGAGCTCAATTCTTGCAGACAAGATTGGTGCAATTCAGTGGTGGCATGAGGAAGCAATACATGATTGCTTGGAGCGGCTTGCCATTGTCAATGGCTACCTTTTTTTAGGGCTACCTTTTTTCTTCTTGGGCTCCAACGTCCTTTAGGAAATGCAACGAGCTTGAGGGTTGTGGCTATACGGGCCATGCCAACACCCGGCCCATGCGAGCGGCCCACATAACGTGTGCGGTGTGAATTTTTTTAGATGAAAGGGAGGAGCTCCCTGGCTCCTTTTTACAGAAAGAAGCCACAAACCCGAGTACCACAAAGCCTTCAGAAGAGGCAGTTCGAACACAACGCAGGAAAACTACAATAATCTCTAGAATGAGACCAACCCAAAAAGAAATAGAGTACAATTTTAAGGAGCAAAACACTACAACACAAGTAGCAACTTATGGGTTTCGAAAACCGAGAGCCGTTGGAGGCGACCGAGGGCGATGCGGGCGACGACCCGACTCTCCCCTCAGATCTTGGCGCGGCGGGCGCATGGCTTTAGGTCCGATGGGCCCCCTGCGGTTCTCCGGCATGCACGGCCTCGGCGGTTGCCTCGGGGCCAACGGGGGGGCGCACTTGGTAGCCGCTTCCGGGCCCTGGCTGAGGACGACTCTGACGAGGAGGACGCGATCCCCTCGCCTTGGTTTGACGCACCTCCGTCGGGTGTGACTTTGGGGATATCATCCAGCAAGCGGTGGAGGGCGGCGTAGGCCAGGGCGGCCGGCGACGTCGCCTTCCTCCGGGTGGCGGCGGATCGATGGCGACTGTAGCTCGGCTGTGGCGGCCGCCGGTGTCTTCGGCTTTGGGCCGCGGGGTCCTGGCCCGACGTCTCCTGCTCCCGTGCCGGAGGCGGTCCTGAGCTCTGGCGTGTCGATCCCAGAGGAGTGGCCGGCACTCCCCTCCCATTCTTCTCCAGCGCGGCGGGTGGCGGAGACGATGGTGGAGCCGACGACTGGGCTAGGGTTAGCTCTGCTGCGCGATGATCCCCCACAGGGCCGTTTGCTGGGCTCGGTTTCACCTGTTGGGCCTGGGCCGGCCTTTGTTAGCTTGATGCCGTAGGGGCCCGTGTCTGTCTCTGTGTCTGCAGGGGCTGGGGGGTCTTCTGCTGGCAATGTTGGGCCAGGCCATTCCCTGGCCCTCGTTTCTCGGCCTATCTCGCAGGTGGCTTGGGGGCCCGAGGTGTCTCGCTATATATTGCTGCGAAGGGGAGTGCTAGACCCTTCGCTAGGGTTTTCGGCTTCTGCCAGTGAGGTGCGGTGCTTTGCCTCTTCCGCCAGATCCCTCCTTCCCTCTCCCCTCCGCCTCCCATCACCATCTCTTTTGACGAGGTGACGGCCATGGGCGACTGGCAGGCGGAGAAGCGTCCCATGGAGCCCCTGGATCCAGAGGCGGAGCAGCATCGTGAGAAGGAGCTGCGTGACAAGGCCAAGCACGACCAGCGGGCTAGGGCCGCGGGGCGGGGTAACGGCGACAGATGCGGGTGATACGTCTCCGTCGTATCTACTTTTCCTTACACTTTTCCTCTTGTTTTAGACTCTAATTTGCATGATTTGAATGAAACTAACCCGGGCTGACGTTGTTTTCAGCAGAACTACCATGGTGTTGTTTTTGTGCAGAAATAAAAGTTCTCAGAATGGAATGAAACTTTGCAAGGATTTTTTATAAAGATAATTTCTGGAGCCAAGAACCACTGGAGGGGGGCACCTGGGTGGGCACAACCCACCAGGGCGCGCCCAGGTGGGCTGTCCCCACCGGGTGGCCCCACAGACCCTGAAACCGACGCTATAAAATCCTTTTTTCCAGAAAAAATCAAGGAGAAAGAATTATTGCGTTTCACGAGACAGAGCCACCGCCGTCTCCTGTTCTTCATTGGGAGGCCAGATGTGGAGTCCGTTTGGGGCTCCGGAGAGGGGGATCATCGATCTTCATCATCACCAACCCTTCTCCATCGCTAATTCCATGATGCTCCCCACCGGGAGTGAGTAATTCCTTTGTAGGCTCGCTGGCCGGTGAGGAGTTGGATGCGATTCATCATGTAATCGAGTTAGTTTTGTTAGGGCTTGATCCCTAGTATCCATTATGTTCTGAGACTGATGTTGCTATGACTTTGCCATGCTTAATGCTAGTCACTTTGGGCCTGATACGTCTCCAACATATCTATAATTTTTTATTATTCCATGCTATTATATTATCCATTTTGGATGTTTTATATGCTATTTTATATGATTTTTGGGACTAACCTATTAACCTAGAGCCCAGTGTCAGTTTCTGTTTTTCCCTTGTTTTTGAGTTTTATAGAAAAGCAATACAAAAAGGAGTCCAATTGACCTGAAAATTTACGAAGAATATTTTTGGACCAGAAGAAGCCCACAGAGCATCAGAGATGGACCAGAAGAGTCGCGAGGCCACCACGAGGGTGGAGGGCGCGCCCTACCCCCTAGGAGGGTGCTCCTACCTTGTGGCTGCCTCGTGGATCCCCCTGACTTGTTCCCGACGCCAACACCTCTTATATATCCCCAAACTTCCAGAACAAAACAAAGATTGGGAGTTCCGCTGCTGCAAGCCTCTGTAGCCACGAAAAACCAATCGGGACCCTGTTCCCGCACCCCGTCGAAGGGGGGATCCATCACCGGTGGTCATATTCATCATCCCGACGCTCTCCATGACGAGGATGGAGTAGTTCACCCTCGGGGCCGAGGGTATGTACCAGTAGCTATGTGTTTGATCTCTCTCTCTCTCTCTCTCTCTCTCTCGTGTTCTTGATTTGGAACGATCTTGATGTACCGTGAGTGAAAGTGCAACTATCCCTAGGTGGTTTTGGTAATTCCTAACAACATATAGCTCATTGAGCTAATACTATTCCAAGACAAACATTTCAGGAAAAGCTCAATGAATGGCATGGCATGGATGAGGAAAGTGGATCCCTCAAAATACTAAGGATAAAAGGATTGGCTCAAGCTCAAAAGCTCAAGACTCCTACATTTTACATTTTAGTGATCCAAGATCACATTGAGTCTATAGGAAAAGCCAATACTATCAAGGAGGGATGAGGTGTTGCTTAATGAGTTTCTTGCTTCAAGTGCTTAGTGATATGCTCCAAAAACCCTCAACTACTTTCTCATATCCTCATATGACCTAAACCTAAAGTCAACCTCGGCCCCACCGATTCTTTCTATCTGGCGCCACCGAGTTCAGATGTCATAGCCACTGCCACAAACCCTAGGCAAATCGGTCTCACTGATAGGGATCTCGGTCTCACCGAGATGGGATTGTAATCTCTTTGTTTCCCTTCGTAACATTTCGGTCTAACCAAAGTGAGCGATCGGTCCCACCAATATTGCAATGTAAACTCTCTGTTTCCCTTTCGTAACATTTTGGTCTCACTGAAAAGAGCAAATCGGTCCCACCGAGTTTACCTGACCAACTCTCTAGTTAGCTTATTACAAAAATCGGTCTCACCGAGTTTGTGTAACCGGTCTCACCGAGATTACGTTATGCCCTAACCCTAACCATATTGGTCCTACCGAGTTGCATGTCGGTCCCATCGAAAATCACTAACGATCACTAGGTTTACTAAATCGGTCTGACCGAGTTTGTTGATTCGGTCCCACCGAGATTGGTAAATTGTGTGTAACGGTTAGATTTTGTGTGGAGGCTATATATACCCCTCCACCTCCTCTTCATTCGTGGAGAGAGCCATCAGAACAAACCTACACTTCCAACTTACCATTTCTGTGAGAGAACCACCTACTCATGTGTTGAGGCCAAGATATTCCATTCCTACCATATGAATCTTGATCTCTAGCCTTACTCAAGTTGCTTTCCACTCAAATCTTCTTTCCACCAGATCCAAATCCTGTGAGAGAGAGTTGAGTGTTGGGGAGACTATCATTTGAAGCACAAGAGCAAGGAGTTCATCATCAACACACCATTTGTTATTTCTTGGAGAGTGGTGTCTCCTAGATTGGCTAGGTGTCACTTGGGAGCCACCGACAAGATTGCGGAGTTGAACCAAGGAGTTTGTAAGGGCAAGGAGATCGCCTACTTCGTGAAGATCTACCACTAGTGAGGCAAGTCCTTCGTGGGCGACGACCATGGTGGGATAGACAAGGTTGCTTATTTGCGGACCCTTCATGGGTGGAGCCCTCCGTGGACTCGCGCAACCGTTACCCTTCGTGGGTTGAAGTCTCCATCAACGTGGATGTACGATAGCACCACCTATCGGAACCACGGCTAAAAAATCACCGTGTCTCCAAATTGCGTTTGATATCTCCAAACCCTTCCCTTTACATTCTTGCAAGTTGCATGCTTTACTTTCCGCTGCTCATATACTCTTTGCATGCTTGCTTGAATTGTGTGAAGATTGCTTGACTTGTGCTAAGATAGCTAAAATCTGCCAAAGACTAAAATTGGGAAAAGGTTAAGTTTTTAATTGGTCAAGTAGTCTAATCACCCTCCCTCTAGACATACTTCAAGATCCTACAAGTGGTATCAGAGCTTTGGTCTCCATTTGCTTTGATTTCCATAGCTTTTGGTGGTCATAGCCTTGGTTTCACAACCTAGGAGAGTATGGTGTCTAGCAAGGGAAATTATCACCGTAGAGGTCCTTACTTTGATGGTACTAATTTTGCTAGTTGGAAGCATAAGATGAAAATGCATATTCTCGGACATAACACCGCCGTTTGGGCTATTGTGTGTATTGGCTTGCAAGGTGAATTCTTTGATGGGAGGGAACCAAACCGTGAAGCTAGCGCAGAAGAGTTGAAGATGCTGCAATACAACACTCAAGCTTGTGATATCCTCTTCAACGGATTGTGCCCCGAAGAATTCAACAAAATTAGACGTCTTGAGAATGCAAAGGAAAATTGGGATACTTTGATTGATATGCATGAAGGTACCGACTCCGTCAAGGAATCCAAATTGGATGTGCTCCAAAGTCAACTTGACAAGTTCAAAATGAAGGATGGTGAAGGTGTCGCTGAAATGTACTCTAGGCTTGCTCTTATCACAAATGAGATTGCGGGCTTAGGAAGTGAAGAGATGACCGACAAATTCATCATTAAGAAGATCCTAAGAGCGTTGGATGGAAAATATGATACCGTGTGCACATTGATCCAAATGATGCCCAATTACAAGAATCTCAAGCCAACGGAGGTCATTGGAAGAATTGTTGCTCATGAGATGTCACTCAAGGATAAGGAGGAACTTCACAACAAGTCAAGTGGTGCTTACAAAGCCTCATGTGAATCCCCTACATCATCAAATGAGAAACAAACCTTCAATGAAGAATTGAGCTTAATGGTGAAGAACTTCAACAAATTCTACAAGAGTAGAAGCAAAGAAAGAAGCTCCAAGTCAAGGTCCTACAATGACAAAAGATCTTTCAGTCGAGAGCGCAATTGCTACAATTGTAGGAGACCCTGACACTATTCCAATGAGTGTACGACACCCTACAAAAGAAGAGAAGATTCTCCCAAGAGAAGAAGTAGAAGAGAAGAATCACCGCTAAGAGAGTGGAGGAGTAGAGATGATCGTTATGAACGAAGAACATCCCGGAGAAGCAAGGATTCGGAAAGGAAGGACAAGTCATCAAAGAGCTACACAAAACAAAGACATCAAGCTCATGTTGGTGAATGGGTATCCGGTTCCGACTCTGAACATCACTCCGAGAGAAGCTATCACTCCGACTCTGAACATACTCAAGATGAAGGTGTTGCCGGTCTAGCACTTGTGTCAACCAACTCCTACGACATATTTGATTCACCAAATGAAGGAATTGGGAGAT
This sequence comes from Triticum aestivum, assembly GCF_018294505.1. Taxonomy (NCBI): domain Eukaryota; kingdom Viridiplantae; phylum Streptophyta; class Magnoliopsida; order Poales; family Poaceae; genus Triticum; species Triticum aestivum. The sequence continues at coordinate 465,352,925 of NC_057804.1, forward strand.
GCTTCATGGCTAAAGGACCTAAGGTAACACACCCCGAGTATGTTGATTTCAATAGTGATGAAGATGACTTGTTAGGTGATGATGATTTACTATTTGACAACTCTAGTGATGAATACTATGATGAAATGTCAATTAATCATGCTAATCAAGATAAAACGAATGACAATGATAAGGAGAACATGAGCTTCTTACTAAAGAACTAAACACTTTTAAGTTAGCTCATGAAACTATCTTAGGGGATCATCGAGAACTTTTGAGGACTCATGAGAAGTTACGCTTTGAAAAGCTCAATCTTGAGTAAGAGCATGAGTTCTTAAAAGCAATCAATGATGATCTTCGCAAGAAAAGTTCTTCTTACATTGCCAAGCGTTTACTCTTATCTACTTACATGCCTCAAGTCAAGTCTAGTAACAAAAACAAGAAGGATTCTTCCTCTAGTAGTAACAATAATCATGCTAAATCAAATATTGTTGCTTCTAGTAGTTCACTTGATTCCACTAATGATTCTCTTAGCCAAGTTACACTTGAGCAAGAAAATAGCTTATTGAAGGGAATTATAGAGAAAGGTGTTTACAAGAGCCTTGCTGGAGTAAGCAATTCGAGGAAATTGTACGCAAGCAAGGAAGGCACCGGAAGAATCGAGGTGTTGGTTTTGAACAAAAGTTTAATGCCAATGGAGTTGAGTGGGAAGAAGATCAATACCCCAAGACGAAGTTTGTTCCTCAACAAGAGAAGTATGATCCTACTTCCTTCAAGGGGACACAAGCTCAAGATGATCTTCCACCACAAGACCACAAGCACAAGGGCAAGGACAAGCTTCAAGAGGAGATTGATGCATTTGAAGAAGCTCCTAAGGCCTTGGTCAAGTGGGTTCCCAAGACTACGTCAAGTTCTACTTCATCAAGCACGACTACAACTCCAAGGATTCCCATCAAGATGATGTGGATCCCGAAGAAGAAGAACTAGAGAGTTCTTGAGGGTGACTCCGCCAACATACTTCACTCATATCTTTTTGGCAACAACAAGTGCAATCAACTTCCACATCTTGCACGAGTTCAAGGAGTCACAAACCCTCATGTTGGTAAGGCAAGGGACAAGGTAACCTAATGCTTTCATAGGACATCATCTTGTGTGTGCATCACTCTATGTCTATGGATATACTTGTTTGTTCCTTGTGGGACTAACCCGTGTAGGTATTGAAAGTGCAACTCACTCCAAAGGATAGATCCAAATGATCTTCATCAACATTGAGCATCCACATCTTCAACACCTACATGAAGTCATCATCGACAAAACCCAAGGTTAGTTCATCCCTCTTAGGGGGGATCTCACATCTAGGGGGAGCTTAACTCTAAGAATTGAGTCAAAGCAACTCTAATGATGTGAACACATCAATGCATTATGTAAAAGTGGTAACCCCACTTGAGCTTAAACGATGAGTATGACCTATGATCAAATGTTCTCATTTGACTCCTAAGTCAATATACTCATATATAGATGACCTAGTCATCGCCAATTGTTTTATAGATGCTAGAATTGGTTGTGCATGCTTTGCCACATATTTCATTTGCCATTTTATTGTGTGAGCATGTTGGTTGCATATTTAACTCATTCGAGGACATCCACTTGTTGCTTTGATTGATTGGCTTCTTTTTCTTTTGCCAAGTGGATGAACAAGATTGCCTAAGAACCTTCTCTAGCTATCTATGATTTTCTTGTCTCAAACTCTATTCATGCTACATCACAAAATTTGATCAAGTCGGATTCGAACCACTCTGTGTGAGGAGCACTCGGAGTCCCCGATTCGTCATAGACTTAAACTCCCAAAACTTCTTTGTGCGTTTCGGTCTAACCGATTCTTCCATTTCGGTCATACCGAGATCACTAAGTCGATCTAGGTTTTCAATCTCGATGCAACCGATTTGAACTTTTCGGTCTCACCGAGTTGCTGTAACTGTCAGCAGTTATGCATCTCGGTGCCACCGAGTTGTTCCACTAAGTCACACCGACAGGGTCGGGCTATATATACACACGGGCAAAAATTTGGAAACTTTCTCCAAACCCATTTGCCCGCGCATAGCTCTCTCTGCCTCCAAGGTCTCTGGATCGTCGATTTCGTCGCCAGCCGCCTCCAGTCGCTGGTCTCCGCCACCGTCAACGGAATTCAACCCCGCCGTTGCCGCCGTAGCGAGTTCATCGCCAAACTAGGGTATGGACTCGATCACAGTGCTATCCCCGTCTGATTCCTAGCACATTGTGTTCATCATGATTCTTGCCACGATTGAAATGAATCTATCCAGTCAAAACAATCCTTAGATTAGATGTGAATTGAAAAGTTAGGGTTAGGTTTCCGCTGAAACCATCTCGGACCCACCGAGTTGAAAAACTCGGTTCCACCGATTCGGCTAAGGCCATTGCACAAGTGATTCTCGGTCTGACCGAGAATTGCAAATCGGTGTGACCGAGTTTAGAACTCTGTGAAACCCTAGCAGTCTCGGTTGCACCGAACTATGACTCAGTCTGACCGAGTTCACTAGTTTAGGTTCCAAAAGCTGCTTCGGTATCACCAAGTTTGCAAATCAGTTGATCCGAAATGCTTTCTGTGGAAAACTAAAACTAAGTTTTTGAATCATTCTTTTGCAAAAACCTCTGCATTTTGTGATGCTCATCCATTCTATCTCATCTACAGCTATTCACAGGGTCAGCAGTCAGTGTTTTAAGCATGTCAGACCAAAGTGACAGCCAGAACAGGGAAGAGAAGCAGATTCACATGAGTGAGGGTACTAGTCCCTCTAGCACCTCAGATGAGGGCAGCAGGAGCACTCCAAGCAATTTGCCCAAAGCTGCCACTAGGGCCAGAAGGAAGAGAACCTCAGACTCTAAGGATGAAGACTATGTGACAGCTGAGGATGAGGCTACTTCCAAGAAGATTGTGCTCAAGAAGGAATATGGCTCAGCTAAAGCCACAAAGCCAGGACTAAACAGGAAGGTCCCTGCCAAGAGGACACCTATGTTGAAAGTCAGTGCTTCAACTCAAGAACCTGAGAAATCTGATCCAAAAGAGGCTGCTGCAAAAGGGAAGAAGAGGAAGGAAAGGGTCAAAAAGACCATCGCCAGAGTTGTTGGACAACCTTCCATGATGGAAGAGGAAGAGGAAGAAGAAGCTGCTGCTCCAACACCCTAGGCACAAAAGCTTATGGGTGCTGCTATTAGGTCAGGGGCTGCAACATCAAAGCCCAAAGAAGCACCCAAAGCTGCCTCCAAGGCCAAATCTGCACCTAAAAGGAATACCAGGAGTATACCAGCTACTGAGAAGAACAAGGCCCTAGTGCCTGAAGTTGTTGAGGAAGAAGATGAAGGACAAGTTCTGAGGAAGCTGAAACCTAAGATTCCAGACCACAATGATGCTCATCCAGTGGCTGAGAACATGAAACCGAGGAAGGATGCAGGGCTCAGACAGTGGAGATTGTCTGATCCTTATGCAATCAGAAGGAGGACTGCTGTTGACTACAGGTTCCACACTAAGGAACATCAGGATTTCTATGAGACTGTGCTGTTGGACAAGAAGCCCATAGTTTGTGACATGAGGTGAGTAGACTGGAAATACATGAAGGCAAATGAGGATCACTACCCAGGAGTGTTTGACAGCTTTAAGGCTTGTGGAGTAGATGACTTTGTTGGACAGAAGTTTACCAACTGGAACGATGAGCTCGTAATGCAATTCTACTCCACAACTCACTTTTATCCTGATGGCAGAATAGTCTGGATGTCTGAAGGTACAAGGTACCAGTCCACAATTGAAGAATGGGCCAAACTGATCAATGCACCAGAGGAGAGTGAAAATGACTTGGATGTCTACTCCAAGAAGAAGAAGGATCACAACTCTATGTCACACATGTACAAGGAGATACCAGATAAAGCACTTGAGACTTTCAAGTTTGGGTCTGTCCATTTCCTTCTGTCAGGACTGCCAACAATCAACTGGATCCTAAGGCACACTCTCTTGCCCAAGTCAGGTGACCACAACATGATCAGAGGGCATGCAATAAACTTGCTACACATATTTTATGTGCCTCAGAAATTCAAGGTCATGAGCCTCATAGTTGAGACCATCAAGAGGATAGCAGCAGACCAGAAGAGAAGCTGTGGGTATGCCCCACAAATCCAGGAGCTGATCAACTCCAAGATGGGCACAGGCAAATACTTGTTGGATAAGGAACACTTTGCTATCTACCCAGACTTTGAGGACAACCAAGTAGTCATGAATGAAAATGAACCATCTTCAGTGCAAGCACAAGAGAAGAAGGAGAAGGCAAAGAAGGAGAAGGCTGCCAAGATGCCAACTTTAAAGGAGGCATCTGAGTACTTTTTGAAGAGCAAGAAGGACCAGCTTGGATACTTAATAGCATCAACTCTGAGGATTGAGAAAGGGTTGGCCACCCTAACTCAAAACCAGGAGAGCCTGGAAAGAATCATGGAACAAAAATTCTATGACCTAGATGTGAAAGTAACTGAGATCCAGTCAGTTGTGGAGCAGCTTCAGGATGATATGCAGGAGAGGAAGGGAAAGACAACCACTGATGCATTTGCCAGAGTGCCTCGAGCTCAGAGATCAGTTGCAGAGCCAGTGACAGACACCAGAGCCACTTCATCTGCATCAGTTACAGCTCCAGTGCAACCAGCTCCAGCACCAACTCCTCCAGCTCCATCCACATCAACTGAAGTCTTCGTCCAAGGAGCCATCTCTACACCACCACCTGAAGACCAAGCCTGAGAGACAAAATAGTACTATGCATTTTCTAGGAACTTTTTGGTAACTTGTTGCCAAAGGGGGAGAAAAATGTATAGATCATAGGCTTCGGGAGAGAGAGTTTGCTTTTCTTCTCTCTTGTCTTTGTGGTTGAACTTTATTTGCTTTTGCTTGCTTGAGATACCGCGTTATTGTCTGTGTGATACAATGATGATCATGTGTTTGATCATATGCTATCTTAATGCTTGATTAGATGACAATATCTCATTCATCTTTATATGATCATTCACTTTGCTTGGTGATGAGTGCATGTATTCAATCTTCATTATTTTGAGCACTCCACCAAGATGTATGTGACATGGAAGAGTAACCCATGAGCCTAACTCCTTGTGCATTCTCAGTCCAAAGCAAATCTTAAACTATGCACAAATTTAGGGGGAGCTCTTGCTTATCACATACTTCTCAAAGCGACGATGTTCTTCAATCTTATTATCATTTGTCGAAGCTTTGATCTATATGTTGTCATCAATTACCAAAAAGGGGGAGATTGAAAGTGCAACTATACCTAGGTGGTTTTGGTAATTCCTAACAACATATAGCTCATTGAGATAATACTATTCCAAGACAAACATTTCAGGAAAAGCTCAATGAATGGCATGACATGGATGAGGAAAGTGGATCCCTCAAAATAATAAGTATAAAAGGATTGGCTCAAGCTCAAAAGCTCAAGACTCTACATTTTACATTTTAGTGATCCAAGATCACATTGAGTCTATAGGAAAATCCAATACTATCAAGGAGGGATGAGGTGTTGCTTAATGAGTTTCTTGCTTCAAGTGCTTAGTGATATGCTCCAAAAACCCTCAACTACTTTCTCATATCCTCATATGACCTAAACCTAAAGTCAAACATGGCCCCACCGATTCTTTCTATCCGGCGCCACCGAGTTCAGATGTCATAGCCATTGCCACAAACTCTAGGCAAATCGGTCTCACCGATAGGGATCTCGGTCTCACGGAGATGGGATTGTAATCTCTCTGTTTCCCTTCGTAATGTTTCGGTCTAACCGAAGTGAGCGATTGGTCCCACCATTATTGCAATGTAAACTCTCTATTTCCCTTTCGTAACATTTCGGTCTCACCGAAAAGAGCGAATCAGTCCCACCGAGTTTACCTGACCAACTCTCTGGTTAGCTTATTACCAAAATCGGTCTCACCGAGTTGTGTAATCGGTCTCACCGAGATTACGTTATGCCCTAACCCTAACCATATCGGTCCTACCGAGTTGCATGTCGGTCCCAATGAAAATCACTAACGGTCACTAGGTTTACTAAATCGGTCTGACCGAGTTTGTTGATTCGGTCCCACCGAGATTGGTAAATTGTGTGTAATGGTTAGATTTTGTGTGGAGGCTATATATACCCCTCCACCTCCTCTTCATTCATGGAGAGAGCCATCAGAACAAACCTACACTTCCAACTTACCATTTCTGTGAGAGAACCACCTACTCAAGTGTTGAGGCCAAGATATTCCATTCCTACCATATGAATCTTGATCTCTAGCCTTCCCCAAGTTGCTTTCCACTCAAATCTTCTTTCCACCAAATCCAAATCCTGTGAGAGAGAGTTGAGTGTTGGGGAGACTATCATTTGAAGCACAAGAGCAAGGAGTTCATCATCAACACACCATTTGTTATTTCTTGGAGAGTGGTGTCTCCTAGATTGGCTAGGTGTCACTTGGGAGCCACCGACAAGATTGCGGAGTTGAACCAAGGAGTTTGTAAGGGCAAGGAGATCGCCTACTTCGTGAAGATCTACCACTAGTGAGGCAAGTCCTTCGTGGGCGACGACCATGGTGGGATAGACAAGGTTGCTTATTTGCGGACCCTTCATGGGTGGAGCCCTCCGTGGACTCGCGCAACCGTTACCCTTCGTGGGTTGAAGTCTCCATCAACGTGGATGTACGATAGCACCACCTATCGGAACCACGACTCAAAAATCACCGTGTCTCCAAATTGCGTTTGATATCTCCAAACCCTTCCCTTTACATTCTTGCAAGTTGCATGCTTTACTTTTCGCTGCTCATATACTCTTTGCATGCTTGCTTGAATTGTGTGAAGATTGCTTGACTTGTGCTAAGATAGCTAAAATCTGCCAAAGACTAAAATTGGGAAAAGGTTAAGTTTTTAATTGGTCAAGTAGTCTAATCACCCCCCCTCTAGACATACTTCAAGATCCAAAGTGAGCTTTGCTACCATAGTTGGATCTTATGATGTTTCTCCCCCTCTACCTTCTTGTAATGGATTGCATTTTCCCTTTGAAGTTATCTTATCGGATTGAGTCTTTAAGGATTTGAGAACACTTGATGTATGTCTTGCATGTGCTTATCTGTGGTGACAATGGGATATTCACGTGATCCACTTGATGTATGTTTTGGTGCTCAACTTGTGGGTTCTGTGACCTTGTGAACTTATGCATAGGGGTTGGCACACGTTTTTGTCTTGAATCTCCGGTAGAAACTTTGGGGCACTCTTTAAAGTTCTTTGTGTTGGTTTGAATAGATGAATCTGAGATTGTGTGATGCATATCAAATAATCAAACCCGCGAATACTTGTGGTGACATTGGAGTATCTAGGTGACATTAGGATTTTGGTTGATGTGTGTCTTAAGGTGTTATTTTAGTACGAACTCTAGGGGTGTTTGTGACACTTATAGGAATACACCAATAGATCGATTAGAAAGAATAACTTTGAGGTGGTTTCGTACCCTACAATAATCTCTTCGTTTGTTCTATGCTATTAGTGACTTTGGAGTGACTCTTTGTTGCATGTTGAGGGATTGTTATATGATCTAATTATGTTATCATTGTTGACAAAACTTGCACTAGTGAAAGTATGAACCCTAGGCCCTGTTTCTAAGCATTCCAATACCTTTTTTGCTCATTTTTGTTACTTGCTACCTTGCTGTTTTTATAATTTCAGATTACAAAAACCTATATCTACCATCCATATTGCACTTGTATCACCATCTCTTCGCCGAACTAGTGCACCTATACAATTTACCATTGTATTGGGTGTGTTGGGGACACAAGAGACTCTTTGTTATTTGGTTGGAGGGTTGTTTGAGAGAGACCATCTTCATCCTACGCCTCCCAAAGATTGATAAACCTTAGGTCATCCACTTGAGGGAAATTTGCTACTATCCTACAAAACTCTGCGCTTGGAGGCCCAACACGAGTCTACAATAAGAAGTTTGCGCAGTAGACATCAAGCTCTTTTCTGGCCCTATTGCCGGGGAGGTGAGTGCTTGAAGGTATATCTTTAGATCTTGCAATTGAATCTTCCAGTTTCTTGTTTTATCACTAGTCTAGTCTATAAAAGAAAACCAAAAATGGAATTGAGGTTGCCTCATATGCTTCATATTTTTAATGTCTTCCGTGAAAATGATGGAAAGGAAAATTGTGCTCAAGTGTTAGAAGAAGAAGTCTATAAAATGTTTGGCACTAAATCTTTGAATGATGAGCATGATTGCAATGTTGTTAGTGTGAATTCTTTTAATATCCATGATGCTAATGATATGCAAAGCTACAAGCTTGGGGATGCTATGTTTGATGAAGATGATATTTTTAGTCCCCCAAGTTTTGAAGAGAAAATTTATTATGATGATAGCACGCCTCCTATTTATGATGATTATATTGATGAAAGTGGGTTTGGAAGAGTGCCAACTTTAGGAAGTAATGATCCCACTATTTTGGAGGGTGTTGACTCTTATTGTGATAATTATGAAAGTGGATTTGGAGAGGTCGTGACTTTATTTAGTGATGAATCCACTATTTTGGAAGAGGTTCCAATTTATTATGAGAACAAAGTTGCTATCTATGAGGATTATTGTGATGACATGTATGCTATAAAGAATAATGATAACCATGAAACTTGTCATCATGATTTTAATTTTCAATTGGATTATGCCTCGCATGATAGTTATTTTGTTGAGTTTGCTCCCACTACTATTGATGAGAATAAATTTGCTTATGTGGAGAGTAGTAAAATTTCTATGCATGTAGATCATGAAAAGAATGCTTTATGTGGTGGTTATATTGTTGAATTCATTCATGATGCTACTGAAAATTACTATGATGAAGGAATATATGCTTGTAGAATTGCAATAATATCATTTTTCTCTCTGTGTTGAAAATCTTGAAGTTTTGCTTGTTTTACCTTCCTATGCTAGTTGATTCTTGTTCCCGTAAGTTGTTTGCTCACAAAATACCTACATATGAAGTGGGTTAGACTTAAATGTGTTAGTCATATGCTTCATGATGCTCCCATTATGTTTCAATTCTTATCTTTTATGAGAGCATCATTGAAATCATCATGCCTAGCTAGAAAGGCATTAAAGAAAAACGTTTGTTGGGAGACAACCCAATATTTACCCCTACTGCTTTTGTGTGTTCACATGATTAGGCTACTGTATTAATCATGTTTTATAGATTTTGTTTCAATAAAGTGCCAAGTAAAGCCTTTGGGATAGTGTGGATGATAGTTGACTTGATTTTGTGCAAAAACATAAACTTTTGCGTCCAGTCTAGGAAATTTAAAAATTCACTAGAACATGATTTTTATCTGAATCTTTTACACAAGATTGATATACAAATTGTCTAAGTTGTCCTAATTTTTCAGAATTTTTGGAGTTACAGAGGTACGGAAAGTTTCCAGATTACTACTGGTTCTGTTTTTGACAGATTCTGTTTTCATTGTGTTGTTTGCTTATTTTGATGAATTTATGAGTAGTATCGGAGGGTATGAACCATGAAGAAGTTGGAATACAATAGATATTACACCAATATGAATTTAGAATGAGTTCACAATAGTAACTAAGTGGTGATTTTATTTTCTTATACTAACGGAGCTTACTAGTTTTCTGTTGAGTTTTGTGTTGTGAAGTTTTCAAGTTTTTGGTGAAGTTTTGATGGATTACGGAATAAGGAGTGGAAAGAGCCTAAGCTTGGGGATGCCCTAGGCACCCTAAGGTAATATTCAAGGACAACCAAGAGCCTAAGCTTGGGGATGCCCCGGATGGCATCCCCTCTTTCCTCTTCGTCCATCGGTAACTTTACTTGGAGCTATATTTTTATTCACCACATGATATGTGTTTTGCTTGCACTACAAAAAAAGACACATCCCTGACATTTTGGGTCGAACGATTTTTTTCTGTCATGCTTATGACACTTCTATGACGATAATTGTGACAAAACCCGGTATCATCATATATGTGGTGGGCTCCTACTTCTATGACAAAAAATCATGACAGGAAATGAGCTTTTCGTCCTGGGCAGGCTGGAGACGCAGCTGCATGACATTCTTTGGGCCGTGCATGACGGAAAAAACTGTGGTAGAAGCAAGGGCGAGGAAAATATCAGGAAGTTCCCAGTTACGGTGGGTGGTCAGGGGCCGAGCAATGCACGTTTCTCTCGTACATGTACGCACGTGGGTGGAAGGCGTTGGGCTCTAACTGAACCCGAGCGGGGCATCGCCTAACTGAACCCAAGCGATTGCACTGCAGGCTACATGTTACTGAACCCGAGCGATCGATCGATGGCTGTTAACTGAACCAGATCGAGCGATTCCTTCGGTACTGCTGGTAACTGAAGCTGATCGATGCTGCCTCTGGATGAACAGTGAGCCTTGTTGGGGGGGGGGGTTGGATGAACAGTTCCTAGTGGGGGTGGATGAACAGGACCCCGTGGTAGTAGAGGCCATTGCCGCTGGATGAACAGGATCCCGATCGATCGAGCCGGTTGGGGGGTGAATGAACAGGACCCCGTGGAGGGCTGGATGAACAGTACCCCGTGGAGGGCTGGTTGAACAGTAGCCGGTGGAGGGCTGGATGAATAGTAGCCCGTGGAGGGGTGGTTGAACAGTACCCCGTGGAGAGGGCTGGTTGAACAGTAGCCGGTGGAGGAGCGCGCGGTGGAGGCTGGATGAACAGGAGCCCGTGGATGAACAGTCGTAGGTGGAGGCTGCAGGAGGTCGATGGTGGATGAACAGTAGCCCGTGGAGGCTGGAGGAGGTCGACGGTGGAGATGAACAGTATCCCGTGGAGTCCCGTTTTGCGGTACGCCACACCCCTCCCGATGAACAGGACCCCCGTTTCGACCGTACCGCTCCTGTCGGATTTCGGGTTCCGGCAGACCCTTAAGGTTCGAACTTTGGGGTGCGCGCGGAGATCACAGCTCCTACCTACTCACGTCTCGTCGCCTCGCAAAGGATCTAAACTACACGAAGAACAACACAAGGGACACGAGGTTTATACTAGTTCGGGCCACCATTGTGGTGTAATACCCTACTCTAGTTTGTGGTGTGGTGGATTGCCTCAGGGGCTGATGATGAACAATACAAAGGAAGAACTGCCTCGCGAGGGGAGGAGTTCTTGTGGAGGTGATGCCTCTTGGGAAGGATTGAATCTGGATCCCCTTTACTGTGGTGGCTAGCCCTATTTATAGAGTGAGGCCCTGGTCCTCTTCCCAAATATTGAGCGGGAAGGGCGCCAACAATTGGCCATTTTGAAGGGGAACATCTAGTACACTTATCCTGACTAAAGTTGGTCCTCGCCTGCCAAAGGCTCTAATGATGATGCCAGCTTGGGCTCCACGATGACCTCCATCCTGCCGTTCTGCTGGTCTTGGTCTTGTTGCACCGAAATGGTTGCCTTTGCTTGAAACCCTTGCCTGCGCTTGCCCCCTTTGCACCAAAGAGGAAATAAGGACTCTGCGCAGGCCGGCGCCCGCCTGGCGCCTGCCTGGCTTCGGTCATCATGGCTTGCGTCATGGGCACCTCGTGAGGTACCCCGCCTTGATCTCTCCGCCTCCTTGCGAGCCAGCCTGACGAGGCCGTGCCTGAGGAAGCTTCCTGTCGTCCACCCCGCGAGGCTTGGCCCCTCGCGAGGGTCTTGAGCTTGTGTCGATGAAGATGGGCCGTATTGGGCCACTTCTTGAGCCACGCCGCACGCTGCAGGCAGGCAAGTATGTGTACCCCCGCTCCCAGAACGCCGACAGTAGCCCCTGGGCCCAAGGCGTGCCCGGACTTGGCTTAGCAGAGAAGCGAAGGGGCAAGTGTGAAGCGCCACGGGCCCAGACAGCCTGTGGCCTTGGGCGCCGCGTGGCGGTTGATTGGACGTGGGCATCCCTGCTTCCGCACGACGCCTCGGCAACTGCACGACTTGACAAGTCCCTGCATGCAAAATGGGTCATGATTACCTGTGATCGTGGAGGCCAGTGGTTGGCCTCCCCTGGCTATATGTACGGAACGGCGTGAGCCCTTCCAGTCCAACCCTTCCTGCTACTCCCCTTCTTCTTCTCGTCCGCTCGTCGTCGCCAGGAAGGGCCTGGCTCCCCTCCGACCAAGCGTGGCCGGGGCCGCCCTCGCAAGCACCCTACGACCCCCGCTGCGGCTTCCCATGGTCGTGGAAGTAGTCCTCTACACGGCAGTGGGCGCCCGGCTGCCGACGAGAGGTACGCCGCGGCTGCGCGACCCTCCAGGCCGCGTTCCCGCTCGGCGGAGGTGCTGCCGGAGTTCATCATGTGGTTGGCGGACCCGACTGGCACCTGGCTCCAGCTCGCCCACTTCTTTGTAGGTGAACTTTCGGCTGGCGCCCCGGGCGGCCTTTGGCTTCAGGCGGATGGTTGCTGTAGCAGGGCCTCCTGGGCTACGCTGGAGGTCTCCACCACCGGAGAGGCGGCCCTGACCCGCGGCTGGCAAATGTTTGCCCACGCGCGCGGCCTGAGCCGACGGTGCACTCTACACTTCAAGTTCGATGGCGATGCCACCCTCTATGTGAGGGTGTTCGGGGAAGACGGCCGCCGCGCTGGATGCTGCCCCAAAGACGATGACCGTGGCCGTGTGCCCAGCCCCGGTGTTGAGCGGGATGAAGGTGGTGGGAGGCACGTGGGCAGCGGTGCCCGAGGCCCGCCAAGCTTTGGTGACTCCCCATCGGACGACAGCTCCTCCAGCGGTGGTCGCGACCAGCCCCCTCGTAGTCGCGCTCGCCTGGGAGAGGGCAGTGGGTTGGCCCGCCATCGTGCCTCGGTGAAGCGGGAGATGGAATCCAGCTGAGCTTCGGAGGCAGTACGAGCCCTTGCCGAGAGTTGATCCCGGGCAAGTTGCGCCCATTTTGCTTTCTTCCTTCCCTGCGCAAAAAGAAGGTAGTCTGGTGCCCCACGGGGGCGTGCTGGACTGTTGCTGATTAGTTCTCGCGTTGTTTCTACTATTTCTGCGCTATGTTTTCGTTCAGCGTGTTTATGTGTGGAAATTACTTAGCTTGGGGGAAGCTCGTTGTGGTCTTCGCCTCCTGAGGCTAGGGCCTCACCGTGCGCCTTATGTCCTGCAAGGGTTAGTCAGTAGGGGTAGTCTCCAGCCTTGGTAGCGGGGACGACCAACCCATGTCCCATGACCGTGTCGTGATGCCCGTGGGGCACGGACTGGGAGGGGTGCTCCCGTAGCGGACTCGGATAAGGAAGTTCCAAACCACCGGGGTAGAAAACACTCGCGAGGGTGCCCGTGTTCCTCCCTCGTGAGACTTGTGCAAGAGAAAACGAAGCGAACAAGTGAAATGGACGAAGGGTCGCGAGCTAGAAACGGTTAACAGCTTCAATAAAACTTCAAATAGGAACAAACAAACCAACTGCAGAAAGCAAATGAAAAAAGCCGCGTCTGGCACCTAATCTAGTATTCAACGTCTTCTCACCAGCACGGAGCTAGGTGCCGCCACTGGGCGTGGGCGGGAGCCCCCAAGGCCCGAGGGCGGCACTCCAGAGACTCCGGGGCGTGTACATCCCCACTCATTATTACGTGAGAGTGTCACGAGCAGTGAACTTCACAGGCGTTTGCCTTCTTCACAGGCACCGGGCCTTTTCCCAAATGCAGCAACTTCACAGGCATTTGCCTTCTTCACAGGCACCAGGCCTTTTCCAAAATGCAGCAACTTCACAGGCATTCGCCTTCTTCACAGGCACCGGGCCTTTTCCAAAACGCAGCAACTTCACAGGCATTCGCCTTCTTCACAGGCACTGGGCTTTTCCAGAACGCAGCAACTTCACAGGCATTCGCCCTCTTCACAGGCACCGGGCCTTTTTCAGGGGTAAAATCTTCGGAGATGTTGAATGTTCCACGCGTTTTGGACGGGCACCCCTCCTGGGTCTCCAAGCGCGCGGAGCCGGGCCTGGAAACATGAACAACCTTGAATGGGCCCTCCCACATGGGAGAGAGCTTATGCAGCCCCTCCCTGGAGAGAACCCGTCTGAGCACGAGGTCCCCTACCTCAAGAGTCCTGGGCGGATGTTGCGGCAGTGGTATCGTCGCAGTGCTTGTTGGTACCTTGCTGCTCGTAGCGCGGCTTCTCGGCGACGCTCCTCCCCCAGCACGAGATCCGTCCCCCGCATGGCGTCCTGCTGCGCCTCGTCGAACGCCAGGACCCGTGCGGAATGACGCATGACCTCGTGAGGGAGAACGACTTCAGCTCCGTAAACCAGAAAGAACGGGGTCTCGCCAGTCGGCTTGGTCACGGTCGTGCGGATAGACCACAACACGGATTGGAGCTCGTCGTACCAGCCCCTGCCGCAGGCTTCCAACTTCTTCTTGAATGTCCTGGTTTTGAGGCCCCTCAGGACCTCCGCGTTGGCTTGCTCAGCCTGGCCGTTGCTCCGGAGGTGCACCACCGAGGCGTAGCATCTCTGCGTTCCAAGGTTAGCACAATATGTTTTGAAGAGATTGCTGGTGAACTGCGAACTGTTGTCGGTGATAATGCAGTTAGGCACCCCAAATCGGCTCACGAGGCCCTTGATGAACTTGATTGCTGAGCCTGCGGGTATGGTGCAGACGGCTTCCACCTCGGCCCACTTGGTGAACTTGTCCATGGCGACGTAGAGGTAGCGGTAGCCCCCCTCGCACCCGAGGGAACGGGCCCAGAATGTCTAGTCCCCAAACTGCCAACGACCATGAGAGGGGTATGGTCTGCAGTCCCCCCGCCGGCTGGTGGATCTGCTTGGCGTGGAACTGGCAGGCCTCACAAGCCTTCACCAGCTCAACGGCGTCGTTGAGTGCTGTGGGCCAGTAGAACCTGCTGTGAAATGCCTTGCCAACGAGGGTCTGCGAGGATGAGTGGTGCCCACAGTCTCCACCATGTATGTCTGCCAGCAGCTCCTTCCCTTGCTCTCTGGGAATGCAACGCAGGGACATGTCGTTCGGCCGCCTTCGGTAGAGCTCCCCATCCTTGACGCTGTAGGCCGTGGCCTGCCGTGCCACGCGCTCCGCGTCCTCCTCCTTCTCTGGCAGAGCCCCTTGCGTCAAGTAGACCTTGAATTCTGCCATCCAGCATTCTTCCTGAGGTTCCAATGCCAGAAGCAGGCGTGCCCCCGAGGCCGGGCCGCAGGCCGAGGCTCCCAAGGCAGGTGGCTGAGGGAGTTCCTCCCTAGGTTGCGCTGTGCTTGATAACGTTGGTGTCGCCGAGGGTTTGAAGAGTCACTCCTCGAAGACGCTAGGCTCTTGAGGTAGCCGCCTGGATGCCCTCTTGGCGATGTCGTCAGCCTCTTGATTGGTACCGCAAGGCACATGCTGCAACTCCAGCCCCCAAAATTGTTTCTCCATCTTGCGGACCTCAGCGAGGTACGCTTCCATGTGCTCATCCGTAGGCTCGTACACTTTGTTGGAGAAGTTGATGAGGAGTTGCGAGTCACCCTTGATGGTGATTCGTTTTACTCCCAAGGCGATGGCTGCCCTCAAGCCCGCTATCAGGCCCTCATATTCTGCTATGTTGTTGGAGACCTTCTCCCCATGCTAGAAACAGAGCTGCACGGCATAGTAAAGCTTGTCCCGAGTGGGGGATATGAGCACTGCACCAGCCCCTGCGCCCTGCCGCGTGAATGCTCCGTCGAAGTACATCACCCAACCATCCGGCGCTTCACTCCCCGGGGAGAGCGACCGGTCCTCGCCCAGTTTGAGCCCTGGCGCCTCTCTCCATTCCACCACGAAATTTGCGAGCGCAGCCCCCTTAATGACCCTGGTAGTGCTGAATTCTAGCTGGAATGCTTGCAGTTTGATGTTCCATTCGGCAACCCTCCCCGCTGAATTGGGGCTCCTGAGTACCCTTTCCAGGGATAGGCTGAGACGACCTTGATGAGATGGCCCTGAAAGTAGTGCCGCAACTTGCGCGAGGCTACCAACAGTGCGAGGAGGAGCTTATGAGGCATTGGGTACCGTGCCCTTGTGTCCTGTAGCACCGTACTGACGAAGTACATCGGGTGCTCGACGAGATTGAGGGTGATGGCGTGGCCCGCGTCCTCTGGAGGCCGGGGCGCCTCCTGGGGGGCGCGGCCCTCAGTCCTTGGTCGCCTCAAGGATCCTCCTCTGCTCCTGGTGCGCTCTCTTGGTGGGGCTGATCTTTCTCTGCTGCGGTCATGGCCTCTGCGAGGCCTTCCGGGCCTTGTTCTGCCTCGGCCGGGAGTGCGACGGCGGCCGAGGCCCGGCGCTCCTTTTGGGCTGCTACTAGGGCTGCGCTGGCGGAATAAGGGGTGGCTGCAAGGTAGAGCACCAGGGGCTCTCGAGGGCGAGGGGCCACCATCACCGGGGGGCTGGTAAGGTACCTCTTGAGGTCTTGGAATGCTTTGTCGGCCTCTTCCGTCCATTCGAAGGGGCCTTTCCTCTTCACCAGCTTGAAGAAAGGCAGCGCCCACTCTCCCAGCTTGGAGATGAAATGTCCTAAAGCGGTTACGCGCCCGGTGAGCTTTTGCATTTCCCTGAGGGTCTTTGGCGGGCTCATGTCCTTGACTGCCTTGACCTTCTCTGGGTTAGACTCAATGCCCTTGTGTGATACGAGGAAGCCTAGGAGCTTGCCCGAGGGGACTCCAAACACACACTTCTCCGGGTTGAGCCGCAGGTCCACTTTGCTGAGGCTCGCGAAGGTTTCTTCCAGGTCCTGTATCAGGGTCTTCGCCTCCCGAGACTTCACCACAATGTCATCAACGTAAGCTTCAGCGTTCCTCCCAAGCTGTCGCCCCAGAGCGATGTGCATCAACCACTGGAAGGTTGCACCTGCATTGCGCAACCCGAACGGCATGCAGGTGTAGCAGTATACTCCACATGGAGTTAGGAAGGCCGTTTTCTCCACGTCCTCCACCGCCATTTTGATCTGATGATAGCCCCAGAAGGCATCCAAGAAGCACAGTAGGTCACACTTGGCGGTGGAGTCAATGATCTGGTCGATGTGAGGAAGCGGGAATGGATCCTGCGGGCAGGCTTTGTTGAGGTTGGTGAAGTCGACACACATGTGTTCCTTTCCCCCCTTCTTTGGCACGACGACAGGGTTGGCCAGCCAATCTGGGTAGCGAACCTCGCGAATGACCCCTGTTGCTTCTAACTTGCGGGTCTCTTGGACGATGAAGGGCTGCTTCTCAGTGGACTGTCGCCGTGCCTTCTGCTTCACAGGGCACACGTTGGGACACACGTTGAGATGGTGCTGAATTACATCCCTCGGGACTCCCGCTAGCTGATTAGGCTCCCATGCAAACACCTTCTTATTAGTGCGTAGGAAACTGACCAAGGCCTTCTCCTGCTCAGGCTCTAGGTTGGTGCCAATCGTGAAGGTAGCACCAGTGGGCTCGCACTCATCGACTGGTACTTGCTTGGTTTCCGCCTTGTCTTGGCTGAACAACTGCCTCTTCTTGGCCGGTGCAGCCCTCTTGGGCTCGGGGGCGGCTGAGCCGGCGAGCTGCGCCATCGCCGCAGTCTTGAAGGCAAGCTTGAGCGCTTGCAATGCATCCCCGGTGTCTCCGGACACGGTAAGGATGCCGTTGCTCCCAGGCATCTTCATGAGGTTGTACGCTGGGTGAGTTGCGGCCATGAATCGGGATAGGGCTGGGTAGCCGAGGATGGCATTATACGGGAGGCTGATGGGGGCGATGTCGAAGTCGATTAGCTCCGTGCGGAAGTTGTCGTAGGTGCCGAAGGTCACCGGGAGGCGGATCTGTCCCAGGGAGCCGGTGGAACCGCCTCCGACACCCAAGAAGGGCCTGCTGGGCTGAAGCCGCTCTGGCGGCATGTGGGGGAGGCTGAAGGCTTCCACCGAGAGCACGCTGAGGCCAGAACCGCCATCAATGAGGGTCCTGGTGACGGCCACCTGGCAGATGGTGGGGGTGCACAACATTGGGGGTGCGCCTGAGCAGGCTGAGTTGGAGGGGTGATCATCCGAGCTGAAGGCCATGTCGGCCTTAGGCGCCGCCCAACCCGGAGGAGCCCCATGCTGCGCGAAGGCGGCGCCGATCTGGCAGACGAATGGCTTGATGTGGCGGCCTGAAGGAGGCGCCTGTGAGCCACCTAGGAGAGCTGCGACGACCGGGGGCGCCAGTGCAGCGTACTGGGCGAGGAAGAGGCCGCGCAGCTCCTCCCAAGAGGCCACAGAAGCCGTTAGCAGGTGGAGCAGCCACATGCGCGGAACACCGATGAGGGCCATGGGAAACCAGTTAGCCATGACCCTGTCGTTGCCCCCGGCCTTGAGGACGGCCTCCTCGTACGCCAGCAAGAAAGCCAGCGGGTCCGCCATGCCGTTGTAGTGCGGTGGCATCTCTGGCTTGAACTTGTGCGGCCACTGCACCTGCCGCAAGGCGGGGGCCATGGCTCGGAGCCCCCTGGCCCCAGTGCTGGCGCTGGCAGCCGGAGCGGGCGGCGCATTGCCCATCATGAGGGCGAAGCGCGGTGTTGGTGGAGAGAGGGCCGGCGGAAGGGAAAGCTCCGACGCACCCCTACCTATCGTGCCAAATGTCGGATTTCGGGTTCCGGCAGACCCTTAAGGTTCGAACTCTAGGGTGCGCGCGGAGATCACACCTCCTACCTACTCACGTCTCGTCGCCTCGCAAAGGATCTAAACTAGACGAAGAACAACACAAGGGACACGAGGTTTATACTAGTTCGGGCCACCATTGTGGTGTAATACCCTACTCTAGTTTGTGGTGTGGTGGATTGCCTCAGGGGCTGATGATGAACAATACAAAGGAAGAACTGCCTCGCGAGGGGAGGAGTTCTTGTGGAGGTGATGCCTCTTGGGAAGGATTGAATCCGGATCCCCTCTATTGTGGTGGCTAGCCTATTTATAGAGCGAGGCCCTCGTCCTCTTCCCAAATATTGAGCGGGAAGGGCACCAACAATTGGCCATTTTGAAGGGGAATATCTAGTACACTTATCCTGACTAAAGTTGGTCCTCGCCTGCCAAAGGCTCTGATGATGATGCCGGCTTGGGCTCCACGATGACCTCCATCCTGCCGTTCTGCTGGTCTTGGTCTTGTTGCACCGAAATGGTTGCCTTTGCTTGATACCCTTGCCTGCGCTTGCCCCCTTTGCACCAAAGAGGAAACAAGGACTCTGCGCAGGCCGGCGCCCGCCTGGCTTCGGTCGTCATGGCTTGCGTCACGGGCACCTCGTGAGGTACCCCGCCTTGATGTCTCCGCCTCCTCGCGAGCTAGCCTGAAGAGGCTGTGCCTGAGGAAGCTTCTTGTCATCCGCCCCGCGAGGCTTGGCCCCTCGCGAGGGTCTTGAGCTTGTGTCGATGAAGATGGGCCGTATTAGGCCACTCCTTGAGCCATGCCACAGGCCGCAGGCAGGCAAGTCTGGGTACTCCCGTTCCCAGAACGCCGACGGCTCCAACACAAGTTCGTTTCCTCCGCTTTGCAGTACGCCACACCCCTCCCGATCAATAGGACCCTGTTTCGACCATAGGAGGTCAAACAGAAGTCCGTTTACTCCGTTTTGCGGTACTCCAAACCCCTCCCGATGAACACGATCCCGTTTCGATCGTGACCAGTCGAACACAAGGCCGTTTCCTCCGTTCTGCGGTTCACCAAGCCTCGTTTCCATCGGCTGTTCCGTCCAAGCTGGTTGGCTCCCGATGAACAACACGTGTTTTGTTGCCTCCCGATGAACACGACGCATTGCGTTGCCTCCCCATGAACACGATGATGATGCAATTTCTCTGTTCCGACCCAGCCATGTACACGATCCCTGGCCGTACGTATGCGCAAGTAGGCATTCGAGACCCCGCCCGTATGTACGTACATTGCCGTAATTTCTTTCTTGCACCTTGGCTGTTGTACGTACGTGTACATACTACGTGCGCGCATCTACTATGACACGTGCGCGCCTCTACATCGACTAGTATGTACGTACACGTTCGTGACCAGAATGACAATGTTACGTATGCTTCGACCAGGTGGGTCCCGACTGTCAGGCACTTCCTTGCGTGCGAAGATGTAGCTGGTGGGTCCCAGCAGTCAGGGGGCGAATCTTTTTTTGGCCCGTAATATGGACACACTTCCTTGCGTGCGAAGATGTAGCTGGTGGGTCCTAGAAGTCAGGGGGGAAACATTTTTTTCACGAAATACGGTGGCCCGTCTCGTGGGTCCCTGCTGTCAGGTGGAGGAATAATTATTTTGCACGTAATAAGGAGGCACTTCCTTGCGGCTGCCGTGGACCCAGCTGTCAGCCTCTCCACGTACAGTACTCTTCCGATGGAAGTCGTTCCTTGACCATGTTGACCACACCGCCCCGAGAGCACCAGGGCGATGGACGACGGTGAGGCCTAGAAAGAGGACGACGCAGAGCCGGGGAAGACGCGACAGTGGAAGCCCACATGGAGAGGAGTACGAGGGTTCACTGGTTTGGCTGCGGTGTGAGGCTACCGTCGCTGCAGAATAACAGGGGGTGTGGGTGAGTAGAGGGAGGGCCTGGCCGGCGGTGGGAGTAGTAGGGGGCAGTGAGGCCTCCGCGACATCACAGCCGGCCATGGGAGGCAGGAGCACGTGGCACGACCGGCGCTGGTTTGGGCGGCTGGAGCAAGAAGACCAGAGGTTGAAGAAGCACTACAGCCGTTGGATGGACATCGTACGGTCACTGGAGCTAGAATTGTTCATATTGACTAAGTTGACAAAGCCCTCCGTCCCCATCAACTTAGTAGGCCCACAAGTCAGCCTCACACTATGCTGGATCATAGCTAGCAGGGGGATTATTCATTTTTTGTGCGTAATAAGGAGGCACTTCCTTGCGTGCGAAGATATAGCTGGTGGGTCCGACCTGTCAGCAGGGGGAACATTTTTTTCATGAAATACAGAGGCCCTTCCGGTATGTCCCAGATCTCAGGTGGAGGAATATTGCATGTAATAAGGAGGCATTTCCTTATGTGCGGCCGTGGACCCAGCTGTCAGCCTCTCCACGTACAATCCACATCCAATGGATGTCGTTCGTTGACCACGTTGACCAGGCCGCGCCGAGAGCACCAGGGCGGTGGACGACGGCGAGGCCTAGGAAGGGAATGACACGGATCCAGGGAAGACTCGGCAGTGGTTACCCATGCAGTGGGGAGTACGAGGGTTTATTGGTCCGGCTGCCATCGCCGGAAAATAACAGGAGGTGTGGGTGAGTAGAGGAATGGCCTGGCCATCAATGGAGTAGGGTGGGGCGATGCGGCCTGTGCGGCAGCACAACTGGCCACGGGAGGCGGGAGCAGGCAGTCCCACCGGCGCTGGTTTGGGCGGCTGGAGAAAGAAGATCAGGTATTGAAGAAGCAGCACGGCTGTTGGATTAACATCCAACGGTCACTGCTGCTAGAATCGTTTGTGGACAAAGTTGACAAAGCCTTTCGTACACGTCAACCTAGTAGACCCACAAGTCATTCTCCAAATCTGTCCCAAACAGCATACAACCCGAAATTTCTAGCCAGATTCAAATTAATTTTAAAACTAAATAAACCTTAAATTAAATCCAATGAAATTTTACCCTCACAAAAACAATGAAATTTAAAACATCAAAATCCGAAAGAAAAAAGTATTTTGGAACTAATTGCCTGTTTGTTGTATTTTTTCCTTTTACAACCCATTTATTATTACTTATAGCCCATTTATTATTACTTATAGGCCATTTTCTGGGCAAAATGTATCCCTCCTTGTCTTGAAAGATTTCCGGCCCAACAGGGCATAGAAAAGCAAGTAGGCCTACGCTGGTTATTCTGTAAAAAAAAATAGCTGGCTAGCCATTTTCAGAAAGAAAAAAAACAAACTGTGCTGGTCATGTGCTAAACATATGAAATAAAAGTCTGGGCTAGACGGGCCACAGCTCCCGCAAAACCCAATTGATACCCTTCTCCGTCCCGAAAAAACAAAATTACTGTGCGCGCTGCTGGGTCTCTACTATCATCCTCACAATGTACACTCATCTCCTTATTCCTCTCGGTTGTTGACCATGTTGACAACAATGGAGGGTGGCGCCGCGGCAAGCGAACCAAGGCGGAGGACGATGATGAGGCCTCGGACGGGAACAAACAGGAGCCGGGGAAGATGCGCAGAGTTTTAGGGTGCGATGTGGCCATGATGCATGCACGACAGCACAACCAACCGTGGGAGGTGGGAGCAGGCGGTCCCGCCGGCGCTGGTTTGGCTTTGGCGGCTGGAGGAAGAAGAGACTGAAGAAACACGTCATATGTTGAATGTCAATCCAACGGTCAAGGTTGGCATAATTGTTTGTTGACTAAGCCGACACCAAGTAGCATACTTTTTTATATATAGGAAGAAAAGAAAAACTGGGCTCGTTCGCCTGATAACATTCCTGAAACTACGAGCGTTCGATCTTGCATCGCAACTAAAACTGTGAGGAAAATGCGTTCGTCTGCCGTCCTCCTCCCAGGGAACGTTCGCCACAAAAGTGACTAGCACTCTTGGTTTTCAACCGAGAGGTCTTGGGTTCGAGTCCCAGGAACTCTCAATTTTGTCCTCCTTCATTCCTCGCCAAAAAAGAAAGAAAATCAAAGACTTGAGAAGGCACACAGAACAAGCTATTGTACCAGTAAAGAGACGTTGCTGAGTTTTAGAAAAAAGAGAGACGTGCTCCTATAGCTGGTTTGAATCCAAACCTAGACTATGACTATATATGGTGCTATGCTACTCTGCAAGTAATGAAACTGACATATCCAACGTTCGCTTCTCCTCTTCTCTACTTCCTCTGCCTAGCATCAGAAGCTCTGGCCGTAGCAACCATGTCCGCTGGCTGCTCGTCCACCTGCTCTTCAGCAGGAAAGAACCAGATATGTGCCAAGTCACCACACGTACCATCGTCTGTGGGTATCATCACACCCCCGCCGACACACGCACCGTAGCCGGTTGCTCATCGCAACCCGCTGCCGTTGGTGTGGTGCCACTGCTGCAAATCACACAGAGTCATCCGCCGCGTCTCTACCACAATCCTCAACCCTGGCCGAGTATTCTACAAATGCTCGAATCATGGGGTAATAATATGTTTAAGTGTTGTTCTGCTGCTTTCAGTTCCTGATTTTTTTAATAGTTTGGTTGATGATCTTCCAATTTGATTTGTGCAGAAAAGGGAAGATTCGTGTGATTTGTATTTCTGGAAAGTTGCTGATGTGGGGGAAAGCAACTACGCTAATTATTTGGTTAGCCGGGGAATCCCAATACCAGCAGGTTGGGGTGTTGGACAAGTAACTGAAGGAATGACAGAAGAGGAAGATGCAGAGCAGAAGGTTAAAGATGCAGTTCCTCTGATCATGGCCAAGTAATAGCTGCAGAACGACCTTGACATCAATGAGGAGTTGAAAGAGCTTGTGAAGATAATGGGCAAAATCGATGTGCTCTGTAGGATGATTGTCTCTTTATTTGTAGTGTATGTAGCACTCGTGATGTATTCAGTGGCTATGACATGAGCACTTTGCTGACACTAGTAATGAATGAAACCTGTGTAGCAGGCTGGGCGTAGTGTTTTGAACATCTAATGATTTCTATTAATGGAAAACAGGGGGTATCCCCTTTTTCTCATAAATAAATAAATAGCAGAGGCCCTTTTGGTAATAAACAACTAAATTAGCAGAGGCCCTGTCGGGTCAGCTTTGTTCCCATTCGAAGACGTGGAGAAAATTGTAGTCCAACAACAAACTATGTCATCAAATTCAAGTTTCACAACCAAATATGAGTACAACTAAACAACAATGTCATCATGGTTTAGTCGTCATACAATCACCAAACACAAATCAGCATACATAACAAGTGATGTTCTCACAACAAAATACTAAACAACACGTTCATCAGGTTTCAGTTGTCATAGCAAATGCAATTTCACATAGTAGATAAAAAAAATGTCTTCTGACAGGCAAATACGACAAAAGCAATATAATCATCATCCGCAGCAGCAGCATCAACATCTTCGCCATGTGTATCAGTCTGAATCGTAATTCCCCACAATGTCATATTCTTCTTCATCCTCAATGTCCTCGAACGTTGGCTTCTTGTTGATCAACTGTTGTATGTCCACAACACGACAACCAATCTTTTCGCCAGTGTCATTGACGTGATGGTTCTCAAAGATATTAGGAACATCTATGGAATCTTGTACATCAAGAGCAGTGTAAGCATCATCTTGTTGCGCAACTTCATTAAACGAATTCCTCTGCTCAAACCTTTGCAATACTCTCCAGTCATCGCTACGTGCAAATGTGTCTTCCAAGAAAAATATCTGTGTTGCTTGATTTTCCAAAATAAAAGGCTCGTTGGTCTGGTTTGCCGCCTTGACATTGATGGATTTGAAATAATCATCAGCTCTGGGTTTTGCGATCCTGGAAAACAGGTTATACCAACGACAGCACAACAGAACCACACACCGATGATCCTCGACACTGGATATATATTGCAACTGAACAATGTCTATTATGTTAGCATACATTTCAGTTGTCTCTCTGTCGTACGTATCCGTGCTCATGATGGCAATGTTTTGTGCCTTCCTGCCTTCACCGCGTGCAAGGGTGTTGTAGCGCACATCTCCAACAATGCAAGATTCATAATGTCTTACCCAAGTATCAGGACCATTGCTAGTGCGTAAAGGGCATCATCAACTGCCTGCCCATCCTCCCACATCTTCTTAACCTATGGTTAGAAAATAGACAAGCTGATCATCTTATGTACTCAATATATTAAAAAAACTGACAGTGCAATTCAAAAGCTTACATGGCTCTTGAACCATTTCACAAATCCTGCCATAACCAGTTTGTCAATGTTTTTGGGATTTTACGACAGTAACTCCTTTTTGTAGATGCTGCACAACATAGTGATCGCGTCAAACATCTAAATATATAAGAATGTGCTACAAGTTTAGTAGATTACGATGTATAAGCTGCAGTACTTAGCACTTACTTGATATAAGGTAGTATCTCAGGACAGTTATTCAATACATACCAAACCATTTTGTCCAAATCTTTAGGTTTGTCCTCTTGTTGACTCTTCCCTGTAAGTCGAACAGAATAATCGAAAACATTGAGCCCGGGATTTTCTTCACCCACCTCTTTGCTAAGCTGATCATCTATTTCAATGTATTTTGAGCACAATGTCAACGCTTCTCTAGCAATGTAGGCCTTTGCAATGGAACCCTCGGGTCTAGCTCTGTTCCTAACATAGCCCTTGAAAGTGCCTAGCTGCCTTTCAATAGGGTACATCCAGCCATACTGTACTGGACCTCTAAGTAGTGCCTCATCAGGTAGATGAACAGCCAAACGCACCATCACATGAAAGAAGGCTGGAGGATATATCTTCTCAAGGTCGCATAGGATAGTTGGTATCTTGTCTCTAAGACGCTCCAAAGCATCTATCCTGATATTTCTACTGCAGAGTTCCCTGAAGAATTGTCCCAACTCTGCAATTGCTCTGTATAAGTCAGGGTGGCCCAATCCTCTAAAGAGAACAGGTAAAACCCTTTGAAGTAGGACGTGGTAGTCATGAGTTTTCAACCCTTGTACCTTGTTTCCATCTGCACCGACTCTCCTTTCAGGGTTGGAAGCAAATCCATGTGGGAATCTCACATGTGACAGGACCTCGCATAATTCCTTTTCTTTTTACCTTGTCCAAGACGTACACAGCTGGTGCCATATCCCGTGGTTTACCTTCATCTTGCACCTACAAATATTGTCTGATACCCAGGTGTGTCAAATCAATCCTAGATTTTAAGGTATCTTTCGTCTTGCCTTCAATATTAAGAAGTGTGTCTATAATGCTGTCACATATATTTTTCTCGATGTGCATCACATCAAGATTATGCCGCGGATCCAAATCTTTCCAATACTCGAAGTCCCACAAAGTGGACCTGCGGGTAAACAATAATCTCTCTTCTGCCCTGCCATGCTTCCTTTTCCTGCAACCATTACCAAGATGGTTTCCTGGTGTAATATGACTGACCTTCTCTAATTCCACTTGCAACTCATCGGCGGCGAGCCTCTTTGGCGTATCATGGTTTTCATGCTTTGCATTGAACACATGTCTTTGGTATTTTCTAGGACGCGGCTTGTCCTTGGCAAGGAAATGATGGTGTCCAATGTAACAGATCTTGCTAAGTATTGCGTATGACATCGGATTCCTGTCACAGCGAACACATGCATTGTAACCATGTTTCATTCATCATGACATAGTGCCCAAAGCCGAATAATCATGGATGCACCAAATTATAACAACACGCAGAAAGAAATCAGCTGGTGGGCTGCTACATAGGTCTCAAGTGAGAACACCGCTCCATAGCTGTTGAAGTTCCTCCACAAGAGGCTCCATGAATAAATCAAAATCCTTTCCAGGACTTTTTAGACCTGGGACGGGCAAGGCCATCATGTAGTTTGATTATTTGATGCAAACATTTGGAGGCATGTTGTAAGGGATAACAAGCACTGGCCACATGCTATATGTCGCACTCTGGTGGCCAAATGGGTTAAATCCATCTGAAGCTAAGCCAAGTCTAATGTTTCTCGGGTTAGCAACAAACTTTTTGTGTTTCTGATTGAAGCTTTTCCACTCACTACCATGAGATGGATGGCTCATTACATTCTGATCTCTGTACTCCTGGTTCCTAGAATGCCACAGTACATCATCTCTTGTTTCAGCATCATGAAACAACCTTTGCAATCTTGGTATAATTGGAAAATATCTCAAAACATTATGAGGAATCCTCTTCACAGCATCACCATCTTTCCATGTTGATGATTTGCATTTCGGGCATTCACTTAAGTTGGCACAATCCTTCCGGAACAGAACACAATTATTTTTACAAACATGGATCATATCATATCTAATTCCAACTGCATGAAGGAAATTCTTCATTTTACTGTAGGTGTGTGGCAGCTCAGACGCATCTGAGAAAGATTTGTGGAAAGCAGCCAACATCGCATCGAATGATTTGTTGGTCATCCGCTCAGATGTCTTCACCTGAAGAAAGGTGACCGTAGCTGAGAATACTGACAGCTTAATGAAGGAAATATGCCCTAGAGGCAATAATAAAGTTATTATTTATTTCCTTAATTCATGATAAATGTTTATTATTCATGCTAGAATTGTATTAACCGAAAACTTAGTACATGTGTGAATACATAGACAAAACCAATAATCCCTAGTATGCCTCTACTTGACTAGCCCGTTAATCAAAGAGGGTTATGTTTCCTGACCATAGACATGTGTTGTCATTTGATGAACGGGGTCATATGATTAGGAGAATGATGTGATGGACATGACCCATCTGTTAACTTAGCATTATGATCGTGTCAGTTTGATTGCTACTTCTTTCTTCATGACTTATACAAGTTCCTTGGACTATGAGATTATGAAACTCCTGAATACCGGAGGAACACTTTGTGTGCTACCAAATATCACAACGTAAAGGGTGATTATAAAGGTTCTCTATAGGTGTCTCCGAAGGTGTTTGTTGGGTTGACATAGATCAAGATTAGGATTTGTCACTCCGTGTTTCGGAGAGGTATCTCTAGGCCCTCTCGGTAATACTCATCACTATAAGCCTTGCAAGCATTGTTACTAATGAGTTAGTTGCATGATGAAGTATTATGAAACGAGTAAAGAGACTTGCCAGTAATGAGATTGAACTAGGTATGATGATACCAACGATCGAATCTCGGGCAAGTAACATACCGATGACAAAGGGAACAACGTGTGTTGTTATGCGGTTTGACCGATAAAGATCTTCGTAGAATATATAGGAACCAATATGAGCATCCAGGTTCCGCTATTGGTTATTGACCAGAGATGTGTCTCGGTCATGTCTACATAGTTCTCGAACCCGTAGGGTCTGCATGCTTAACGTTTGATGATGATTTGTATTATGAGTTATGTGATTTGATGTATCGAAGTTTGTTCGGAGTCCCGAATGAGATCACGGCCGTGACGAGGAGTCTCGAAATGGTCAAGAGGTAAGGACTCATATATTGGAAGGTTGCATTTGGACATCAGAATGGTTCCGAGTGATTCGGGCATTTTTCAGGAGTACCGGGAGGTTACCGGAACCCCCCGGGAGAAGTATTGGGCCTAGTGGGCCTTATTGGAGGAGAGGAGAAAGGGCCACATGAGAGGGGTGAGGGAGTCCTGGATAAGGGGGTATCCGGACAGCCGGACTATATACTTTGGCCGAACTGTTGGACTATGAAGATACAAGATTGAAGACTTCATCCCGTGTCCGGATGGGACTCTCCTTGGCGTGGAAGGCCAGCTTGGCAATTCGGATGTAGATCTCCTTCTCTGGAAACCGACTCTGTGTAACCCTAGCCCCCTCCGGTGTCTATATAAACCGAAGGGTTTAGTCCGTAGGATACATCAATAGTCATACCATAGGCTAGCTTCTAGGGTTTAGCCTCTCTGATCTTGTGGTAGATCAACTCTTGTAATACTCATATCATCAAGATCAATCAAGGAGGAAGTAGGGTGTTACCTCCATCGAGAGAGCCCGAACCTGGGTACACATCGTGTCCCCAGTCTCCTGTTACCATTAGCCTTAGACGCACAGTTCGGGACCCCCTACCCAAGATCCGCCGGTTTTGACACCGACATTGGTGCTTTCATTGAGAGTTCCTCTGTGTCATTGCTGAAAGGATAGATGGCTCCTCCATCCTTCAACCACGCTGTCATGGGTGAGACTTTTCTCCCCAGACAGATCTTCGTGTTCGGCGGCTCCGCACTGCGGGCCAATTCGCTTGGCCATCTGGAGCAGATCGATAGCTACGCCCCCGGCCTTCAGGCCAGGTTTGGAAACCTAAACTACACCACCGACATCCACAGAGACTTGATCTTCGAAGGATTCGGGCCTGTGTCAGGAGCGCCGAACAATCACAACGTGCATGACCTAGATCGGCAGTCAGACAGTATTCAGAACATCGCACCTGCTACCGCTCCGGACTTTGCTCCAGAGCGGATCGTGCCTTCCAAGGACGGGTGGATGGACCCCGCCCCGGAGGCCGCACACTCCTCGGCGTTGGAGCCAAACATAGACTCCTCTCCTAAAGGGATCTGTGTGTCCGGACCCCCGGACTCACCTCCGGCCGTGTGTTCCGGGCAGCGCGCGTGCATGCCCATTGAATCTAACTGGGCTCCAGTCATGGAGTTCACCACCGCGGATATCTTTCAGCACTCACCCTTCGGAGACGTGCTAGATTCTTTAAGGTCTCTCTCTCTGTCAGGAGACTCCTGGCCGAACTATGTCCGGCTCGAGTGGGGAGCTGACGACGAAGAAATTCGTTTCCCACCCACCACCCATTTAGTAGCCACGGTCGATGACTTGACCGACGTGCTTAACTTTGACTCCGAAGACATCGACGGTATAGACGACGACGCGGGAGCAGAACAAGAACCACCGCCCATAGGGCGCTAGACTGCCACCTCCTCATATGATATATACACGGTGGACACTCCCAAAGAAACCAATGGAGATGAGGGAACGGGAGAAAACCCCTCGGGGAAGAAAGGAAAACATGGGCGTCATCGGCGCCGCTCCAAGCCTCGCCACAACAATACAGGCACTGGAGAAGAAAAGCCAGATGGTGCCGATGAGGAATACGATCCTGATCAACCCACCTTCAAGCAAGCTGAATAGGAACACGGGCTGGCTAGCCCATATGAACAGGTGACGGACGAATACTTGGAGGACTATAACTATATGCCTCCCTCCGAAGACGAGGTGAGCCTCGGTGCCGACGAATTCGGTGTACCAGAGGATCCCATAGAGCAGGAGCGCTTCAAGTGCAGGCTTATAGCCACTGCAAGAAGTGTGAAGAAGAAGCAGCAGCAGCTCCAAGCTAACCAAGACCTGCTCGCAGACAGATGGACCGAAGTCCTGGCGGCCGAGGAATACGGACTCGAGCTCCCGAGCAGGGGATACCCAAAGCATAAACCGCTAGAAGAAGAGGCCGAAGAGCCTGAACTTCCAGCACAAGATGAGGCTGACCGGCCACCTTGTGGCCGGGATAAAACAGGCTATCAGGCCGAACACCAGCCTACACCCCCATGCTGGTTCACCACGGCCCGGGGGAATACGCAGGACCTGCGAGACATATTGGAAAACAACGCAGGACAACCAAGATTGATCTACGGATCACGGGGGCGCGCCACAGCTCATGACACCGATCGTCATACCGGATACAATACTGATAAATCCGGCCAGGCCGGACATTAGCGACCAGACCCAATCGGAATACGCCGCGACATAGCCCGGCACAGAGGCACCGCACATCCCCTCTACTTAACTGATGAAGTAATGGAACATGAATTCCTAGAAGGGTTTAAACCCGTCAACATCGAGTCATACACGGTGTGGATCGAGGATTTTCTTCTCCACATTCACATGTCCCGCGGTGATGACCTACATGCCACCAAGTATCTCCCACTAAAGCTTAAAGGGCCAGCTAGACACTGGCTGAAGAGCCTGCCAGCAAACTCCATTGGCAGTTGGGAAAATCTTGAGGACGCATTCCTCGATAACTTCGAGGGCACCTATGTGCGACCACTGGATGCTAATGATTTAAGTCACATTACCCAACAGCCCGGAGAGTCAGCCAGGAAATTCTGGACTCAGTTTTTCACTAAAAAACAAATTGTCGACTGTCCGGATGCTGAGGCCTTGGTGGCCTTTAAGCATAATATCCGCGACGAGTGGCTTGCCCGACACCTCGGCCAAGAAAAGCCGAAGACCATGGCGGCCCTCACGACACTAATGGCCCGCTTTTGCGCGGGTGAGGATAGTTGGCTAGCTCATAGCAACATCGTGCCTGGAAACCCGGGTACGTCAGATATCCATAACAGTAACGGAAAGCCATGGCACAACAGACACAGGCATCGAAATAATGGCGACAATGCGGAGGATACGGCAGTCAATGCCGGATTCAGCAACTCCAAATCCGGTCTGCGGAAGAAGCCGTTCAAAAGAAACAATCTGGGATCGTCCAGTCTGGACTGCGTACTCGACCGCACGTGCCAGATTCATGGCACCCCCGATAAACCAGCCAATCACACTAACAGATATTGCTGGGTGTTTAAACAGGCCGACAAGATAAACTCCGAGAACAAGGACAAGTGGCTGCATAGCGATGATGACGAGGAACCCCGGCGTCCGAACACTGGAGGGCAGAAGAAATCCCCCCCCCCAGGTAAAAACAGTGAACATGATCTATGCCACTCACATCCTCAAACAGGAGCGAAAGCGTGCCCTCAGGGACGTCTATGCGATGGAGCCCGTCGCCCCGAAATTCAACCCATGGTCATCCTGCCCGATCACCTTTGATCGTAGGGACCATCCCACCAGCATCCGCCATGGCAGCTCAGCCGCATTGGTCATTGACCCAATCATCGACGAATTCCACCTCACGCGAGTCCTCATGGACGGTGGCAGCAGCCTGAACCTGCTTTATCAGGATACAGTGCGCAAAATGGGCATCGATCCGTCACGGATCAAACCCACCAAACCACCTTCAAAGGTGTAATTCCAGGGGTAGAGGCCCGCTGCACGGGCTCAATAACACTGGAAGTGGTCTTCGGATCTCCGGATAACTTCCGAAGCGAGCAGTTAATCTTCGATATTGTCCCTTTTGTAGTGGCTATCACGCACTACTTGGACGAACTGCGTTCGCTCGTTTCAACGCAGTACCGCACTATGCATACCTCAAACTCAAGATGCTAGGACCTCGTGGGGTCATAACAGTTAATGGAAATACATACCGCTCCCTCCGTACGGAAGAACATACTATGGCCCTCATGGCAGAAGTACAAAGCAGCCTCCTCCGACAAACAGCCAATCCGGCAACGACATCTCCGAACACTATCAAGCGAGTCCGGAGTACCCCGCAACAGGACAGTCAGGCATGCCAGGAGCTCGATTAGCAATCCGGCCTCCACCCCAGCCCCATTCAAGCGGCATTCGTACCACGTGTGCACAATTACGCGCTCAAAATACCATGGGCATAGGTGGAGGCGAGATGACAATGCGGCCAGAGTGCGGTTCAGCCGCCAGGAGGCCCGCATACTTTTTTCCCTTTTTCAGGACCCCACTTTCGGGCAGCTCCTTCAGAAGAGATCGGATAACCGGACTCATTATGGAGGGGGCACCAAGGAGGCAAGAGGCTTTTTGCACACAAGGGAATACTTTGGTGGTCTTCTTCAATGATTGTTATACCTGTTCTTACATACCCGCATGTAGCCTGCCCTTGTATAGGACATGTCAAATAGTCCTATTTTTTCTGCTTAATGCATCAATTGTACACCTACGTCTTGCCGTATTGTCCAAATAAATTGGAAGTAGTACGTAGCGTCAGCTTCTTATTACTATCCTCATATTTTCTGATTGAATATTTATTCAATATTGCATCCGTACGTCTTGGTACGGTCAGTTTGCCAGGGGCTTCTTATCGAGCCCCATACTATGGCAAGGAAAGTCCGAACACTTTCAACAGTGCAGCACCCCGAACTTATAGCATTATATGCATCAGCTCCGAATCATGTCTTGGGTCAATAGTTGGGTTAGCCCGGCTCCCTTGTTTTGGTACCTTACGTTCCGTTATATCGGCTAAGGTAGCGCAGGGAGAACTACTGCGATTGTGTCCTAGTTCTTCCAGACGAGAACCTCAGTAGAGAAAGCCGAAAACTGACCGTCATGATGCGGCGAGAGCTGGTCGCTGTTCGCGAGGTACCAAAATCCCTAAAGATTTTTTCCGCTTAAGGTGAGGAATCGGCTTTGTCCAATTTAGGCGTGTATAACGCCCCAGTTCGGCTTTCCGAATACTAGGGGCTTCGCCAAAATTTAAAATTGTAGACTTCTATGGTCAAGTGAGAGTTATAAAGCCGAATAGTCTGATTGCCTTGTTCGCTACACCAAACACCTCCTTAAAGGACCAAAACTTTGGATAAAGAGTGTTTGGGTCTCCACGAACACCCCAGTACTAGTTACAAGGGGGCGGAAGGCGACGACTGGCCTACTTTCAGATTTTGATAAACGACCGCAGAGAAGGTAATATTTTAAATCAAACAAAGTGTTGCATAGCACAAATAAACCCGTTCTCATATTACATGGACGACATGAGTACATTCACTCAAAAATTATGTTCTTAGGACATTCATTCGCCACAGGACGAGCGCCTTTCATAACGCCATCATAATATTTCTCGGGGCAGCGATGCTCCTTGCCCTCCGGGGGTCCATCCTTCACGAGCTTCTCAGCGTCCAGCTTGCCCCAATGCACCTTCGCGCGGGCAAAGGCCCGTCGGGAACCCTCAATGCATGCGGACTGCTTGATAACTTCTAGCCGTGGACATGCATGCACCATCCGCTTCACCAGGCCAAAGTAGCTACCGAGCAGGGGCTCGCCAGGCCACATCCGGACTATGAGGTCCCCCATGGCCTGTTCGGCCGCATTGTGGAGTTCGACCAGCTGCTTCAGTTGATCACTCAGAGGCATCGGGTGTTCGGCCCCAGTATATTGGGACCAGAACAACTTCTCTGTAGAGCTCCCCTCTTTAGCGCGATAGAACTCTGCAGCATCTGAAATGCTGCGTGGCAGATCTGCGAATGCCCCTGGAGAGCTCCGGATTCATGTAAGTAAAAGAAATGACTCCTCCAAATGCTTGCTTTGCATAAAGAATGCCTTACCCTCCGCTATCTTCTTGGCCGCCTAGATTTCATGGAGGGACTTTTGGGCATCGGCCGCGCTCTGGAGGGCCTTTGCAAGCTCAGACGCTTGCGTCTTGTAGTCATGCTCCAGGGAGCCGAACTTCTGGCCGAGCTCCTGGAGCTCCTGCTGTACCTCTCCCACCCGAGCATCTTGCTTCTCTCGCTTGGTGCGCTCAGTATCCTCCTTGGCTTCGGCCATGGACAATGCTTCCTTCAGGGCCGCCACTTCGGTCGCAGTCCCTATCGAAAGCCATGATGCTTCTTCTTAGCATCACCAACTTTTTATCCTCTATACGACATATGGACGGGGTTTTTCTCACCTTTGTTCGCCTCGAGCTGCTTCTTCACGAGGCCGAGCTCTTCTTCGGCCTGCCCCAGTTCGTGCTTGAGTCCGGCAACCTTGGTCGTGCACGCAGCGGCGATCAGCAGCAGTGCCCGTTTGATTCATACAGACAAATACTATTAGCTTCCTACAGTTTTTTAGTTGACCCTTTGTTTGGCTTTTCTTTTCGAACACCAACCAGAGCATCAGGGGCTACTATCTATCGGGTGATATTTCCCCACACTTTCTTTACCTCAAAGCCTGTTAGCAGGCTGGTGCAGGCTTCGGTCAATCGGCTCTTGGCGGACCGCACCTTCTCAATCACCGTACCCATAAGTGTACAGTGTTCATCCTCGATGGAAGCGCCTCGAAGCACTTCCAACAAATTATCCGATTCCTCCGGCTGGGTGGAGGTCATCGGCACGGCCGGCTCGCCCTCCTTCGCGAGGGACTGCTTACCGGAATCCGGAACCTTTGTAGGCTCCGGTGCAGTAACCGGCCGAGAGCCAGACTTACTGTGGTTCCCGTCAGCACAATCCATGGGGTTCTCATCCCCCATGTGTCTGGCACCCGAGGTTTTTCCTTGGGGCATCTTCGGAACCGTCGCCCCCTGCTCGGGATCCTCCGGGACAATACCTCGGTGTCATCCGCGGGTCATGGAGAGGTCGCCGTCGGGAGCGAATTCATCTCCGACTCATTCAGAGTCTCCTCCGAAGAGGACTCCTCGAGATTGGACCCGACCGGACTGCATATATGTGTTCGGCGTCATTACGAACCATGAGGTCGAAAGTCGTATGAAAAATATTATGGAATGCAGATACTTACGACCTCGCTCGGGGTTTGCCCCTGGGCAGCCACTCCTCGTCACTAAAAGCGGCGGTAGTGGATTGATCTGGAAGGGACGCCTTGCCCTTCTTCGGCGTCCCGGCCTCCCCCGACAGGGCGGCCTTCCTTTTCTTCTCCTCCCTAGCGCGGGGAGGAGGCATTTCTTCATGTTCTCCCCCGTCTTCGGGGGGAGAATCTTCGTCGTCATCTTCAGATGACGACTCTATCACGGCCCTGCGCCGATGAACTTTTCTGGTCCCCGTGGCCACCTTCTTGGACCCTTCGGCCCCCTCAGTTGAGACAGCCTTCTTCTTCTTCCTCTCCTCCCCTTCGTGGGAGGAGTGCGCCTCGTCCTCTTCTAGCGAGGCGTCGGGTGCGGCCTCGTGCCGAAGACCCCTTCGGGTCCCGGTGGCCTTCTTTTCGGCCTTTTTCTCCGGCACCTTGTAAGGCGCCGGAACCAGCATCTCCGCCAGGAGTGCGCTTACTGGGTCCTCTGGCAATGGAGCTGGACAGTCGATCCGCTCCGCCGTCTCCACCCACTCCTGTTCGGTCAGCAAGGTGACTTAAAAATCCTCCCCCGAAAGTACTAAGGGAACGTCTCATAAATAGTCAAGGGACTTACCGGACTGGCAAGGCGCATTGCGCTGAGCCCCCAGTCCTCGGAAATTGAGGAGGGACTTCACCGGTCTTGAACAGAACCTTCCAGATTTCTTTGTGCGTTGTGTCAAAGAGCTCTAGCAGCATCTGGTGTTCGGCTGGGTCGAACTCCCACATATCAAACGCCTGTCTTTGACACGGGAGAATCCGGCGAATGAGCATGACCTGGACCATGTTGACAAGCTTGATCTTATTGTCCCTCATACTTCTGAGGCAGGTCTCGAGTCCGGTCAGCTCCGTGGGTTCGCCCCAGGCCAGGCCCTTCTTCTCCCAGGAGGCGAGCCGCGTGGGGATTCTGGATCTGAATTTTGGGGCCACCACCTAGTTGGCGTCGCACGGCTCGGTGATGTAGAACCACCCTGATTGCCACCTGTTTATGGACTCCACGAAGGAGCCCTCGAGCCATATAATGTTGGGCATTTTGCCCACCATGGCGCCTCCGCACTCCACCTATTGGCCACTCACGATCTTCGGCTTCACGCAGAAGATTTTCAGCCATAGGCCGAAGTGAGGCTTGATGCGGAGGAAGGCCTCGCACACGACGATGAACGCCGAGATGTTGAGGACGAAATTCGGGGCCAGATCGTGAAAATCTAGCCCGTAGTAGTACATGTGCCCGCGGACGAAAGGGTGGATTTGAAACCCTAGTCCACGGACGAAATGAGGGAGAAAACCACTCTCTCTCAAGACTTCGGCGTAGGGGTAATCTGTCCCTCTGTTGGAAGCCTGTGCGTGATATTAGCGGCCAGGTATCTGGCTTCCCGAAGCTTGATAATGTTCTCCTCTGTGACACAGGAGGCCATCCACTTGCCTCCCGCTCCGGACATGCTGCGGTCCTACGGAGAAGGTGAGAACTTGGGCGCTGGAGCTCGAGGGCGCGAGAACGGATGAGCGAAGGAAGAAGAAGGCGTGGGTGAAAATGGGAGATTTTTGCCCCTTTATAAAGGCGATATGAATGTGCGCCTCCCCACTTGCCTCTCGAAAACTCTTATTTTTCCAGGCGCCTCGATTAATGGCGCTGGTTGGGTTACCCATACCCGCATTGATGGAGATCCCGTGATAAGGGGACACGATCTCTGCTTTGACAAGACATGCCAAAGAAACCGCCTCATGATGCGTGCGGAAGCAGGTTGTGAAAAACGGTTCGAATAAAAATCGGACCGTGGCGTGATGTCAATTTTCGAAGAATTGTCAGCAGATTAGATTCGTGGATTATTATTATTCTCTCTACGGTGGTATATGGAATATTATCTTGCAGAGCCGGACACGGTCCTTGTGTTCGGAATTAATTTTGGAGTATTCGAAGATGGAACCCGCCTCGCAATGCCGAAGACAATCTACGCACCGGACTCATCGTCATTGAAGCTTGGTTTAGGGGCTACTGAGGAAGTCCTGAATAAGGGGGTATCCGGACGGCCGGACTATATACTTTGGCCGAATGGTTGGACTATGAAGATACAAGATTAAAGACTTTGTACCGTGTCCGAATGGGACTCTCCTTGGCGTGGAAGGCCAGCTTGGCGATTCGGATGTAGATCTCCTTCTCTGTAAACCGACTCTGTGTAACCCTAGCCCCCTCCGGTGTTTATATAAACCGGTGGGTTTAGTCCGTAGGACACATCAATAATCATACCATAGACTAGCTTCTAGGGTTTAGCCTCTCTGATCTCGTGGTAGATCAACTCTTGTAGTACTCATATCATCAAGATCAATCAAGCAGGAAGTAGGGTATTACCTACATCAAGAGGGCCCGAACCTGGGTAAACATCGTGTCCCCAGTCTCCTGTTACCATTAGCCTTAGACACACAGTTCGGGACCCCCTACCCGAGATCGGCCGGCTTTGACACCGACAAGGGGCGCCCTTCCCCTTGCCCAGACCGAATTGGACTAGGGGAAGGGGCCGGCCCCCCTCTTTCCTTCTCCCTCTATCTCCCTTACCTTTCCCTTCGGTGGAAGAATGGAAGGGGGGGGGGGGCGAATCCTACTTGGACTTGGAGTCCAAGTAGGACTCCCCCCTGGCGCGCCCAAACCTGGCTAGCCTCCTCTCTCCCTCCCTCGTTTATATACGTGTCTAGGGGGCACCCCAATAACACAACAGACAATCTCTTAGCCGTGTGCGGTGCCCCCCTTCACAGTTACACACATCGATCATACCATTGCGGAGCTTAGGCGAAGCCCTGCGCCGATAGCATCATCATCACCGACACCACATCATCGTGCTGACGGAACTCACCCTCAGCCTCAACTGGATCAAGAGTACGAGGGACGTCATTGAGCTGAACGTGTGCTAAACGCGGAGGTGCAGTACGTTCAGTACTTGGATCGGTCGGATTGTGAAGATGTGTGACTACATCAACCACGTTGTCATAACGCTTCCGCTTTCGGTCTACGAGGGTACGTGGACACACTCTTCCCTCTCGTTGCTATGCATCACATAGATAGATCTTGCGTGATCGTAGGAATGTTTTTTGACATTACCGCGTTCTCCAACTGTGGCATCCGAGCCAGGTCTATGCGTAGATGTTATTTGCACGAGTAGAACACAAAGAGTTGTCAGCGATAATAGTCATACTACTTACTAGCATGTCATACTTTGATTCAGCGGTATTGTTGGATGAAGCGACTCAGACCGACATTACGCGTACACTTACACGAGACTGGTTCTACCGACGTGCTTTGCACATAGGTGGCTAGTGAGTGTCTGGTTCTCCAACTTTAGTTGAATCGAGTGTGGCCATGGCTGGTCCTTGTTGAAGGTTAAAACATCACACTTGACTAAAAATCGTTGTGGTTTTGATGCGTAGGTAAGAACGCTTCTTGCTAAGCCCGTAGCAGCCATGTAAAACTTGCAACAACAAAGTAGAGGATGTCCAACTTGTTTTTGCAGGGCTTGCTATGATGTCAAGCATGATGTGATATAAATTTTTGTATGAGATGATCATGTTTTGTAACAAAGTTATCGGCAACTGGCAGGAGCCATATGGTTGTCGCTTTATTGTATGCAATGCAATCGCCCTGTAATTGTTTTACTTTATCACTAAGCGGTAGTGATAGTCATAGTAACAATAGTTGGCGAGACGACAACGATGCTACGATGGAGATCAAGGTGTCGCGCCAGTGATGATGGAGATCATGACGATACTTCGGTGATGGAGATCATGAGCACAAGATGATGATGACTATATCATGTCACATATTTTGATTGCATGTGATGTTTATCCTTTATGCATCTTATTTTGCTTAGTACGGCGGTAGCATATAAGATTATCCCTTACTAAATTTCAAGGTATAAGTGTTCTCCCCGAGTACTCACTGTTGCTACAGTTCTTCATGCTGAGACACCACGTGATGATCAGGTGTGATAGGCTCTACGTTCACATACAACGGGTGCAAGCCAGTTTTGCACATGCAGAATACTCGGGTTAAACTTGACGAGCCTAGCATATGCAGATATGGCCTCGGAACACTAGAGACCGAAAGGTCAAGCGTGAATCATATAGTAGATATGATCAACATAGTGATGTTCACCATTGAAAACTACTCCATCTCACGTGGTGATCATACATGGTTTAGTTGATTTGGATCACGTGATCATTTAGATGACTAGAGGGATGTTTATCTAAGTGGGAGTTCTTAAGTAATATGATTAATTGAACTTTAATTTATCATGAACTTAGTCCTGATAGTATTTTGCAAATTATATTGTAGATCAATTGCTCGCGTTATAGCTTCCCTATGTTTTTATATGTTCCTAGAGAAAACTAAGTTGAAAGATGATAGTAGAATTGATGCGGACTGAGTCCGTGATCTGAGGTTTATCCTCACTGCTGCACAGAAGAATTATGTACTTGATGCACCGCTAGTTGACAAAACTATTGCAGGAGCAGATGCAGAAGTTATGAACGTTTGGCTAGCTCAATATGATGACTACTAGATAGTTTAGTGCATCATGCTTTGTGTCTTAGAATCGGGACTTCAAAGATGTTTTGAACGCCATGGACCATATGAGATGTTCCAAGAGTTGAAGTTAATATTTCAAGCAAATACCCGAGTTGAGAGATATGAAGTCTCTAACAAGTTCTATAGCTAAAAGACGGAGGAGAATAGCTCAAGCAGTGAGCATGTGCTCAGATTGTCTGGGTACTACAATCGCTTGAATCAACTGGGAGTTAATCTTCCAGATAAAATAGTGATTGACAGAGTTCTCTAGTCACCATCACCAAGTTACTGGAACTTCGTGATGAACTATAGTATGCAAGGGATGACGAAAATGATTCCCGAGCTCTTCGCGATGCTGAAATCGACGAAGGTAGAAATCAAGAAAGATCATCAAGTGTTGATGATTGACAAGACCACTAGTTTGAAGAAAAGGGCAAAGGAAAAGAAAGGGAACTTCAAGTAGAATGGCAAGCAAGTTTTCACTCCCGTGAAGAATCCCAAAGCTGGACCAAAGCCTGAAATTGAGTGCTTCTACTGCAAAGGAAATGGTCACTAGAAGCGGAAATTCCCTGGATATTTGGTGTATAACAAGGATGGCAAAGTGAACAAGGGTATATTTGATATACAGGTTATTTATGTGTACCTTACTAGTGTTTATAGTAGCCCCTGTGTATTTGATACTTGTTCGGTTGCTAAGATTAGTAACTCGAAACAGGAGTTACAGAATAAACATATACTAGTTGAGGGTGAAGTGACGATGTGTGTTGGAAATGGTTCCAAGATTGATATGATCATCATCGCACACTCGAGATTAGTGTTGAACCTAAATAAATGTTATTTTGTGTTTGCGTTGAGCATAAATATGATTAGATCATGTTTATTGCGATACAATTATTCATCTAAGACAGAGAATAAATTGTTATTCTGTTTATATGAATAAAACCTTCTATGGTCATACACCCAACATTGATGGTTTATTGAATATCGTAGTGATACACATATTCATAATATTGATGACAAAAGATGCAAAGTTGATAATGATAGTGCAACATATTTGTGGCACTGCTGTTTGGGTCATACCGGTGTAAAGCGCATGAAGAAACTCTATAAAGATGGACTTTTGGAATCACTTGATTATGAATCATTTGATGCTTGCGAACCATGCCTTATGGGCAAGGTGACTAAAACTCCATTCTCCGGAACAATGGAACGAGCTACTGACTTATTGGAAATAATACATACCGATGTATGCGGTAGAATGAGTGTTGAGACTCGTGGCAGGTATCGTTATTTTCTTACCTTCACAGATGATTTGAGCAGATATGGTTATATCTACTTAATGAAACATAAGTCTGAAACATTTGAAAAGTTTAAAGAATTTCAGAGTGAAGTGGAAAATCATCTTAACAAGAAAATGATGTTTCTACGATCTGATCGTGGAGGAGAATATTTGAGTTACGAGTTTGGTCTTCATTTGAAACAATGTGGAATAGTTTCATAGCACACACCACCTAGAACACCACAGCTTAATGGTGTGTCCGAACATCGTAACCGCACTTTATTGGATATGGTGTGATCTATGATGTCTCTTACCGATTTACCACTATCGTTTTGGGGTCATGCATTAGAGACAACTGCATTCACTTTAAACAGGGCACCATCGAAATCTGTTGAGACGACACCTTATGAACTATGGTTTGGCAAGAAACCAAAGTTGTCATTTCTAAAGTTTGGGGCTGCAATGCTTATGTGAAAAAGCTTCAACCTGATATGCTCGAACCCAAATCGGAGAAATGCGTCTTCATAGGACACCCAAAGGAAAATGTTGGGTACACCTTCTATCACAGATCTGAAGGCAAGATATTCATTGCTAAGAATGGATCCTTTCTAGAGAAGGAGTTTCTCTCGAAAAGTGAGTGGGAGGAAAGTAGAACCTGATGAGGTAATTGTACCTTCTCCCGAATTGGAAAGTAGTTCATCACAGAAAATAGTTCCAGTGATTCCCACGCCAATTAGTGAGGAAGCTAATGATGATGATCATGAAACTTCAGATCAAGTTACTACCAAACCTCGTAGGTCTTCCAGAGTGCGATTTGCATTAGAGTGGTACGGTAATCCTATTCTGGAAATCATGTTACTATACCATGATGAACCTACAGACTATGAGGAAGCGATGATGAGCCCAGATTCCGCAAAATGGCTTGAGACCATGAAACCTGAGATGGGATCCATGTATGAGAACAAAGTGTGGACTTTGGTGGACTTGCCCGATGGTCGGCATGCCATATTAAATAAATGGATCATCAGAGGAAGACGAACACTGATAGTAGTGTTACTATCTACAAAGCTCGACTTGTCGCAAAAGGTTTTCGACAAAGTTCAAGGTGTTGACTACAATGAGATTTCTCAGCTGTAGTGATGTTTAAATCCGTCCGAATCATGTTAGCAGTTGCCATATTTTATGAAATCTGGCAAATGGACGTCAAAACTACATTCCTTAAATGGATATTTCTTAAAGAAGAGTTGTATATGATGCAACCAGAAGGTTTTGTCAATCCTAAAGGTACTAAAAAGTGTGCAAGCTCCAGCGATCCATTTATGGACTAGTGCAAGCCTCTCGGAGTTGGAATAAACGCTTTGATAGTGTGATCAAAGCATATGGTTTTATACAGACTTTTGGAGAAGCCTGTATTTATAAAAAAGTGAGTGGGAGCTCTGTAGCATTTCTAATATTATATGTGAATGACATATTGTTGATTGGAAATAATATAGAATTTCTGGATAGCATAAAGGGATACTTGAATAAGAGTTTTTCAATGAAAGACCTCGAAGAAGCTTCTTACATATTGGGCATCAAGATCTACAAAAATAGATCAATACGCTTAATTGGACTTTCACAAAGCACATACCTTGGTAAAGTTTTGAAGAAGTTCAAAATGGATCAGTCAAAGAAAGGGTTCTTGCCTGTATTACAAGGTGTAAAGTTGAGTAAGACTCAAAGCCCGACCACAGCAGAAAATAGAAAGAGAATGAGAGTTATTCCCTATGCCACATTCATAGGTTCTATAAAGTATGATGTGCTGTGTACCAGACCTATTGTGTACCCTGCCCTGAGTTTGGCTAGGGAGGACAATTTTGATCTAGGAATATATCACTGGACAACGGTCAAGATTATCCTTAGTGAGCACTAAGGAAATATTTCTCGATTATGGAGGTGATAAAAGAGCTCGTCGTAAAGAGTTATATCGATGCAAGCTTTTACACCGATGCAGATGACTCTAAGTCTCAATATGGATACATATTTAAAG
The DNA here is from genome assembly GCF_018294505.1 of Triticum aestivum. Classification (NCBI taxonomy): domain Eukaryota; kingdom Viridiplantae; phylum Streptophyta; class Magnoliopsida; order Poales; family Poaceae; genus Triticum; species Triticum aestivum. The sequence goes on from NC_057804.1 coordinate 465,395,724, forward strand.
TGGGAGCAATTAGCTAGAGTAGCTCCGTGCAGAGCATTGCAGACATAGAATATTTGCAAAATACACACGGCTCTGAATGTGACAGACCCGCTGACTAAACTTCTCTCACGAGCAAAACAAGATCACACCTTAGTGCTCTTTGGGTGTTAATCACATAGTTATGTGAACAAGATTATTGACTGTAGTAAACCCTTTGGGTGTTGGTCACATGACGATCTGAACTATGGGTGGTAATCACATACAGATGTGAATATTGGTGTTAAATCACATGGTGATGTGAACTAGATTATTGACTCTAGTGCAAGTGGGAGACTGAAGCAAATATGTCCTAGAGGCAATAATAAAGTTATTATTTATTTCCTTAATTCATGATAAATTTTTATTATTCATGCTAGAATTGTATTAACCAGAAACTTAGTACATGTGTGAATACTATCGGCGTTCTGGGAACGGGGGTACCCAGACTTGCCTACCTGCGGCCTGCAGCGTGGCTCAAGGAGTGGCCCAGTACGGCCCATTTTCATTGACATATGCTCAAGACCCTCACGAGGGGCCAAGCCTCGCGGGGCGGATGACAAGAAGCTTCCTCAGGCACAGCCTCGTCAGGCTGGCCCACAAGGAGGCGGAGAGATCAAGGCAAGGTACCTCACGAGGTGCCCGTGACGCAAGCCATGACAACCGAAGCCAGGCGGCAAGTGCATGCGAGAGTATCAAGCAAAGGCAACCATTTTGGTGCAACAAGACCAAGACCAGCAGAACGGCAGGATGGAGGTCATCGTGGAGCCCAAGCCGGCGTCACCTTCAGAGTCTTTGGCAGGCGAGGACCGACTTTAGCCAGGATAAGTGTACTAGATATTCCCCTTCAAAATGGGCAATTGTTGGCGCCCTTCCCGCTCAATATTTGGGAAGAGGACCAAGGCCTGGCTCTATAAATAGGGCTAGCCACCATAGTAGAAAGGGGATCGGATCGAGAGCCAACTGATCCGGATTCAATCCTTCCCAAGAGGCATCACCTCCACAAGAACTCCTACCCTCGCGAGGCAGTTCTTCCCTTGTATTGTTCATCATCAGCCCCTGAGGCAATCCACCACACCACAAACTTGAGTAGGGTATTACACCACAATGGTGGCCCGAACTAGTATAAACCTCATGTCCCTTGTGTTGTTCTTCGTGTAGTTTAGATCCTTGCGAGGCAACGAGACGTGAGTAGGTAGGAGGTGTGATCTCCGCGTGCACCCCAGAGTTCGAACCTTGAGGGTCTACCGGAACCCGAAATCCGACATTTTGCGCGCCAGGTAGGGGTGCGCCGGAATCCGCTTTATGCCGCCCTGTGTTTTGCCGTCCGTCGCATCCATGTCAGACGCTCGTCGAGCCCGTGCCGAGCGCCGGGCCGCTCTCGCCACCCGTGTCGCCCAGACGGCCCCCGTCAGCGGATGCCCCCACCGTTCCCCGTGGCCTGCCGTCAACGCCGCCACCGGCCCGGCGGGGAATGAGCAGCGGGCGTCGTCCCTGCATCCTTCGATGCGGCGGGAAGGTTGCACCGCCACCCCGTCGCTGACTCCGGCTGGTTCCTCATCCCACGCCCGTCGTGCTCCGATGGACGTGCACGTCGCGCTGCTCCTGGCGCGGGAGCTCCTGCACTACCGTCCCGTCAACGACCTCTACGACGAGTGGCTCGCCCGCATCACTGAGCTCGTCAGCACCGCTGGGGGCTCCCCTGCGCCATCCCTCTCGCTGCACCGCGCCCCGCCCTGCATGGGCAACGAAGCTCCGGGGGCACCTCAGCCGCCTCCCCCTTAAGAAGGCGCCTTGGCCCCAAGGCGCGTGGCCCCTGGGCGGGACCCGCTCCGTCCGGCACCAGCACAACAAGAGAAGAGCTGCCAAGAGATCCCTCGTCCCCAAGAAGCTACCCATGTGCTCCCCGCACCGGCCCGTTACAACCGCGCTCCTGCTCCAGCCTGTCAAGACCCCGCGCTGCTCCTGGCGGCAGCGCACAGAGACTTCCAAGATCAAGCTCTCTGTCTCCAAAGGCCTCCCGTGGCCACTGCAGGATGCCGTGCCTTCACCGCCGAGCTGCGCAGCGTGGCCTGGTGGGGCAAGTTCAAGCCAGATCTGCCCCCGCGCTACGATGGCATGGCTGACCCTGCGGAGTTCCTCTAGCTCTATGAGGTGGGCATTGAAGCCGCCAACGGGGACGAGAAGGTCATGGCGAACTGGTTTCCCATGGCACTCAAGGATGGTGCCCGCACCTGGCTCCTGAACCTGGCTCCCGGCATGATTTCCTCCTGGGACAAGATGCGCACCCGCTTCATGGCCAATTTCCAAGGCACCCGCGACCGGCCCCCGGCCATGAGCGACTTGCACCGCATCAAGCAGCAGCCAGGAGAGACCCTGCAAAAGTTCATCCAGAATTTCAACAATGCTCTCCTTAAGATCCCAGGATGTCTGAGGAGGCCATCATCTCAGCCTTCTTCGACGGCGTGCATGACGTCAAGATGAAAGAGGAGCTTGCGATCCATGAAGACCTGTGCACCTCCCTGGAGCTGTTCAATTTGGCGACCAAGTGTGCCAGGGCTGAGGAAGGACGCCTTTCCCTCCTTGAACTGTCGGCTGCCGACCCAGAAGAGAAGAAGCCCAAGGTCAAGGACATGAAGCACAAGGGGGCTGCCGTGCTTGCAACAGAGCCGGACACCAAGTGAGGTAGGGATCATCCTGAGTCATCCAAGGGCAGCCGGTACTGCGTGTACCACGACCTCCACACCCACAACACCAATGAATGCCAAGAGCTCAGGGCCGTGCGGGACGTGCGTGCCGGCCGACGCCCCGAGCGCAGCGACCGGGGCTATGGCTGAGGAGGAGGAAGAGGTGGAGGACGATGGGAAGACCGTGGCCCTCGCCAAGGGTGGCGCGACCGACCTCGCGAGGACCGCTAGCAGGACCAGCCTCGTGAGGGAGGTTGGAGGGATCAGCCTCGCGAGGATCGCCCAGAAGGCAACGCGGGCCTCCCTCCTCTGCCACCAAAACAAAGGAGGAATGAAGACCCTCATCAGGACGAGGGGGCTGGGGGCTTCCAGGAGCCGCGCACAATCGCTTGCATCCTGGGCGGCGCTCAGGCCCCGGCCTCTCAGCACATCTTCAAGCAGTTCGCTCGCGAAGTGAATGCAGTCCTCCCCAAGCTCGAGGCCACACGCCCTCTCAGTTGGTCAGCGTGCGCCATCACATTCAGCTCAGCGGATCAGCTCAAGTGCGCGGCGACAGCTGGAGTCCTCCCAATGCTTTGTTCCCCAATCATCAGCAATGTGCAAGTCACCAGGACCCTCATCGATGGCGGAGCAGGGCTCAATGTCCTGTCCATCGAGACATTCAACAATTTCCAAGTGCCATACAATCAGCTTCAGCCAACCAAGCCCTTCTTAGGATTCATCGACGGTTCCACTGTCCCGATAGGGTAGGTCCGCCTTCCTGTTACCTTCGGGAAGCGCGACAACTACCGCACCGAGCTCATTGACTTCGACGTCGCGCACATCCGCCTGCCGTACAATGCCATCCTCGGGTACCCAACTCTGGCCAAGTTCATGGCAGTGACTCATCACGTCTACAATGTCCTCAAGATGCCAGGAAGCGATGGAGTCATCATGGTGCCTTGTGAGGAGAGGGATGTTGTGTGTTCTCTGGAGCGTGCTTTTCATGTCGCGTCAATCGAAGACCTGGATCACAAGAGCGGAAGGCTTCCCGAGGCAGTCCCTAAGAAGAAGAAGACATCGCCTGGTCCAAACCCTCGGGAGGCAGGCCCCTCAGGATCCGCGCCCGTTCAAGGGGCGCCTCCTTCTGTCGCATAGGAAGGCGCGCCCGACGCCCTCCTCAGGCAAGGCTCGGGGCTCTCTCCTGGAGGGCCATCAACTTTGCCAAGATCAAGAGGGAGGCGCTCGGGCACCACTGGGAGGCATGTTTCAAAGCACGTTCCCCTCAGGAAGGAGCAAGGCAAGGAGGGCCAAACCCTCAGGAGTTCGTTAGCGAGATCATTCAGAGCTGCAGGAGTCAAGAGTCATGAGTGGCAGCTGCCGCTTACCCGCCGTAGCTCCCCATCCGGGCAAGGATGGTGGGCTGCGCATCTGCATCAACATACCAGGACTCAACCGAGCTGCCTCTCAGGAGCGCCTCTGGCCCTCACGCGTGGGACGCTGCGAAGGTCCACCCCACAGCCATGTTCACATGCCTTACGGTTTGCCGAACGCGGCTGCTATGCGTCAGCGCCTCATGAGGAGCATCTTGGAGGCTCAAGCGGCCAGGCATTCCGCAGGCCTGGCGGAGATGGAGATGGTCCGCGAGGAGCCGCCAGCGCCTCTGGAGCCTCCTGAGGCTCCTGGGCCTGGGGGCTCGTAAAGATCGGCTTTCGCAGCACACGCCGTCCGCTACTTCAGCATCCCTTCATCTTCAACATCATCAAGTGACATCTTTCGAGTTTCATTTTCAGCTGGGACTGCCCCCAGGGATGCATCATTCCCAGGCCGCGTGGGTCCGTCCCTGCGGCATGTATCCCTTTTGTTCATGTTTTTAGCTTACTTTGTTGGGGGCGGCCCTCGGGCTGCATTATCCCCAAGCCACTCGGGTTTGACCCAGCGGCATGTATCTCTCTCGCGTTTATTCAGGTCGTGCGTTTGACCCACCATGATCATTACTTGATGCCTGTGGCGGCACCCTTCTTCCCTCATGCCGGCCGCTTGCATGTTAAAGGGGGTGGGGTACCTGAGCATCGCGACTCATGGACTCTTACTGGCTCTCCAGCCCTCACCTCCTGACCTTGTCCACGGCATCGCGACCTGGCATACCAGCGATGACTGAGCTCGCTCGAGGGCCGAGACCTGAGGACGTAGAGCGTCGACATCTAACCAAATTTGCAGGAGCACACTAAAAGTAAAGGCCGAGAGCCAGGCGCAACCCGCCTAGAGGTAGCTGAGGCCCGCGCTGGCTCATGGGTGCCCAGATACACCTCGTCAGGCCCTACCATGCCAGCCACATGTCAGGGCGGGGCTGTACACGCCTCGGGGGCTCCTCCCAGAGGAGAGCCCCCTCCCACGCACCAGTGGAAGCACCATGCTCCGCGCTGGCTGACAACACTGTCGAGGAGCGGCTATGCCTGTGCACATACGGAAGCGCTACGCTCCACGCTGGTGATAAACAACTGAGGGTGGCCCCCGGCCGCATCAACCTCAGGGAGCCCAGAGCTTAGTGTCCGGCCCCATCATAACACCTCCCCTCGGGAGTGCCGCGTGAGGGGGCTGGGCATGGGGGCTACGCCTGGGTCACACCCAGGCGCACGCCACCCAGCAAGGCCCCTCGGGCCTGGTTCATCGCACGTCTCTCCCCGAGCGGAGCCAAGGTACGAAGGCCGTTTGAACGTCAAGGGGGACTCCTGAGCATCGCGACTCAGGAGCCTAACTGGTCACGTAGCCCCTCACCCCTTAGTTCCGAAAGGCTAACGGCGGTTGAGGTATGCGTGGGGCCAGGCCCTGCCGACATAGAACGGTAGATTTACTCCTACATCTCCCCTCCCTACTTGCTATTCGCATGTCAAGGGGGACTCCTGAACATCGCGACTTAGGAGCCTAACTGGTCACGTAGGCCCTCACTCCTTGGCCCCGTCCTGGTTTCCGGTCAGGGCTAACGACAGCTGAGGTATGCGTAGGGCTGGGCTCTACCGACGTAGAACACAAGCAAGTAGGAAGGAAAAACGCAAATCTCAAGGAATTCAAAAGCAAATATTATAGTCCATAGATTGTTTTCACAATGCCAAACACAAGTTTAAACGCCTCCCCGAGGCATGATGCATATTGCAGGAGCTAAAAACAGGACATGAGCCACGAAGGGGTCACTTTCCGGCAGTGCCATCGCTGGTGGTGGAGTTGTGCTGGGCGGCTTCGCCTCGCGGAGCCTCAGGATCAGCAGCATCTCGCCTCGGCTTGGTGCTGAAGGCACGGAACCTCGCCAGTAGAGCCTCCGCTCGACCCTTCACGGCCTCAGCAGCGGCAGCGGCAAGCTCGCCGCTCGTAGGCTCCAGCAGGCCGTCAAGGTCAACGTTGGGGTCGCGAAGGTAGACGTGGGTGAAGATGCGCGTCAGCGCTGCAGAAGAAAGGACACGTGCCTCAGCCTCAGCCGTGGGGCCAAGGCCGATGGCGACATCTTCAAGTGCGCGGACCAGGAAGGGAAGCAACTTGGTGGGGCCATCCTCAGCGCCGGCCATCGGTTTTTCCAGGCCATCATCATAAAGCGTCTTCAGCGAGGCGCGAGCCCTCTCCTCCAACTTCGTGAAGGCCACGCGGTCCTCGGCCAGGACCCTCGCCTTGCCGTCCAGCTCGATCCTCTTCGCCTGCAACGCCTGCTCCAGCGTATCTAAGCGGCCATGTCGTTCATCAAGCTTGGCGTCCCGGTCCTTGGCGGCAGTCTCGCGAGCCTTCATCTCCTCCTCCTTCTCCTGGCGGTCACGGGCCTCCTTGGCGAGCTGGTCGCGCAAGCCTTGCAGCTCGCTCTCCAGCGCCTTGCAGCGGCCTCGGACATCCGCAACCTCACCCAAGGCGGCGTCGCGAGTGGCCTTGGCCTAAAGGATGGCCTGCTTCTTCTCGTCGCAGGCCATCGCGGCCTGAACCAGTGCCGCCCGAACTGAAGCATCAGAGCGGACCCCGCCGGAGGCCAGCTCCAGGAGCCCGGCCACCAAGAGAGGGTCGGCGTCCTGAAGATCTTCTCGCAGCCAGTCCAGCTCAGCAACAGCACGATCCAGGATAGTAGAAGGAGTCGAAGAAATGGTAGTTGGCGGAGTAGGAGGAGAAGACGGCTACGTGATCACAACACCATGGGTTGGGACCTTCTGAGCCCCGATGACCGTGGCAGTGGCGTCAGGCAAGGATGCCTCGGGAGTCGCTTGGGCCATGGGGGCTGAGCTCGCCCCAGCATGCCCCGCCTAGCCTCGCGAGGATTACCGGGCAGGAGAGGCCCGAGCTTTGCCGCCTCCTCCTCTCGCGGGTGGAAGTACTGCCCCAGACGAAGCCTCAGGAGCTCCCTTCAGCCGTTTCACCGAAGGCACCGGCCTAGAAAAGGAATATGGACGTCAAGCCTCAGCAACAAAAGCAAGAAGCAAAACGAGAATCAAGCACTCACTGGTCATCGCCCGCGGGCTCAAGCAACCTCCGGCCGAACTTGAAGCCTGAGAGCCGGCTGCTGGGGTCAGCCTCAGGAGACTCGGGAGCAGGTGGCACGTCTGCAGATCGCCTCGGAGCTGGAGCAGGCCCATGGAGAACCAGCCCCGTCCTGTCCTTCTTCGGGATCAGGGGCGAGCACTCCCCGCCTCGATCGTCGCCATCCTCGTCGTCGTCCGGCATGAGGTGAACAGCGCGGAACCTGTGCCGAGGGAGGGGCTCTCTCGAGTCCCTGTCGGTCGCCTCGTAATCGGGCTCCTCTTCCTGCCCCTCTTCTTCCTCCTCTCCGCCGAAGTCGCTGGAGGATATGTTCACCGTCGCCAGGGCTGCCAGGTCCTCAGGAACCTCCGCGGGTATAGGCCCATCCCCGTTAAAAGCAGGCATGGAGTTCACCACCTGCTCCCAATCGCCCCGAAGGAACAGGGGTACGGGAGCACCCTCCAATCTCGCCACGTCTGCCCCAACCAAGGATTGGAGGAACGCGGCCAGATCTTCGTCGGCCAAGACTACGGAGCTCAGGCGAAGGGCGGCATCGGCCTCCTCGAGCCTCCACAGCGGGAGCGAATATTTCTGAAGCGGAGCCACCCAATGCTCCAGGAACTCCCTCAGGAGCGACGCCTCGGTCAGCTTCGCCGTCGCCATGTTGCCCGGCCACAGGTCCGCGTCCATCCTCTCCAGCACTGGCTTTGCGCAGGGATCCACGAGCTCCGCGTGGGACCAAGCGGTGACGGCCTCGGGCTGCCTCGTAGGCAGGATCGGCCGGGGGTGGATGCGCCCAGCATCCACCATGACCCACTTGCTCCGGAAGCCTTCGATCCTCTTCCCGGGCTTCGAGATAGCATTGGAGCTGGAGTACGCAATAAAGCTCGCGCACGCAGTGATGGGGCCGCGAGAAACCCGAAGGTAAAAGTAATGGCACAGCAAGTCCACCGAGGGCCTTACCCCAACGTGAGCCTCGCAGTAGTAGGCGAAAATCGCCTGGAGAAGAACAGAGTTGGGACGGAGGTGCAGAGCTTGCAGGTTGTGATGGCGGGGAACAGAAAGGAAGAACTCGGAAAAGGGAGGCACCAGACTGGCGGTGATGGCGCTCACGAAGAGCAGGTAGAAAGTGCTTCCTTTGTCCTCGGGAAGGGCAGAGCCAACCTTGAGCGCGGCCGCCCCGTCGTTGCCTTGCGCCGCCATCATCTGGCGTGTCCGGGCAAGGTTCTTCTCCGACACGTTCGGAGGATCCAGAGCGGGCGAGTACCGGGCTCCGACCGGGGTCTGGCGAGGCGCCATGTCTTGCTAAGATGCAGGGTTGGAGTAGATCTGGGGATTTCAGAAGCAAGAAGGAGGAGAGTGAGAAAGGGGATCTGGGCAATGACAGAAGAAGGCAAGGAGGGGAAGCTTGGCCGGATACCGCTCTCTTGTCAATTCGTGCAGTTGCCAAGGCGTCGTGGGGAAGCAGGGACGCCCACGTCCAATCAACCGCCATGCGGCACCAAAGGCCGCAGGCTGTTGGGGCCCTCGGCACTTCGCACTTGCCCCTTCGCTTCTCTGCTAAGCCAAGTCTAGGCGCGCCTTGGGCCCGGGGGCTACTGTCGGCGTTCTGGGAACGGGGGTATCCAGACTTGCCTGCCCGCGGCGTGCGGCGTGGCTCAAGGAGTGGCCCAGTACGGCCCATCTTCATCGACATATGCTCAAGACCCTCATGAGGGGCCAAGCTTCATGGGGCGGACAACAGGAAGCTTCCTCAGGCACAACCTCGTCAGGCTGGCTCGTGAGGAGGCAGAGAGATCAAGGCAGGGTACCTCACGAGGTGCCCGTGACACAAGCCATGACGACCAAAGCCAGGCGGGCGCCAGGCAGGCGCCGGCCTGCGCAGAGTCCTTGTTTCCTCTTTGGTGCAAAGGGGGCAAGCGCATGCGAGAGTATCAAGGAAAGGCAACCATTTCGGTGCAACAAGACCAAGACCAGCAGAACGGCAGGATGGAGGTCATCGTGGAGCCCAAGCCGGCGTCACCGTCAGAGTCTTTGGCAGGTGAGGACCGACTTTAGCCAGGATAAGTGTACTAGATGTTCCCCTTCAAAATGGCCAATTGTTGGCGCCCTTCCCGCTCAATATTTTGGAAGAGGACCAAGGCCTCGCCCTATAAATAGGGCTAGCCACCATAGTAGAAAGGGGATCGGATCGAGAGCCAATTGATCTGGATTCAATCCTTCCCAAGAGGCATCACCTCCACAAGAACTCCTCCCCTCGCGAGGCAGTTCTTCCCTTGTATTGTTCATCATCAGCCCCTGAGGCAATCAACCACACCACAAACTAGAGTAGGGTATTACACCACAATTGTGGCCAGAACTAGTATAAACCTCGTGTCCCTTGTGTTTTTCTTCGTGTAGTTTAGATCCTTGAGAGGCGACGAGACGTGAGTAGGTAGGAGGTGTGATCTCCGCGTGCACCCCAGAGTTCGAACCTTGAGGGTCTGCCGGAACCCGAAATCCGACAAATACATAGACAAAACTAATAGTCCCTAGTATGCCTCTACTTGACTAGCTCGTTAATCAAAGATGGTTATGTTTCCTGACCATAGACATGTGTTGTCATTTGATGAACGGGATCACATCATTAGGAGAATGATGTGATGGACATGACCCATCTGTTAGCTTAACATTATGACCGTGTCAGTTTCATTGCTACTACTTTCTTCATGACTTATACAAGTTCCTCAGACTATGAGATTATGCAACTCCCGAATACCGGAGGAACACTTTGTGTGCTACCAAACGTCACAGCATAAAAGGGTTATTATAAAGGTGCTGTACAGGTGTCTCTGAAGGTGTTTGTTGGGTTGGCATAGATCAAGATTAGGATTTGTCACTCTGTGTTTTGGAGAGGTATCTCTGGGCCCTCTCGGTAATACTCATCACTATAAGCCTTGCAAGCATTATGAATAATGAGTTAGTTGTGGGATGAAGTATTACGGAATGAGTAAAGAGACTTGCCGGTAACAAGATTGAACTAGGTATGATGATACCGACGATCGAATCTCGGGCAAGTAACATACCGATGACAAAGGGAACAACGTATGTTGTTATGCAGTTTGACCGACAAAGATCTTCATAGAATACGTAGGAACCAATATGATCATCCAGGTTCCGCTATAGGTTATTGACCGGAGATGTGTCTCGGTCATGTCTACATAGTTCTCGAACCCGTAGGGTCTGCACGCTTAACGTTCGATGACGATTTGTATTATGAGTTATGTGATTTGATGTACGGAAGGTTGTTCGGAGTCCCGGATGAGATTACGGACGTGATGAGGAGTCTCGAAATGGTCGAGAGGTATTGATTCATATATTGGAAGGTTGCATTTGGATATCGGAATGGTTTCGAGTGATTCGGGCATTTTTCCGAGTACCGGGAGGTTACCAGAACCCCCCGGGAGAATTATGGGGCCTAGTGGGCCTTATTGGAGGAGAGGAGAAAGGGCCACGTGAGAGGGACGCCCCTCCCCTTGCCCAAACCAAATTGGACTAGGGGAGGGGGCCGGCCCCACTCTTTCCTTCCCCTCTCTCTCCCTTACCTTTCCCTCCGGTGGAAGAAAGGAAAGGGGGGGTGAATCCTACTTGGACTAGGAGTCCAGGTAGGACTCCCCTGGCATGCCCAAACTTGGCTGGCTTCCTCTCCCCCCTCCTTTATATACGTGGCCAGGGGGCACCCCAAAAGCACAACAGACAATCTCTTAGCCGTGTGCGGTGCCCCCTCCACAGTTACACACCTTGATCATACCATTGCGGAGCTTAGGCGAAGCCCTGCGCCGGTAGCATCATCATCACCTCACCATGCTGTCGTGCTAACGGAACTCACCCTCGGCCTCAACTAGATCAAGAGTACGAGGGACGTCATTGAGCTGAATGTGTGCTGAACGCGGAGGTGCCGTACGTTCGGTACTTGGATCGGTCGGATCGTGAAGACATGTGACTACATCAACCGTGTTGTGATAACGCTTCCGCTTTCGGTCTACGAGGGTACATGGACACACTCTTCCCTCTCGTTGCTATGCTTCACATAGATAGATCTTGTGTGATTGTAGGATTTTTTTTTGAAATTACCACATTCTCCAACACTTATTTCCTGGGGTGACAGTCACGTTGCATTGTTCCAACATGCGGGCCAACCATTTTTCTTCTGCAGGTGAAGTTCATGAAATGCACAAGCATTTCGTAGCATTGTTTCAATGTTGGTCAAACTCACCGGCTCTGTCACCACCACCTCCTCCTCCTCTTCCACCTGAGCATCAGGCAGATCAAGATGGTGATCTGCTGCTTCCACGTAGTCAATAACATTGACGTTCACACATTCACCATGATGAACCCACCATGTATATGTGACCGACATCCCATACAAGTGTAGATGATTTTGTACAGTTGACTAGGGTCTTGTAACTGAATTCATACAAATGCTACATGGGCAGAGCACATCTAATTTCGGACCATCGTACTCAGCTCTAATAAAGTTCATGAAGTTTTCGACCCCCTCGACATATGCATCGGAGAATCTTCGAGCAGAAGTTATCCAAGTCCTGTCCATCTGTTAGACATACTAATTAGTTCTTCTACTAGTTATTACAGGAAAAACATATATGCTTTTTTATGAAGTCTAGAAAAAAATACCTAGGTCGATGTCTAAAGCTATGGCAAGATATTTGGACGAGCAGATCTAAGTAATGAAATATATGTAAAGCTAATTCAGCAAACAGTTTTGAGTGCTAAATTATGGCAGGCTATTTCAGCAGTCAATGAGGCCGAGCACATAGCCATCAAACTAGCGAAGGCCATCGTAGCAACAAAGATCGAGTATAAAACGGTGTAGAGCTATTTCACCTAATAGACTGGCTACTAGACCATGGCAATCTACGTCACAATAAATATATGGCAGGATATTTTAGCAACTAATCGGCACTGGCCATCTCAGCTAATCAGATTGAGTGCAGAACAGGGCAAGGAAGCTTCTTAAGCAGAGCATATTGACTGTAAACTACTTCGGCAAACAGTGAGATTAACAGCGTCTATCAGCTAACATTCAGCGCTACACCGACATGCACGGGGCCTCAGTCTAGAATGCGCGTGCATCTCCACATGCACGTCGCCAGCGGTGGCGGCGCTGACCACCATGCTCCTCCACAAGAACGTCGCTAACAGTGCGGCGCGGCTAGAGGACGGCAGTCTATGGGAGCGTAATGTGGGAGCGAGAGGATCGCCGTGCGTCCCCTCGACAAACCGCGGCACCGACGTATCAGCGCGACGGGGAGGGATTTGGAAGAGCGAATGGAGTGGTGGGGGACGGGTGGGGGGGAGAGGGGGGTTTGGGTAATATTATTGGCCAGTTGGCCGAAGGACAGTTGAATTTGGGATTTGGGGGAAAAAATTTTTTTTGGGGGGGGGGACGATTTTCGCGCTGTGGGCGGGTGGAGTTTGGCGCATGGTTGGTTTCTCCAAGTGCAGTCCCACGTGTCAGTGAAGAGGCAAGCCGAAGCGCATTCCGTTTGCGTGAGCCGTGTGCAGGACCGAACGTGTGTGGGGTGCAATGCGTCCACGACAGGGGTGCTGTGAGTGTACCTCCTTTTTTCCTTTTAAACTAGGTGCTTCACCCCCTCAAAAAAAACTTGGTGCTTTGCGGTATCCATCGATACTACTACTAGCAATCCGGTAATCTCGACTAAAATGGCACGACCGGGTCTTTTCCCGCGCGATATGCTGGGAAGTTGGCTTAGTTGGTTTTTTTTAGGATGGGTAATGATACACCTACATAATCCTAGTTACGTAATTAACGTAATGTGAAATGTGTGAGCTGTTGATTGTAGATTGTGGGGAGGGAGGGGCCCACCACCATAAAAATCAGGGAAGAGAGAGAAATGTAGGCAATTTACGTTAACCCTTTCGTAGGTTCCCGTAGATGTAGAAATATGTGAAATGCGTGAATGTGTAGTGGACGTACTATTGGAGTGCCTAAGATAAATTGTGTATGTAGACCTTATGTGTTTATTTACTTCGCATGTTAGCTTTATCTCGGTTAAATAAAAAGCAGAGTTGGTGATGATGGTGTGCATGTCATCCTGCAATATAGGCCGTCCGATCTATATCTAACGGATAGGAAGGAAACTATGATAATTTACCCGCACTCCTCTCCACATTTGAAGATAAGGCCTTCCCTCATTCATCCTTTTCTCCCACAAGATCTTGATGTTCCGTGCAACACACGGGCATCTTGCTAGTACTCCTACAATATACTATATTATTGTGAAAGTTCATATACACCGTCCGAGATTAATGCAAACACGACAGATTTTCATTACATTTTGAACTTTTATAAGACAGAAAATAAAAGAAACCCGACCCTAAACCTATTCTATGGCGGCGACCGACGTCCTCCATCTGTGATATCTATGTATGGCGGCGGGGTTCAAGACCCGTGAAGTGAAGGAGGAGTAGAACACGGGATACAGACCGGCCCGTTGGCACACCATGCCCTGTAGCCTCCCATGCTCTACTCATCCTCGGAGGAGTCCCTGACCTCGGCGGTGACGAACGTTGGACGGCGGCAAGTAGGACGCGTGGCTGACGGTGCTCCTGTTGTCGGCTGCCAGCATGGCCACCGCTTGTGCGGTCGCGTCCGCATCCAGCTACACCGCTATTGCGTCGCAAGCGGCGACTTGAGCGAGGGTGGCGACCTCGAGCTTCATCCCCGAAGACAAGCTCTCCCACAGAGCATTCGCGCTCACGGTCATGGCGGATGTGTTGCCAGGTAGCAGGACGATGCGCTATGGTGTCGAGGTTAGCTGGGCGTTGCCACTTTAAGTAGCGCATTCCAGTTAGGCCAAGCGTCCGGGTGCATCATTAAGTTGCCGGAGTTGGTTCCTCGGGCACCGAGCCTCTTAACGGCGACAGACAGACGCACGACATGAATGCGGGCAGCTGGCGCCGATTGGGAAGGCACTGCGTGGTGGCGCGAGGGACGAGGGTTTTTGGTGCGCCAGGTTAGTCAGCTGTGGTCGTGGCAACATTGGAGATGCCCTTTTCTCACATGCGATCCCCACATGTATTTGGAAAAGCAAGACAACCCGGCATGGTCTGAGGTCCTGGGGATGCAGTTGGGCGCGCTACACCACTCTGCAGACGCGTGGCGGCGCGTGCGCACTTCGGCGCCCCGTGCATCCTCGACGAGCCAGGTGTTGATCTGCTGGTCGTGCCACAGCGCTAACGCCACCCTCGACACACTAAAACCGACCGTGTCCAGCAATGGTGAGCGTGTCGCTCACCACGGTCACCGTGTCTAGAGGCGGTGCTGGAGCTGCGCCACGTTGCTGGCCCCCATGACCCACATGAACGGTTGCCGGCGGTGAGGAGGTCGTGGGCCAGCTCCTCAATTGGACTAGTTTGCACTACGTCGTCCCGACAGGTGTGTCCCACATGTCGGTTTCCTTGTTTTATTGGCCATATTCGAGCGTCAGTGCTCCGTGTTGCGCATTAGGCCTTTCACTATGTAGGCCAAATGAGACAAATTATTGTTCATTTGAGCCGTTCAAGTATAATCATGTGGTGTTTGCTTATTTCTCATTCCTCTCCAACCCTCTTCTCCATCGATCATGCCACCCTCCGGTCGAGTCCATCCTCCCGCATGCCTCATTTGAACATTCCACCGAGTATCATTCGCATGTGGGCCTAGACCATTCTTGTATTTCCAATGTTGTAATTTGTCTAACATGCATTTCGTTTAAAGTTTCACTTTGCCTCCACTACGTGTTGCTTCCAGCTTAGTTTTGACATCCAATTCGGTTCATGCCCCATGCTTTACCCTCCCTTTCGGTCACTTACTAGCGGACCCCATGCTTGCTAGGCCCCGCATGTCAGTTACTCAATGGGTTCGGCCATGTCAGGGGATCCTCATCCGTAGTATACTCCCTCTATTTTTATTTACTCCATATAAAACGGAGGGAGTGGTAGTATAAATGATGCGGTCGGGGGAGGGGGAGGGACGTCGGTTTGCTCTCAACCGCGGTCCCACAAGCGACGAAAATGCAAGACAAAGCGTGTTCCATTCGGTGAGCGACGTGGAGGGTCCAACATGCCGGGGTGAAACACGAACACGACAAGAGAGATGTACAGTCAAAACCGATTGACCAGTCATCACTGGAACCACTATTCACACCAGAACCTTCGCTGCTCGGCCTACGCCAGCCACTGCCCCAAAACCACACCTCCTCTCCAGCCCATTCCCCCACCTTTCGATCCCCTAGCCCGCATCAAGTGTCCCCTAGTTCGCCGAAAAGCCATGGCGCACCGCAAGATCACGTACTACAAGATGCTGACGACAGAGCGCCGCACAGAAATTGCGGCAGCGGTCGGTGCCATAGAACTCCGTTCCCAAGCTTGCTTTGCGGCGGGCCAATCCCCAAGTTCTCTAGAGCCAAGCTACAAGGAGGAGGAAGCCGATCCAATGTTCATGGCGGAGGTCGCGGCGCAGAAGGCCCCCGATGGGTATGAGATGATGGACGTCGACTTCGTGCCGACGTCCGGGTCCCCCATGGTACAGGCGGACCAACGGTTCAACCTGGCGATACTAAAGGAGGACCGAGAGGCGGAGGCTCAACTCGACGTAGAGCACGCGCATGCCGCTGCCATCGAGGCTCTCCTGCACGCGGAACCAGATGTCATGGATGTGAACCGGGCGGCGGAGGCTCAACTTGAGGCGGAGCGCATGGATGCTGCTGTCATCGAGGCCCTCCTACAGGCGGAACCAAACGTCATGGACTTGAACCGAGCGGCAGAGGCTCAACTCGACGCGAAGCGCGGAGATGCTGCTGCCATCGAGGCCCTCCTGCAGGCGGAACTAGATGTCCTGGACTTGAATCGGGTTGAAGAGGCTCAACTCGACGTGGAGCACACGGATGCTGCTGCCATCGAGGCCCTCCTGTAGGCGGAATCGGATGTCCTCGACTTGAACCGGGCGGTGCTCTCGTCCGTGTAGAGCGCCCACACGCTCCACGTGAACAAGTAGCTGGAGGCCAAGGACAACCATGGTGCAGAGACACACGTCGGCAGCTACGGCTGGTTCACGCCAGAAGCCAAAGACAACGAGGCCGTCTCGTTCCGCGAGTAGTGATAGTTTTTCTTTATGTTGTTGTTTTTAGGGATCTTTTGCTGTGTATAAACATATATTGTTATGCAAGTTGCCTGACTTTCATCATTTGGGCCAGTCTACCATTTCAGGCGGTTGTATGAATATCCTACGTCTCCTAACCCTTCTTCCTCACCTCTTCTTCTTCCCCAACAGACCACCGCACGGGCCATACGGATCCTCCCCAACATGCGGTTGGATAAACATACTGTATGAACGAAAATTATGTGTCAGCGGTAGGATGGCTGAGTTTGGTTTGTTCACATGCGGTAGCACATGTCAGTGAGGGTGAATTCCCTTAGTTGGGTTTGCAGTGTGCAGGAGCGATTGTGTGAGGGTGCGGTGCGACCGCGGTGTGCAGGAGCGACCGTGTGAGGGTGCGGTGCGACCGCGACAGCCATCCGCAAGTGTACCTCCTTTTCATTTTGAAAACTTTAGGCAAGCTTGGCAAAAATGTGTGCCGAAGTATGGCAATGCAAGGCCTAGACCCAAACAGGATAAGTACATACGTACTAGGAGTACGAGTGTTAAAAAAGAAAGGCGGGGTTTTCCTTCGCGGGATTAATCGATACAAATCCTCGTTTGATGTGTCAATTAATGTGCATTTTTCTCCAAAGACCAAAGAGCTACCATATCACTCCTCATCGCTTGATTAATGCAGCGCCATGCAAACCAACCTTCTCACTTCCGCATGCATGCAAGGGTATATTAATGTCCTTGGTTGCTAGTACAAGGCAAACCCATCAATTTTGCCTCGATTAGTGTTAGTGGCCTTTTGCAAATTGTAATTTTGATATACTGGCCTTGTGTAAAAAAATGGAGGTAGTAACTATTTTACTTCCTTCCCCATTGCGGTGATGTCGAGGATATCTCAAACGGTGTGGTTTGTCGAAGTGCGTTTGACGGAGAACACCATTGAGGGAGACCACGGTAAGTCGTTCGCAAGTGCCGCCTGCAAGCCGAGAGAATGGCCTTATGGAAGTCCGTTGAACCAAAGGATGCGTAAATGTACTAGTACTACTAGTACACAATAGCGTCGTCCGTCCAGCTTAGTGCGGTGAGGTGGTTTCTCGAAGAAGACGATGGAGAAGCGGAGTCAGCGAAGAGTGAATGATGGTTGCTTCTTCCGTGCTTTGTGATTTGACGCCTCACTGCTTTCTGATTTGTGATAGAAGGGGCAGGGGAGTAGACTATGTGCTCTATACTATACATGCGTCCAAGCACGGGAGAAAGAGGAGAGACGTTGCATTTTGTGTTCCTTCAATCAATCAACCAGGGAGCTTCGGTTCCATCTTTTTGGCTTTCGCAGCACCGTCCACAATGGATCCCATTGATGCCAAAAGCTATTTTCACATTTGGCTACACATTGTGGATGCCCTTAATCGTACCACTTGGTTTTGCTCCTGTGTGCTATCTATACAAATCTCAATTATATTGATCTAAAAAATTATAGAATCAAGATTAGTAAAAAGGAGGTGATTTTGCCGCCCGGATGGCGGGGGAGGTTTCTTATTTTTAGAGGACGTTAGCCTGGCGGTTTGCTAACATGCCGTCCCATGTGTCCGTGCTTTAGCAAGCCGATCCGCGTCCCACATGAGGCAGAACAACAGCAGAAGCAACACGTGGTTAACTTGAAGAAGATGAGGGAGAAGCAGATTCAACAACGAGTGAAATGATGGTTGCTCTGTCCCTCCAACTTCTTTTTAGCATTATTACTTCGTCCCTCCAACTTAACTGCGGGAAAGGTGCAGCTTTGTGATTTGACGCCTCATTGCTCATTACTACGTCGACGCCATGACTAGGGTGCTTCACCCCTGCTGCTCTGCACTGTATTTCGGTATGCACATGGATCCAGTAGCTTGATGTCCCACATGCCGGCGAAAGGGACTAGAACATTTATGAAAGCGAGCGCTCCACTCTTATGATGGAGGAGTACACGACATGGCGGCCTAGTGAACTGTCACTTGTACTGTATAGTACTATAGTTTTGTTGTTTCGCATGATCCATCGATACAAACCCGATTAAACAGGAAAGGGCAGGATTTTTCCTGCGCAGTAGATGATACTGGCCATACGTTTCAAAGGCAATTTTAATTTATGCAACTGAATAATTAAGTAACAATATGATATCTAGTAAAACTAAAAACACATATGATTTATTGTGTTAGAGTGTAGTAGTAGTGCTGTATTGCATAGTTGTTAGATGTAACATGCGAGAACGTGTAGAGATGTATTTTTGGAGGGCCTACAGAGAGAAAAGCGTAATACAGTCACGAACTTCAGAAATACACTGATTACAGTCACTATATACGTTTTAGGGTGATTATACGGTCACTTGCTCAAGATTCAGCATCGGATTGCACTCTGTTGACCGGCTAAATAGTCTGCGTGACACCATGTTGACTAGTTAAATTGACCATGTTCCTTGTGGGTCCCACCTATCAGTTCGCTTAGGAAATAGGTCAGATAAACACAAATTTATGCAGACGCGACAAGACTCCAACCCGTGCGTGCGAATCACCTGGTTGTGTATGTGTCTGTTAGGGCCTGATGTGTGCGCATGCACGTGTAGGTTGAGCACTTGAGCATGAGAGTGTGTGTTGGTCGTGTGGTGTGTGCATGCATGCGTGCGTGTTTGCGTGCGAGTGTTGCATGTGTGCGTGGCTGCGTATGTACGTGTGAGTATTCCATGCGTGCGTGGCTGCATGTGTTCGTGTGAGTGTTGCGTGCATGCAGTTCGTGTGCATGCGCGCGTGTGTGTATAATCATCACACCAGTTCCTGTGTGTTAAAACAGACGACTCAGCATAGCAATACAAGGCCACCTTGTCCGTTGTGCCCACGGTCATGACTTCGAACCACCGTCCAATATTTTTTGTCATTTGTTTTCATTCTTACTAGCAAGATGCCCGTGCGTTGCACGTAACATCAAGATGCATTTGTATGACTAGATTATCTTGTGAGAGAAAAGGATGAATGTGGGAAGGCCTTATTTGCAAATGTGGAAAGGTGTGTGGGTACCTTTTTGCAAAATTGCCATAGTTTCCTTCCTATCCGCCAGATATAAATCAGACAGCCTATATTGCAGGATGGCAGGCACACCATCATCACCAACTCTGTTTTTATAAGAGTGTAGAGTAGATACAAGCTGACAGGTGGGCCCAATGGTAGTGAGATAATGTGATGCAACACTAGAGGTGCCACGTGGAGCATTTAACTGGTCAACTAGTCGTGTCTTGAGCAAATACAGAGCTGTACGGTGAGCCCGTGACTGTATAATAACCACAAAATGTAAATGGTGACCGTAATGAGTGGATTCTGAAGTCCAATGTACGTATCATGCTTTCGCTTCAAATACAATGATCATCACTGTATATATCGCGAGAGAAAGATGAAACATGCGTGAATGTGTTGGGGGCTTACTTTTAGAGGAACTGGAGATAATTTGTGTGCGTACGTGAAAGGGGCGTAGAGGGGGTGTATGCGATGGAGAGAGAGAGATGCTCTTCGTTTCTCTTTATTATGACTAACTTTATATATAGTATAAAAATATACAAATTCACAGTGCGGAATAAATATCATTGTGGGCACCATGCAATGCAAATTAACGTTCATACTCCTCCATATAACTTTGTAATGTTGTATATATGTAGAAATTCTAAAATAATTTTTTTGGCCAGACTTTATTCAAAAGGAATGTTTTATGCGAAATAAACATGAAGAGAGGGTGAGGGAGTCCTGGATTAGGGGGAGTCCGGATGGCCGGACTATGACCTTTGGCCGGACTCCCGGACTATTAAGATACAAGATTGAACACTTTGTCCCGTGTCCGGGTAGGACTTTCCTTGGCGTGGAAGACAAGCTTGGTGATACGATATGAAGATCTCCTCCCATTGTAACCGACTCTGTGTAACCCTAGCCCTCTCCGGTGTCTATATAAATCAGAGAGTTTTAGTCCATAGCACGAACAACAATCATACCATAGGCTAGCTCTAGGGTTTAGCCTCTTTGATCTCGTGGTAGACCAACTCTTGTACTACCCATATCATCAATATTAATCAAGCAGGAGTAGGGTTTTACCTCCATCGAGAGGGCCCGAACCTGGGTAAAAACATCGTGTCCCTTGTCTCCTGTTACCATCCACCTAGACGCACAGTTCGGGACCCCCTACCCGAGATCCGCCGGTTTTGACACCGACATTGGTGCTTTCATTGAGAGTTCCTCTGTGTCGTCACCTTTAGGCCCGATGGATTCTTTGATCATCAACCACGACGCGGTCCAGGGTGAGGCTTTTCTCCCCGGACAAATCTTCGTGTTCGGCGGCTTCGCACTGCGGGCCAATTCACTTGTTCGTATGGAGCAGATCAAAAGCTACACCCCTGGCCATCAGGTCAGATTTGGAAGTTTAAACTACACAGCTGACATCCGCGGGGACTTGATCTTCGACGGATTCGAGCCACGTCTGAGCGCGCCGCACTGTCACGATGGGCATGATCTAGCTCTGCCACTGGACAGCGCTCAGAGCGCCGCTCAGGTGTCCGCTCCGACCCTTAGTTCGGAGCCGACCGCGCCAATCGGGGACGGACAGTTGGACGCCGCCCCGGAAGCTGCAATCTCTACGACGATCGAGCCGAATACCAGCCTAGTCCTTTGTGAGGCCTGTGACTCCAAGGTGTCGGACTCCTTTCCGGACTCTGAATGTTCCGCACCCCTTCCGATCGAACCCAATTGGGCTCCGATCATGGTGTTCACCGCCGCAGACGTCTTTCAGCACTCGCCCTTTGGCGACATCCTGAATTCACTAAAGTCTCTCTCTCTTTGTCAGGAGAGCCCTGGCCGGACTATGGTCAGCAAGGTTGGGATGCGGACGGCGAAGAAATTCGAAACCCACCCACCACCCACTTCATAGCCACTGTCGACGATTTAACCGACATGCTCGACTTTGACTCCGAAGACATCGATGGTATGGACGCTGATGAAGGAGAAGAACAAGAACCAGCACCTATAGGGCACAGGAAAGCCACCTCGTCATACGACATATACGTGGTGGACACCCCAAAAGCAGGGAATGGTGACGAAAAAACGGAGGATGACCCCTCCAAGAAACAACCTAAGCGCCGGCGTCAGCGGCACCGCTCTAAATCCCGCCAAAGCAAAAACGATGAGTCCGGCGCTGGAGATAACAACACCCCGGACAGTTCCGAAGACAACCCCCTCCAGCAGGATTCAACGCAGGAGGACGGAGAAGCCAGCCCTCATGAGAGAACGGCAGACAGGGAGGTCGAGGACGACAATTATATGCCTCCCTCCGAAGACGAGGCAAGCCTCGACGATGACGAATTTGTCATGCCAGAGGATCCCGTCGAACAAGAGCATTTCAAACGTAGGCTTATGGCCATGGCAAGCAGCCTCAAGAAAAAACAGCAGCAGCTTAGAGCTGACCAAGATTTGCTAGCCGACAGATGGACTGAAGTCCTGGCGGCCGAAGAGTACAAACTCGAACGCCCCTCCAAGAGCTACCCAAAGCGTAGGCTGCTACCCCAACTAGAGGAGGAAGCAACTAAACCTACATCACCAGCGTATGATGCGGCCGATCGGCCACCCCGTGGCTGCGACAGAGAGGCCTTTCGGCACTCAACTCAAGCCGCACCCCGGCGCCGCTCAAAAAATACCAGAGCACGGGGAAACGCACCAGACCTGAGCGACATATTGGAGGATAAGGCAAGGCAAACAAGATCAATCTACGGATCGCGTGGGCGCCCCACGTCACGTGACGATAACCGTCACACCGGATGTGACAAATATGGCCAGGCCGAATACAACAGACAAAGCTCATCCGAGCTACGTCGCGATATAGCCCACTACAGAGGCGCCGCACACCCACTATGCTTCACAGACGAAGTAATGGATCATCAAATCCCCGAGGGTTTTAAACCCGTAAACATCGAATCATACGATGTCACAACAGATCTTGCGGTATGGATCGAGGATTATCTCCTTCATATCCACATGGCCCGTGGTGATGATCTACACACCATCAAATACCTCCCGCTCAAGCTTAAAGGACTAGCTCGGCATTGGCTTAACAGCCTGCCAGCAGAGTCAATCAGTTGCTGGGAGGACCTGGAATCCGCATTCCTTGACAACTTCCAGGGCACTTATGTGCGACCACCAGACGCCGATGACCTAAGCCACATA
This sequence comes from Triticum aestivum, assembly GCF_018294505.1. Taxonomy (NCBI): domain Eukaryota; kingdom Viridiplantae; phylum Streptophyta; class Magnoliopsida; order Poales; family Poaceae; genus Triticum; species Triticum aestivum. The sequence continues at coordinate 465,418,268 of NC_057804.1, forward strand.
ATTCAGCAGTCAGAGGAATCAGCCAGATAATTCTGGACGCGGTTCCTAACCAAGAAAAATCAAATAGTTGACTGTTCGGACGCAGACGCTCTTGCAGCCTTCAGGCACAACATCCGAGACGAATGGCTTGCTCGGCACCTAGGGCAGGAAAAGCCGAAATCTATGGCAGCCTCACGACACTCATGACCCGCTTTTGCGCGGGAGAAGACAGCTGGCTAGCTCGTAGCAATAACATAACCAAGAGCCCTGGTAACTCAGATACCAAGGACAACAATGGCAGGTCACATCGTAACAAGCACAAGCGCCACATTAACAGCGATAATACTGAGGATACGACAGTTAATGCTGGATTCAGAGGCTCTAAACCCGGTCATCAGAAGAAGCCATTCAAAAGAAATCCTCCGGGCCCATCCAGTTTAGACCGAATACTCGATCGTTCGTGCCAGATACACGGCACCCCCGAACAACCAGCCAATCACACCAACAGGGATTGTTGGGTGTTCAAGCAGCCAGGCAAGTTAAGTGCCGAAAACAAACACAAGGGGCTGCATAGCGATGACGAGGAGGATCCCCGGCCACCGAACAACAGAGGACAGAAGGGCTTCCCCCCACAAGTGCGGACGGTGAACATGATATACGCAACCCATATCCCCAAAAGGGAGCGGAAGCGTGCTCTCAAGGACGTCTATGCGTTGGAGCCAGTCGCCCCAAAGTTCAACCCATGGTCCTCCTGCCCGATCACTTTTGATCGAAGGGACCACCCCACTAGCATTTGTCACGGTGGATTCGCCGCATTGGTCCTAGACCCAATCATTGATGGATTTAACCTCACTAGAGTCCTCATGGACGGCGGTAGCAGCCTAAACCTGCTTTATCAGGATACAGTGCGAAAAATGGGTATAGATCCCTCAAGGACTAAACCCACAAAGACGACCTTTAAAGGCGTCATACCAGGTGTAGAAGCCAGCTGTACATGCTCAGTCACACTCGAAGTGGTCTTCGGATCCCCGGATAATTTTCGAAGCGAAGAGTTAATCTTCGAGATAGTCCCGTTCCGCAGTGGCTATCACGCCCTGCTCGGACGAACCGCATTCACAAAATTTAATGCGGTGCCGCACTACGCATATCTCAAGCTCAAGATGCCAGGCCCTCGCGGAGTCATTACGGTCAATGGAAACACCGAACGCTCTCTCCGAACAGAGGAGCACACGGCGGCCCTGGCGGCGGAAGTACAAAGTAGCCTCTTAAGGCAATTCTCCAATCCGGCTGTTAAACGTCCGGACAACGTCAAGCGCGCCCGAAGTAACCTACAACAAAATCGGCTGGCATGTTCCGAGCAAGCATAGCAGTGCGGCCCCAACCCCAACCCTCGCGAGATTGCGATAGCAGTACCACACGTACATAACTACGCTCTAGAAATACCATGGGCATAAGGGGAGGGGCACAACCACGGCACGCCCAGAATGCGGCTCAACCGCACTAGGGGCTCCCGATTTTGCCATTTCTTCTTCTTTATATATATATATATATATATATATATATATATATATATATATATATATATATATATACTTTCAGGACTCCACTATTCGGAAGGCCTGTCCGGCAATACACTCGCCGAACACACGATGTAACAACCATGGGGACAACAAGCCACGTCAAATGTCCAGGTGGTCTCTATAACGAGCTAAATACCTGTCTTACTTAAAGTCTCGCAGCTTGCCCCTGGAGGGGGAAATGTCAAATAATCCCATCTCTTGCTTATCGCACTATTTGTATCATTCTGCTTTCATAGCAGCCCTTTAAATAACAATATATAGCTCCTGTCTGTTATTGTATTCATTCATTTTTATATAAATATGTTCAGTCATGACATTATGCAACCGCACACTTTGGTACAGCCAATACACCAGGGGCTTAAGTACCCCATAATACGGTGTGAGAAGACCTAACACTCTCATGAGTGCGGCACCCCGAACTTATAGCACTATATGCATCGGCTCCGAATCATGTCTTGGGTTAATAGTTGGGTTTGCCCGGCTCCCATGTTTTGGTACCTTACGTTCCGCAATGTCGGCTAAGGTAGCGCTGGGAGAACTACTGCGATTGTGCCCCAGTTGAGCTGGGTTAACACCTCAGTAGAGAAAGCTAAAACTGACCGTCATGATAGGGCGAGAGACCGGTCGCTGTTCGAGAGGTTTTTTGAGTCCCTAAAGACTTATGCCGCTTAGAGCGAGGAGCTGGATTTATCCGGCCTAGGCGTGGATAGCGCCCCGAACTCGGTCTTCTGAATACTAGGGGCTTCTCCGAAATTTAAAATTATAGAATTCTATGGCTAAGTGAGAGTGATTAAGCATTATAAGTCCGATGGCTTTGTTCGTTGTGCTGAGCGCCTCCCTAGATGGACCCAAGAGTGTGAACAAGAGCGCTCAGGTTTATCCCGAACACCCTAACACTCGTGGCATGGGGATAGAAGCCGACGACTTGCATCTCTCAGATTTCATAAACGGCCGCACAGAAGGTAATATTTTAAATTCAAAAAGCGTTGCTTAGCGCATATGAACAAGTTTTCAGCGCACAGGATAAAGACGAGCGAGTTTACTCAAAAATTACATCCCCGGTACATTCATTCGCTACAAGACGCGCACCCTTCAGGACGCCCTCATAATACATCTCGGGCCTGCGATGCTCCTTCCCCTCCGGTGGCCTATCCTTCACCAGCTTCTCAATCCAGCTTGCCCCAGTGCACCATAGCACGGGCAAAAGCCCTACGGCCGCCCTCGATGCACACGGAGCGCTTGATGACTTCAAGCCGTGGACAGGCATCCACCAGCCGCCGCACCAGCCCAAAGTAGCTCAAAGGCATGACCTCCCCAGGCCACAGCCGGCCTATCAGGCCTTTCATGGCCTGTTCGGCTGCCTTATGAAGCTCGACCAGCTGCTTCAGCTGGTCGCTCAAGGGCACCGGGGATTCGGCCTCAACATACTGGGACCAGAACACCTTCTCCGTCAAGCTTCCTTCCTCGGCCCGGTAGAATGCGGCGGCGTCAGATACACTGCGGGGCAGATCTGCGAATGCTCCTGGAGAGCTCTGGATGCGGGTAAGTAACAGGTAATTTACTTTCACGTGCTTGCTTTGCATAAAGAATGCCTTACCCGCCGCAATATTTTTCATCGCCTCAATCTCCTGGAGGGCTTTTTGGGCTTCGGCCTTGGCAGATTTGGCGCTTTCAAGTGCCGAGGCAAGCTCGGACTCTCGAGTCTTCGAGTCAAGCTCTAACCTCTCATGTTTTTTCACGAGAGCATCAAGCTCTTGCCGCACCTCCGCCACCCGCGCCTCTTGCTTTTCTCGCTCAGTGTGCTCCACGGCCGCATTGTCTTTGGCTTTGGATAGCGCTTCTTTCAGGGTCACCACCTCGGATGTGGCCCCTGCAACATTCATGTTGGTCCTGTCATTATTTGCAACCAGGTATTTTTTATATACTTACATAAGGTATTACATACCTTCCTGGTCCTCGAGCTGCTTCTTGGCACGACCGAGCTCGTTCTCGGACCGCTCGAGGCTCTGCTTCAATGCATCAACCTCCGCAGTCAGTGCGGCAGAGGTTAGCAGCGTAACCTGTATTCCCATATTGACATATTTATGTTAGACTCCTGCGTATATCTTTTTTAGATCCTCAGTCCGGCTTTTCTTTCCGAACACCAAACTGAGCATCAGGGGCTACTGTCTATGCGGTAACATTTTTATATGTTTTAAATACATACCTCAAAGCCTGTTAGCAGGCTAGTACAGGCTTCTGTCAGCCCGCTCTTGGCGGACTGAACCTTCTGAATCACCACACTCATAACAGTGCGGTGCTCCTCGTCGATGGAGGCGCCGTTAAGCACCTCCAGCAAATTGTCCGGCGCCTCCGGTTGGACGGAGGCCGCCGGCGTCATAGGCTTGCCCTTCTTGCGAAGGGGCCGCCTGCCGGACTCCGGAACCACTAAAGGTTCCGAAGAAGTGTCCGGCCCAAGGCCGGACTTAGATCCCTCTGGGGATTCATCCCCTTTGGGCCTGGAGTCCGGGAGGTCGCCTTGCAGCGCATCCAGGACCACCTCCTCCTGGGTTAGTCCCTTTTGGGACTCCACCTCGGCGTCGTCCGTAGGGCGAGGGGAGGAGGCCGTCGGGAGTGAAGCGCTATTCACATCCGACGAATCCAGGGAGCCGCTCGATGAATTGCCGAGCTGAGCCTTGGGCATACTGCATAATTGAATTCGTCATCAGAAGGTACTGTACAATATAGGAACGCCATAAGTTATTCTGGTATCCGGGTACTTATGATTTTGCCAGGGGCTTGACCCTGGATGGCCATTCCTCTCCGCCGTCTTCGGCGTCGGAGGTGTAGTCCGGTAGAAGGGTCCTCCCCTTCTTGGACCTTCCGGCCTCCCCAGTTGGGGCAGCCTTCCTTTTCTTTCCTCCCCCCGCTGAAGGGGGAGAGGCTTCTTCTTCCTCCTCCTCGTCTTCGGAGGCGGAGGGCGCTTTGGGGTCGTGGGTGATGAATCCGACACCACCAGGCGTCGGGAATTCTTTCGAGTCCCCGTGGCCTTCTTCTTGGCCTTCTTCTCCGGCACCACGTGAGGTGCCGGAACCAACAGCTTCATCAAGCGTGCATCTGCTGGGCCTTCAGGCAAAGGGGCCGGACAGTCAAACTGTTCGGACGTCCTCTTCGAGTCCTGTTAAAGGAGCGGGAGTTTAGATCCTGCATAGAGTTAAACTATGAAAATCGAGTATCCTGTAAAGGATAAAAACAAGCTTACTTCGGTGGCTTGGTGCTTGGCGCAGAATCTGCGATCCTCGGTGACGGGAGGGGATACCTCGAAGCTCTTGAATAGCACCTTCCAGGTGTCCTCGTGCTTTGTGTCGAAGAGCCTAGATAAAGTCTGGTGCTGAGCCGGGTCAAACTCCCACAAGTTGAAAACCCGTTGTTGACACGGGAGGATCCGGCGGAAGAGCATGGCCTGTACTATGTTGACAAGTTTAACCTTCTTGTTCACTAGGTCTTGGACGCAGGTTTGGAGTCCGGCCATCTCTTCCGGATTACCCCACAACAGGCCCATCTCTTTCCAGGACGTGAGCCAGGTGGGGATGCCAGATTGGAATTCGGGGGCCGCTGCCCACTCAGGGTCACGCGACTCGGTGATGTAGAACCACCCTGATTGCCACCCTTTGATGGTTTCTACGAAGGAGCCCTCGAGCCATGTGACGTTGGGCATCTTGCCCACCATGGCGCCTCCGCACTCCACTTGCCGGCCGCTCACGACCTTCGGATTGACACTGAAATCTTCAGCCATAGGCCGAAGTGAGGCTTGATGTGGAGGAAGGCCTCGCACACGACGATAAACGTCGAGATGTTGAGGATGAAGTTCGGGGCCAAATCATGGAAATCCAGGCCATAGTAGAACTTGAGCCCCCGGACAAGTGGGTGAAGTGGGAAGCCCTGTCCGCGGAGGAAATGGGTAAGGAACACCACCCTCTCATGGGGCCTAGGGGTGGGGATGAGTTGCCCCTCATCTGGAAGCCAGTGCGCGATGTCGTCAGACAAGTATTCGGCCTTCCTCAACTTTTTGATGTGCCCCTCCGTGACGGTGGAGGCCATCCATCTCCCTCCCGCTCTGGACATGATTGGAGAAGGTTGAGGTGGGAAGTGCGGACTTGGGTGCTGGAGCTCGAGTGCGCAGGAATGGATAAGCAAAGGAGGAAGAAGGCGTAGATGGAAAGGGTGGATCCTTATCCCCTTATATGGGCGGCCGAAACTATGAGCCCCCACCGGCCTGATAAAACTCGCTTATCTCCCAAGCGCCGCGGTTAATGGCGCGGTTGGGTTACCCACGCCCTTTTTGATGAGAATCCCGGAATAAGGGGACATGATCTCTGCTTTGACAAGACGTACCAAGGAAACCGCCTCGCTAAACGCGCTGAGGTGGAACAGTAAAACGATTCGAATAAAGGCTTGGCCATAGTGTGATGTCACACTATGGAATACGTCAGCACATTAGATTTGTGTAAATATTATTCTCTCTACGGTGGTATGTGGAACTTATTTTGCAGAGCCGGACACTATCCTTGTGTTCAAACATCTTCTATGAAGTATTCGGAGGAGGAACCCGCCTTGCAATGCCGAAGACAATTTGCGTGCCGGACTCGTCGTCATTGAAGCCAGGTTCAGGGGCTACTGAGGGAGTCCTGGATTAGGGGTGTTCGGATGGCCGGACTATGACCTTTGGCGGGACTCCCGGACTATGAAGATACAAGATTGAAGACTTTGTCCCGTGTCCGGATAGGACTTTCCTTGGCGTGGAAGGCTAGCTTGGCGATACGATATGAAGATCTCCTCCCATTGTAACCGACTCTGTGTAACCCTAGCCCTCTCCGGTGTCTATATAAACCGGAGAGTTTTAGTCCATAGCACGAACAACAATCATACCATAGGCTAGCTTCTAGGGTTTAGCCTCTCTGATCTCGTGGTAGACCAACTCCTGAACTACCCATATCATTAATATTAATCAAGCAGGAGTAGGGTTTTACCTCCATCGAGAGGGCCCGAACCTGGGTAAAAACATCGTGTCCGTTGTCTCCTGTTACCATCCGCCTAGACGCACAGTTCGGGACCCCCTACCCGAGATCCGCCGGTTTGGACACCGACAGAGGGGTTTTAGATCAATGGGGTACGTGATGTAACATGTGTGAATGTGTAGTTGATGTTTTGGCAGGGCCTAGAGAGGTATGTGTGTGTATTATGTATTCGATAGAGGCATGTATAGAGGGGTCAGCGGGGGGAGGGGGCGTGGGAGACATAGCACGAGAAATGAGAGTTGTCTAGAGAGAGAGACGGATATGATGTCATAGTGAGAGATTCCCTTGAGTGTGTATATGCAAGGAGGGAGGGGATAGAGGCAGCGGGAGATTTTTTTTGTGTGGTGTCTGTGTTGGTATGTGTGGGTGTGAGAAGATAATGAGACCTGGGGGCAGAGGGTGTGTCACCGCGTGAGGTCCGGTGGGTCGAGGTGAGGCCCTTGGTTCGGTTCCGTCCTGCGCCACATTTTTCGGCCCGTGAAGCATTTAGGGAGACCCATGGATGACTAGTCGTACAAGACAAAGATAGCAGAATTGTGAAGGACTCTGTGTCCACTGACAAAGCCGGCTAGGATTTGTAACCCTAGGTTCTCGGACTAAGTTAACCCCTTATCTCTGATATTACTATTCATCCAACCTAACTTTAAGGGGCATCCTACAGAATGCTCTGCTAGAATCATACTCGTCAATTAGGCAGAGAGGTGTGAGACAATGCGTGAGAGACAGGCCTAAAGATAATGTGCGTACAGGAGACACGTAGGCAGGTCTATGTATATAGAAAGGATTGATGGGGATTGTGCATGTGTATGCCTGTGAGATGAAGAGTGCTTGTGATAAAGGTTAAAGAAAACAGTAGTAAATGGTTATGAGAAGGAGAGAGGGTTATATCGAGAGCATGTCTGCGAGAAACACACCTCGGGAGAGAGTATGTGAGCATGTGTGAGAGATCACCGATGGAGAGTAAAACTACACGTAAAAGACTGATGTACACATTGATTAAAGATATAAATTGTATCCAAATATTAGGATAGGATCATGATATTTGCAATTCGCGTAAGGAACGGTCATTGATCCATCAGACATCTAGATTCTATCAAATTTTAGCATGTCTATGTTATTATTCGACATAATTGATCCACATGGTTAGTATTTTGAACTCCAGACAATGCATCGCTTTAGCAATCAAATATAAACGTGAGTATAGTTCATGGTGTGTGTGTAAAGCACATTATACTTACAAAAGTTACACAATGAACATTATAAATAGCTACCTATGAACTAGCATACATTTGAATTCAACTTAAGGAGGTTTAAAAAATCGAATTCAACATGAAGTCCATTCAATTATTTGAATTCGATATCATGGCATTTGTAAATCATACCTAAATTATGGGGGCACCAATCTTTGCTCTGATTTTGTACATAATAGCATATGTAGTCGTGTACAAAATAGATTAAAATTTAGCTCCTCCATTCCAAAATAATCGTAGTTATAGGATTTTCAAGTGTCAAAATTTCAAAAAGAAGCGGATAATTTAATGAGGTTTTCAAACATACAAGGTAAAATTTAACGTTGTCTATTTAGGTCAATCCTCAAAGTTCAAGAGTACTCTAAACGTGAATGCTTCTATTTCAAAATTTCGACGAAGCGCCAAAAGAGCCTCTACTCGGCCAAAACCGCGTGAGACAAATGTTTGATAGTACAAGGAAATTACTTTTCTAACTCTGACATGTGAAAGGTACCGGCCCGACGTCCAAAGGTCTAAACCGGGGTAAGTTTGTAGCTACATCTAGACACCACGCAACCGCCTCTGAAAAACATTCATACGCAATGGCCGCCTAAGCACACATGCGTGCGGCCAAAATCGCTCCCGCCCACTATTTGGGACACTTGGGATTACCATCCTACCCCCAACCCGCAGTAGGTCCGAAATTTAAGAGGGGGCAAAGTTTGTACTTTCCCCAAATTTCAAACAAGCGCGTCCCATCTGTTCAAAAAAAGCCAAAAACAAGCGCGTCCCATACTGAAACATGGTTCTCCCTTAGCTCCCCCCACCCAAAACCGCGCCAAAACTACCTCTCCACCAGCCGTGAAACCCTGGCGTCCTCCGTCCGCCACCCCATCCCACCCATCAACCGCCGCCCTCCTCCATCACGCAGGAGCCGATACCCCGACGTCGTCGTCCACCGCAACCTCAACCACAACACCCTCCATGGCGAGTAGTTGAAGCCGAGGCCGAGCCGTCCGTACCCGAGCCAGTTCAACCATGCCGTCCTGCGCCTCACCATTTCCGCTCCAACTTGGCCACCGTCCACCGCACCGGAGTTGTTCCTGCTATGCCTTCCTTCGCCGCCTCGGATCTGCTTCCCCTCCACCGACATACGGCCACAGCAACACAGTCAACAATTTGGCCATGGGTTCGTCCAAGGCTCCACCGTCCTCCAAACCATCGGTTCCCCCGGCAAAAAGAAGAAGATCACCACAACATATGGAGGAGACCACACTGGCAACCGGAAATGATACTCCTCTTCCCTTATTCGTGCAAATCTTGCATGTCTGCTTGCACGGTATACATCCCACAGAAGACAGAAGTTGACCGCTGTCGGTGTCAAAACCGGCGGATCTCGGGTAGGGGGTCCCGATCTATGCGTCCTAGGCTAATGGTAATAGGAAGCAAGGGACACAATGTTTACCCAGGTTCAGGCCCTCTCGATGGAGGTAAAACCCTACTTCCTGCTTGATTAATATTGAAGATATGAGTAGTACAAGAGTAGATCTACCACGAGATCGTAGAGGCTAAACCCTAAGAGCTAGCCTATGATGGTATGATTGTAATTGTGATCGTCCTTCTAAGGACCAACCTCTCCGGTTTATATAGACACTGGAGAGGGCTAGGGTTTACATGGAGTCGGTTACAAGGAAGGAAACACAATATCCGGATCGCCAAGCTTGCCTTCAACGCAAAGGAGAGTCCCATCCGGACACGGGCCGAAGTCTTGAGTCTTGTATCTTCATGCTTCAATAGTCCGGACGAAGTATATAGTCCAGCAGTCCGGATACCCCCTAATCCAGGACTCCCTCAGTAGCCCCTGAACCAGGCTTCAATGACGATGAGTCCGGCACGCAGTCTTGTCTTCGGCATTGCAAGGCGGGTTCCTTCTCCGAATACTCCAACGTAATTATCGAACACCTCAACCATGTTCGGATCCGCAAAATGATCCTCACATATCACCGTAGAGAGAATGATATTTCACAAATGCAATCTGCTAGCAACTTTCTAGACAGCGTGACATGTCATCAAGGTCGGGTCATTATTCGAACCATTTTCCTACAAGCAGCCACATCGCATATTGCGAGGCGGTTTCCTTGACATGTCTTGTCAAAGCAGAGATCATGTCCCCTTATCACGGGATTCTCATCAACACGGGTATGGGTAATGCAACCGTACCGCTAATTGCGGCGAGTGGGAGTCGAACGGGTTCCACCAGGCAAGTGGGGAGGCGCAAAAAGCATTTAGAGCCCCTATAAAGAGATAAGGTCTCTTTCTCTTTACCCATGCCTTCTCCATCCGCTAGCTCATTCCCCTCTGTTCGAGCCTTAACGCCCAAGCACTCTTCTTTTCCATCAAAGAGAAGTTTTCCAAAGATGTCCGGATCCGGAGCAGGAGGCAGATGGATGGCCTCTACTGTCCGGGAGAAGGATATCAAGAAGGCCCGGGAACCCGGGTATCTGGCCAACAAGATCGGCCACCGTCTCCGACCAGCGGGACAGGTCGTCCCCACTCCGGAGCCTCACGAGAGAGTCGTGTTCCTTCCCCACTTTGTCCGTGGGCTCGGGTTTCCCCTCCACCCATTTGTCCGTGGAGTCATGTATTACTATGGGATTGATTTTCATGATCTTTCCCCAACTCTTTTCTCAATATCTTGACGTTCATCGTCGTGTGCGAGGCCTTTCTTCGGATTCCGCCTCACTTCGGCCTGTGGCTGAAGATTTTCAATGTGAAGCCCAAGGTGGTGAGTGGCGAACACACCGAGTGCGGCGGCGCCATGGTGAGCAAGATGCCCAAGGTCATTTGGCCGAAGGGCACCTTCAGCGACTCCGTCAAGGAGTGGCAGCAGCAGTGGTTTTATATCACCGAACCACACGGCAAAAAGTGGGCTGCAGCTCCTGAGTTCAGATCCGAGGCTCCACTGTGGCTCACATCCTGGCCCAAGAAGGGCCCAAACTGGTCCTCGTCCGATGAGCTGTCACTGCTCCAGACGCGCGTTCAGAGCGTGGTTGACAAGGACGTCAAACTTGTCGACATAGAATAGATGATGCTAGTTCGCCTGGTTCTCCCTTGCCAGCGTCGAGCCTGCACTTTGTGGGAGTTCGACCCAACCGAGCACCAAACCCTTCGGGAGCTCTATGATTCCTCCCACAAGGATATCTGGAAGGTGCTCTTCAAGTCCGGTAAATCGTGGCCGGACTCTGCCGAGGACCGGGGATATCAATTATCCCATTCTGTAAGCCCAGTAAGTTACAACCATGCCCTGTCCATCCATGCTTCAGTTGGCATGTCATGAGGGAGACATTTTAATCGTGTTTCATCATGACCTCAGGGATGGATAAATAAGGTGGAGCGGACACATTGTCTGGCCCCGCTACCGAAGGAACCGGTCGGACCTCTTCTAACGAAGATGCTGGTCCCTGCGCCTTACGAGGTGCCAAAGAAGGAGGCCTCCAAGAAGGTCAAGAAGACCCGGAGTGGCCTCCGTCGCCGCAAGGCTTCAGACGCCAAATCCGAAGACTCCAGCAACGCTCCTTCTTCCAAAGACGAAGAGGAGGAAGCATAGGAGGATGAGCCTCACTCTGAAGGTGGGAAGAAGCGTGCGGCTTCCCCGTCCCTGGAGGCCGAATCGCCTAAGAGGGGGAGAGGTTCCCATCGTGAGGCATCCACCCCAGCTGCCGATAACAGCCCGGAGTGGGATCCCAGGGCCCAGCCCCTGGAAACATCGTAAGCAACCGAAATCTGAATGCGCCTATGCATCCAGGGTCGTCTGGGTACAGTATTTTTAACTGTCGCCGCATCTCGTACAACCCGGCGAGGTCTCCTGCCGGACAGTCCTCATCGGAGGATTCGTTGAGCTCGGATGCCGTGGCGAGTGAGACGCCTTTGGGGGCTCCTATTCCGAAGTCCAGGCGCGACACCGAGGTGTCGTCTCAAAGAGACCCATAGCAGGGGGGCATGTCTCTGGAGCCGGACACATGGGGCCAGCGTCCCCACGGCGTGTCGACGATGGGGGCAATATCGGGTTCGGACCACAGCCGGATAAGGTCCTGGAGGCCTCTAAGGCTCCAGGATTGGGCGAGCGGCCACCCTCAATGGAGGGAGGTTTGCCTACTCCGCCGGTGACCTCTGTCTACACAGAGCTGCCAGGTGATCTATCGACAGCATTAAAGAACATGTCTATCGTCGATGAACATCGGACCCTCATGGGTGCGATGGTTGGAAAGATTCAGTCTGCCGAAAGCGGGCTGAATTAGTCCTGTCTTGGCCTTATAAAGGCTTTTGAGGTATGATTTCTAACAAACCTTTGGGGAATCATCATAATATGAAGAGTAGCCCCTGATACACTGTCCGACGAAAGATAGAGAGCCGGGCAGGGGATCAAATCCTCTTTTTTGTGTGAACCTTTGTTAATGACGTGTACCTCTTTGTTTGAAAACAGGCGTCTGCGGAGAAGACGACCGGTCATAATGCGGAAGTGTCCGAACTGAAGCAGAGCCTGGAATGGGCCGAGGAAGAACTTGGCCGTGTGAAGAAGCGATTAGAGGATAAGCAAGGTATGTTGAAACATTGTCTTGCATTAGGCATGAATGAGAAATTGTGCCTATTGAAAAGTATTTGTGTTGTATGCCCTAGGGGCGAGTGCCGAATATGAGGCACTGAAGAAAGATGTGGCTGATGCCAACGAGAAGGCTACCGCCGAATAGGCGGTTCGTGAAAAACACGAGGCCAGGGTCATCACAGCTGAGCGGGAGCTCCAGGAGGCTGTGAAGAAAAGCGAGAGCTTGGAGCAGAGTCTAGTAGGGAAAGAATCCGAACTTCCCCAAGCTCTCCAAGCCGCGGAAGATTCTCGGGAAGAAGCCCGAGGTGCTGTACGGGACATTCAGGAGGCCCGAAAAGTTGTGGTTGGTAAGGTCTGTTGTATTCATGGCTATTTTTACATGATAGTGGGGAGAACTCTAAGCGACAAGATAAATTCTTGTTTTTACCAGGGCGTTTGCAGATCTGCCTTGCAGCATATCAGATGCCGCCCAATTTTACCATACCGAGGAGAAGAAGTCTGCGGAGAGAAACTTCTGGTCGCAGTATTTGGCTCCGAACTATCCAGTGCCTTTTATCGATCAGCTGAAGCAGCTGGTCGAACTGCACCAGGCGGCCGAACTAGCCATGAAGGACTTGGTTGTCCGGCTATGGCCTGCGGGGCCAATTCCAAGCAGCTACTTCGGACTCGTAAAGCGGATTGTGGGCGCCTGTCCCCGGCTTGATGCTATCAAGCGATCAGTCTGTATAGAAGGTGCGCGCATGGCATTCGCCCGTGAAAAAGTGCATTGGGGGAAGCTTGACGCGGAGAAGCTGATGACTGAGGGGCCGCCGGAGGGTAAGGAGCACCGCAAGCCCGAGCTGTACTATGAAGGTGTACTGAAAGGGGCCCGCCTTGCGGCGGATAAGTGTACCAAAGACATTATATTTCCCTGAGGGCATTCGTGCCGCTCTTTGTAATATGGGATAATGGCATTGTCATTATATATTGCCTATTTTATTTGAACGTATGTTCTTCCTGTGCGGCTGTTTATTGTATGTAAATCCCGAGAGTTGGCCAGTCGTCGGCTTCTGCCCCCACGTAGAAAGAATAATGGGGTGTTCGGGATATATCTGGACACTCTTCATCCCATGTTTGGGTCCTTTTAAGGAGGTGTTTCTCACCACAAACCAGGCAATCGGACTATAAGGCTTTACTACTCTCAGTTAGCCATAGGAATTCGAGTATGGTCGGCGCAACCCCTAGTGTTCGGAAGGCCGAACTAGGGGCTCTATTGCCGCCTGATCAGAAGACCGATCCGTCGCACTCTGCATTTATAATGGCGTTATGCAGAATAAATCTTTAAGGATTTTTTAACCTCTCGAACAGCTGACCAGCTCTCGCTGCATCATGACAGTCAGTTTTCGGCTTTCTCTACTGAGGTGCTCGTCCAGCAGAACCGGGACACAATCGCAGTAGTTCTCCCAGCGCTACCTTAGCCTATAGAATGAAACGTAAGGTACCAAAACATGGGAGCCGGGCAAACCCAACCAATGACCCAAGACATGATTCGGAGCTGATGCATATAATGCTGTAAGTTCAGGGTGCCGAGCGACCGAAAAGGTGGTCGGACTTTATTGCCTTTCTGTGAAGCCCCTGGCATAACCGGGCATAACATGAAGCGTGGCTGCCTTTTTTTTGGCAAAGAGGCGTCAGCGATAAATGACAGCCGATAAGTGTTATCTAAGTCTACGCATTGTAGTAGGATGATATGTCTATGCATATGCGTATGATGTATGATTATGAAAAGAGGTGTTTTTGGCGGAACCTGTGATGTCCGGACTGGAGGGGGTTGTGAGTGGATCAAGAGTGAATCCAAACTGCCTTCTACCTGCATGTGCTTGCCCTTGTGTGTCCGGGCCGATTCCACGCTGGCAATCCTGTTCTGCGTCAAAGTTAGTTTGTAAAGGCAAATGCTTGGAGACAGCTAAACGTCCTCTTGTGGTCGGTCTAAGGATTCCTGATCGGACCCTGGTGAACCCAGCCATTATACCATGAAGTAGCGCGGACTCATCAATTGGTGTCCGGATAGTTGGCTGTCATATCAAAATTTTGATAGGCATGCGCGACTCGCTACTTCGGCAGCTGTATGATTTCTGCTCTAAGGGCGGGGTCCGGCCTTGCCCGTGGGCGTGATTATATCACACGGTGTTGGCCTAATGGTTTATCACGTGGAATCTAGTCAACGTGGTTCATCCCGTTTGCATACGGTAAATTACCGTGTGAGGGGAAGGTGCCGAAGAATTACTCTTTGGCGTGGCATTTTCTTTTTGGTGATTCGAAAACAACCGTTAAGGTGGTGGGCCAATAAACTTGGCCTTTGCACCCGGCATCCTTTAGAAGATGTTATTTGTGGTTTCGTACCCGTGGGGGCTTTGTGTTTTATGGAGCCCCCGGACTACTAGGTCTAGGGGTACGGTAATTGAATTGTTGTGGTGAGTATGATCGGGGGTGATCGGCCGTACTTTTATGCTCTGGGGGGTCTCTTGACTAGACGCCTCCCCTCATTGTTTCCGACACATGACCAGTTGTTGAGGATTCGACATTCTCTATTGGTATGCTTTACCGTCCTTCTAGGAGTACCGTGAATTTCACACGGTTGATCGAGTGTGTGGCCCAGGCCGAATAGGCTTGAGCTGTTCTTTGTCCATTGACCGGACTGGGAGTTGCTGGACTTGGCACCAGCTTCCCGGACTTGACGTTTATGACCATTGCACCGAGGCTTGAGGATGCCTCTTCATGTATCCTTCTTACTATCTTGGACCGTAGTGGTGTGTGGACGTCGGGTTGTGTGCCTTTGGTTATCCTGCTTAGGTTGAGGTAGCCAGTTGTGCCGCGTATGCCCTTTGTTAGGCCGGTTGTGTCCATACTTGTCGGTGGCCAGGATCTTGGTCCACCTATCCACTAGCAAATCTTGTTCAGCTTTAAGCTGCTCTTGCTTCCTTTGCAGGCTCCTTGCCGTGGCCATGAGCCGTCGCTTGAAGCGAACTTGTTCCACTGGATCTTCAGGCACGCCGAATTTGTCATTGCCGAGGCTTACCTCGTCTTCGGAGGGGGGTGTATAGTGGTCCCTCTCCAAGTATCCCACCGTGGCTGGTCCAGCCTGCTTGAAGGTAGGCTGATCAGGGCTGTATTCCTCTTCGGCACCATCCGGATTGCTCTCATCTCCGGGGCCGGTATTGATGTGGCGGGGCTTGGAGCGGCGGCGAAGGCGCCCATGCTTTGATTTTCCTCCTGAGGGGCAATCCTCCGCTACCTCATCGCCATTGGTTTCCTTCGGAGTGTCCACCATGTATATATTGTATGAGGAGGTGGCAGTCCACCGCCTTATGAGCGGTGGCTCCTGTACTTCTCCTGCATCGTCGTCTATACCGTCGATGTCATCGGAGTCGAAGTCAAGCACATCGGTTAAATCATCAACCGTGGCTAAGAAGTGGGTGGTGGGTGGGCAGCGAATTCCTTCGTCGCCTGCTTCCCACTCAAGCCGGACATAGTTCTGCCCAGAGCCTCATGACAAAGGGAGAGACTTTAATGAGTCCAGCATGTCGCCAAAGGGCGAGTGCTGGAAGATGTCCGTAGCGGTAAACTCCATTGCCGGAGCCCAACCTGGCCCGGCTGGCTCGAGGGTGTGCGGACTAGAACCAACAACCGGATACGAGTCTGGGGGGCCGGGGTTACAGGCCTCCACAGAGGTGGGACCTGTGTTCGGCTCCACCGCTGATGAGTGTGCACCCTGCGGGGCAGGTTCCACCCCTCCGTCCTTAGGCAACGCAACCTGCTCCGGATTTAGATCCGAAGCTACTGCAGGGGTGATATCCTGAGCTTCGTCCGACAGCAGGTCTAAGCCGTGCTCATCGTGACTGTTCAGCGCTCCTGGCGCAGGCCCAAATCCGTCGAAGATCAAGTCTCCGTGAATATCCGCTGTGTAGTTCAAGTTTCCGAACCTGACCTTGTGGCGAGGGGTGTAGCTATCGATCTGCTCCAGACGGCCAAGCGAATTGGCCCGCAGTGCGAAGCCGCTGAACACGAAGAACTGTCCGGGGAGAAAAGTCTCCCCCTGGACCGTGTTGTTGACCATTGAACGCGCCATCAGACCCTGCAGCGACGACATAGAGGAACTCTCAATGAAAGCACCAATGTCGGTGTCAAAATCGGCAGATCTCGGGTAGGGGGTCCCGATCTGTGCGTCTTAGGCTGATGGTAACAGGAAGCAAGGGACACAATGTTTACCCAGGTTT
Source organism: Triticum aestivum (assembly GCF_018294505.1). Taxonomy (NCBI): domain Eukaryota; kingdom Viridiplantae; phylum Streptophyta; class Magnoliopsida; order Poales; family Poaceae; genus Triticum; species Triticum aestivum. Next base: position 465,434,972 of record NC_057804.1, read on the forward strand.
AGGCCCTCTCGATGGAGGTAAAACCCTACTTCCTGCTTGATTAATATTGAAGATATGAGTAGTACAAGAGTAGATCTACCACAAGATCGTAGAGGCTAAACCCTAAGAGCTAGCCTATGATGGTATGATTGTAATTGTGATTGTCCTTCTAAGGACCAACCTCTCCGGTTTATATAGACACTGGAGAGGGCTAGGGTTTACATGGAGTAGGTTACAAGGAAGGAAACACAATATCCGGATCGCCAAGCTTGCCTTCCATGCAAAGGAGAGTCCCATCCGGACACGGGCCGAAGTCTTGAGTCTTGTATCTTCACGCTTCAATAGTCCGGACGATGTATATAGTCCGGTAGTCCGGATACCCCCTAATCCAGGACTCCATCAACTGCTTCTTCTTGATACTAGATGTTCCTAGTAACTCGCGATGCACAAGGTTTCTCCTCATATAGTATTTCAACTTAGCTAGAGGTCCGTCGCCCCCTGGATTTCAATTCCTGGCCAGTTGATTCCCAATTAATGGAAGCATTCCCCAGCGAAACAGGCGCTAGACCGCCTATTACATCGGGGAAGCAGCACCTTAGTGTTTATCTTAGGGGCATGTGGGGCGTAGAGCTGCTGGCGCCCAATCTGGAGGTTGGCCGGGATTAAAGGGATGGTCGTGGGGTGCTGCCAAGCACGGTGGTGGTATGAGGTGGAGGGGAGGTCTGGGCGGCGGAGGCAGGGGTCTGGGCTGGTGGTCGCTGGCGGTTAGAGAAAGATCGTCAACAGTGACTGGCGGGAGGTGCTATCTCTTGAGCATGCGTTGGTTTTCCGTTGAAGAGGAAACAGTGATGCAGCTAAGTAGCGTAAGTATTTCCCTCAGTTTTTGAGAACCAAGGTATAAATCCAGTCGGATGCTCCACGCAAGTCCCTCGTACCTACACAAACAAACAAGAACCTCGCAACCAACGCGATAAAGGGGTTGTCAATCCCTTCACGACCACTTGCGAAAGTGAGATATGATAGAGATAATAAGATAAGATAGTTATTTTTGGTATTTTTATGATATAGATTGAAAAGTAAAGGATGCAAAATAAAGTAGATTGGAAACTTATATGATGGAAAATACACTCAGGGGCCATAGGTTTCACTAGTGGCTTCTCTCAAGATAGCTTAAGTATTATGGTGGGTGAACAAATTACTGTCGAGCAATTGATAGAAAAGTGCATAGTTATGAGAATATCTAGGCATGATCATGTATATAGGCATCACGTCCGCGACAAGTAGAAAGAAACGATTCTGCATCTACTACTATTACTCCACACATCGACCGCTATCCAGCATGCATCTAGAGTATTAAGTTCATAAGAACAGAGTAACGCATTAAGCAAGATGACATGATGTAGAGGGATAAACTCAAGCAATATGATATAAACCCCATCTTTGTAATCCTCGATGGCAACAATACAATATGTGCCTTGCTGCCCCTGCTGTCACTGGGAAAGGACACCGCAAGATTGAACCCAAAGCTAAACACTTCTCCCATTGCAAGAAAGATCAATCTAGTAGGCCAAACCAAACTGATAATTCGAAGAGACTTGATAACCAATCATACATAAAAGAATTCAGAGGAGATTCAAATATTTCTCATAGATAAACTTGATCATAAACCCACAATTCATTGGATCTCGACAAACACACTGCAAAAAGAGTTATAACTAATAGATCTCCAAGAAGATCGAGGAGAACTTTTTATTGAGATTCAAAGAGAGAGAAGAAGCCATCTAGTTAATAGCTATGGATCCGAAGGTCTGTGATAAACTACTCACAACTCATCAGAGAGGCCTTGGCGATGATGTAGAAGCCCTCCGTGATCGATTCCCCCTCCGGCGGAGCACCAGAAAAGGCTCCAAGATGGGATCTGACGGGTACAGAAGGTTGCGGCGGTGGAAATAGTGTTTCGTGGTGCTCTTGGATGTTTTCGGGGTACATAGATATATATATATATAGGCGAAGGAAGTCGGTTGGGGGAGTCACGAGGGGCCCATGAGGCAGGGGCGTGCCCCCCTAGGGCGCGCCTTGCACCCTCGTGGCTGCCTCGACTGCTTCATGACATCCACTCCAAGTCTCCTGGATTGCATTTGTTCCAAAAAGATCGCTCCCAAAGGTTTCATTCTGTTTGGACTCCGTTTGATATTCCTTTTCTTCAAAACACTGAAATAGAAAAAAATACAGCAATTTGGGATGGGCCTCCAGTTAGTAGGTTAGTCCCAAAAATGATATAAAAGTATATAGTAAAGCCCATAAACATCCAAAGCGGGTAATATAATAGCATGGAACAATCAAAAATTATAGATACATTGGAGATGTATCAAGCATCCCCAAGCTTAATTCCTACTCGTCCTCAAGTAGGTAAATGATAGAAACAGAATTTTTGATGTGGTATGCTACCTAGCATATTTCTCCATGTAATTTTCTTTATTGTGGCATGAATGTTCAGATCCAAATGATTCAAAATAAAAGTTCATATTGACATAAGAATAATAATACTTCAAGAATACTAACAAGTTATCATGTCTTATCAAAATAACATAGCCAAAGAAATCTTATCCCTACAAAATCATATAGTTAGGCTATGCTTCATTTTCGTCACACAAAATACTCCCATCATGCACAACCCCGATTTCAGCCAAGCAATTGGTTCATACTTTTTAATGCGCTTCAGCTTTTTTAACTCTCACACAATACATGAGTGTAAGCCATGGATATAGCACTAAGGGTGGAATAGAATATGATTGATGGAGGTTGTGTGGAGAAGACAAAAAAGGAGAAAGTCTCACATTGATGAGGCTAATCAACAGGCTATGGAGATGCCCATCAATTGATGTCAACATGAGGAGTAGGGATTGCCATGCAACAGATGCACTAGAGCTATAAATGTATGAAAGCTCAACAAAAGAAACTAAGTGGGTGTGCATCCAACTTGCTCGCTCACGAAGACCTAGGGCATTTTGAGGAAGCCCATCATTGGAATATACAAGCCAAGTTCTATAATGAAAAATTTCCACTAGTATATGAAAGTGACAACATAAGAGACTCTCTATCATGAAGATCATGGTGCTACTTTGAAGCACAAGTGTGGAAAAAGGATAGTAACATTGTCCCTTCTCTCTTTTTATCTCATTTTTTTTTATTTTGGTGGGCTTCTTTGGCCTCTCTTCTTTATTTGGGCTTCTTTGGCCTCTTTTATTTTTCATAAAGTCCAAAGTCTCATCCCGACTTGTGGGGGAATCATAGTCTCCATCATCCTTTACTCACTTGGTACAATGCTCTAATAATGAAGATCATCACACTTTTATTGGTTTACAACTCAACAATTACAACTCAATACTTAGAACAAAATATGACTCTATGTGAATGCCTCCGGTGATGCACCAGGATATGCAATGAATCAAGAGTGACATGTATGAAAGAATTATGAAGGTGGCCTTGCCACAAATACGATGTCAACTACATGATCATGCAAAAGCAATATGACAATGATGGAGCGTGTCATAATAAACGGAACGCTGGAAAGTTGCATGGCAATATATCTTGGAATGGCTATGGAAATGCCATAATAGGTAGGTATCGTGGCTGTTTTTACGAAGATATAAGGAGGTTTATATGTGATAGAGCGTATCATATTACGGGGTTTGGATGCACCGGCAAAGTTTGCACCAACTCTCAAGGTGAGAAAGGGCAATGCACGGTACTGTAGAGGCTAGCAATGATGGAAGGGTAAGAGTGCGTATAATCCATGGACTCACATTAGTCATAAAGAAATCATATACTTATTGCAAAAGTTTATTAGCCCTCGAAGCAAAGTACTACTATGCATGCTCCTAGGGGAAGGGTTGGTAGGAGTTAACCATCGCGCGATCCCGACCTCCATACATAAGGAAGGCAATCAAAAGAGCACCCCATGCAACAAATTTGTTACACAACTTTTACCATACGTGCATGCTACGGGACCTATCAACTTTAACACAAGTATTTCTCAATTTCATAATTACCCAACTAGCATGACTCCAACATTACCACCTTTACATCTCAAAACAATTATCAAGCATCAAACTGATCATAATATTCAATGCACTCTATATGATAGTTTTTATTATACCCAACTTGGATGCTCATCATATTAGGACAAATTTTATAACCAAAGCAAATACCATGCTGTTCCAAATGCTCTCAAAATAATATAAGTGAAGCATGAGAGATCAATAATTTCTACAAAATAAAACCACCGCCGTGCTCTAAAAGATTTAAGTGAAGAACACAGAGCAAAATTATCTAGCTCAAAAGATATAAGTGAAGCACATAGAGTATTCTAATAAATTCCGAATCATGTGTGTCTCTCCAAAAAGGTTTGTACAGAAAGGATGACTGTGGTAAACTAAAAAGCAAAGACTCATATCATACAAGACGCTCCAAGCAAAACACATATCATGTGGTGAACACAAATATAGCCCCAAGTAAAGTTACCGACAGACGAAGACGAAAGAGGGGATGCCTTCCGGGTCATCCCCAAGCTTAGGCTTTTGGTTGTACTTTAATATCTTGGGGTGCCATGGGCTTAGGCTCTTGACACTCCTTATTCCATAATCCATCAAATCTTTACCCAAAACTTGAAAACTTCACAACACAAAACTCAACATGAAATCTTATGAGCTCCTGTTAGTGCAAGAAAGAAAAACCACCACTTAAGGTACTGTAATGAACTCATTATTTATTTATATTGGTGTTAAACCTACTGTATTCCAACTTATCTATGGTTCATACCCCCCGATACTAGCCATAGATTCATCAAAATAAGCAAACAACACACGAAAAATAGAATCTGTCAAAAACAGAATAGTCTGTAGCAATCTGTAACTTCCGTATACTTCTGGAACTCTAAAAATCCTACCAAAATAGGACGTCCTATGAAATTTGTCTATTGATCTACGTCAAAAAGAATCAACTCAAAAGCACGTTTCTGTGATTTATTATAATTATTCTTGTGAGCGCAAAAGTTTCTGTTTTTCAGCAAGATCAAGTTAACTTTCACCCAAGATGATCCTATAGGTTCTACTTGGCACAAACACTAATTAAAACATAAAACCACATATAAATAGAGGCTAGATGAATTATTTATTACTAAACATGAACAAAAAGCAAGGAACAAAAATAAAATTGGGTTGCCTCCCAACAAGCGCTATCGTTTAACGCCCCTAGGTAGGCATAAAAGCGAGAATAGATCTAAGTATTGCCATCTTTGGTATTTGTCTTTTTAATAGAGTTGTGCTCGGATCCAGGAGTCTCCTACTATCCCCTCTATAATTTCATAAGCAAAACTAGGATCAATTTCAATAAAATACCCTCTGGCGACAAAATCAAGGAGTTGTCTATGGGATATGGTTAGCCTCACATAAAAATTGCGAAGTAATATCTTGAAATCTCCTTCTATAATGCAACCACGATACGATTCTAACATACTATACCAAGCATCTTTTAAGTTTTCTCCTTGTCTTTGCTTGAAGTGGAGAACTTCAAAATCGGGATGAAGGAAGAAGGAAAGAGCTAGTCATGATGACGAAATGAACGATCTAACACACGAGCACACAAGAGGCAAGCGAAAAAGAGAGGGCGAATAAAACGGCAAGGGTGAAGTGGGGGAGAGGAAAACGAGAGGCAAATGGAAAATAATGTAATGCGAGGGAGATGAGTTTGTGATGGGTACTTGGTATGTCTTGACTTGAGCGAAGACCTCCCCGGCAACAGCGCCAGAAATCCTTCTTGCTACCTCTTGAGCATGTGTTGGTTTTTCCCTTGAAAAGGAAAGGGTGATGCATCAAAGTAGCATAAGTATTTCCCTCAGTTTTTGAGAACCAATGTGTCAATCTAGTAGGAGGATCCACACAAGTCCCTCGTACCTACACAAAAAAACAAGAATCTCACAACCAACGCGATAAAGGGGTTGTCAATCCCTTCAGGCCCACTTGCGAATGTGAGATCTGATAGAGATAATAAGATAAGATAAATATTTTTGGTATTTTTATGATATAGATTGAAAAGTAAAGGATGCAAAATAAAGTAGATTGGAAACTTATATGATGGAAAATAGACCCAGGGGCCATAGGTTTTACTAGTGGCTTCTCTCAAGATAGCATAAGTATTACGGTGGGTGAATAAATTACTGTCGAGCAATTGATAGAAAAGTGCATAGTTATGAGAATATCTAAGCATGATCATGTATATAGGCATCACGTCCACGACAAGTAGATCGAAACGATTCTGCATCTACTACTATTACTCCACACATCGACCGCTATCCAGCATGCATCTAGAGTATTAAGTTCATAAGAACAGAGTAACGCATTAAGCAAGATGACATGATGTAGAGGGATAAACTCAAGCAATATGATATAAACCCCATCTTTTTAATCCTCGATGGCAACAATACAATACGTGCCTTGCTACCCCTGCTGTCACTAGGAAAGGACACCGCAAGATTGAACCCAAAGCTAAACACTTCTCCCATTGCAAGAAAGATCAATCTAGTAGGCCAAACCAAACTGATAATTCGAAGAGACTTGATAACCAATCATACATAAAAGAATTCAGAGGAGATTCAAATATTTCTCATAGATAAACTTGATCATAAACCTACAATTCATCGGATCTCGACAACACACCGCAAAAAGAGTTACATCGAATAGATCTCCAAGAAGATTGAGCAGAACTTTGTATTGAGATTCAAAGAGAGAGAAGAAGCCATCTAGCTAATAACTATGGACCCGAAGGTCTGTGATGAACTACACACAACTCATCGGAGAGGCCTTGGCGATGGTGTAGAAGCCCTCCGTGATCGATTCCCCCTCCGGCGGAGCACCGGAAAAGGCTCCAAGATGGGATCTCACGGGTAAAGAAGGTTGCGGCGGTGAAAATAGTCTTTCGTGGTGCTCTTGGATGTTTTCGGGGTACGTAGATATATATCGGCGAAGGAAGTCGGTCAGGGGAGCCACGAGGGGCCCACGAGGCAGGGGGCGCACCCCCTAGGATGCACCTTGCACCCTCGTGGCCGCCTCGGCTACTTCTTGACGTCCACTCCAGGTCTCCTGGATTGCGTTTGTTCCAAAAAGATCGCTCCTGAAGGTTTCATTCCGTTTGGACTCTGTTTGATATTCCTTTTCTTTGAAACACTGAAATAGGCAAAAAATAGCAATTTGGGCTGGGCCTCCAGTTAGTAGGTTAGTCCCAAAAATGATATAAAAGTATATAGTAAAGCCCATAAACATCCAAAATGGGTAATATAATAGCATGGAACAATCAAAAACTATAGATACATTGGAGACGTATCAGGAGGGAGACGAAGGCCATCTGCCTGGTCCATATAGATCGGACGATTCATAAAAAAATCGACTGTTATCTTGATATGACCACATGTGGTGGTGTGTTGGAGGAGTACCTGCATTACCTTTGCTGATATATTACAAAATCATATGGAGCAGAATCTAATTTTGTTTGCCATGCAATGTTGTAGAGCTATCATATGTCTCCTGTCATTTATATTTCAGCCACCTGCTATTTGCTACTTTTATAGTGCACTAGTTCTGCACATACTTCACCCTTATTCTCACTATTGTGTTTTTATGCAAGGGTATTTCAGACTCTGCTGCCATGAGAGAAGCAAAAAAGAAAAGAGAGAAGTCGCTCCAGCGTCATACGCGGATAGTCCAGATACGTTTGACCCTTATAAAGGGTGCAGTGTCAGCAGGTGGAGATGGTAAACGTAGCTCTAGAGTTGATGACCTGGCTCGCAATGATCCACCATCCCAGGTGCTTGCTTTAACTTCGCGGTGTCATATGTGGTTGCATGTTCCATATGGTGTCTAGCTTGTATTCAAAAGGCCGAAGTCGGTCTTTATTAAGATAAGGAAAGATATTTTTTACATGAACCACCATCTTGTGAGCATCAGAAGACAAATAGCTAGTCAGGGCACTGGCCGAGCCAATGACAAGCCCAACATAGACATGCATCACCTGTAGGCCAACTAAAAAGCCATGATGGTGGAGAAGCAGCCCGCCTCCCACTAGGCTCTCAGGTCCTAGATGATCATGCTCACCACTCCAGCCGAATGTCTAGCTTGTATTGCTTCCAATTTGGTTAAATTGCATCTGCTTAGCTTACACATTATACCTTTGAATATGACATGCCTTCCTGTTTTTGGTACATACTAGTACATCTGTCTATTAACCATGTTCTTACATCAAACTAATGTTCTTGTGTATCCCTCATCAATCACTTATGATGAGGCAGTCAGGCCAGTGGACTACTGTGAGTAAAGATCCTCATTTAAAGAATGCATCATCAGCCTCCCGACATGATTCTCAAGAAACAGCAAGGCTAGATGAAGATAGTGAACGTAGCTCTATAGTTGATTACCGCATTTCCCCTACACTAGCATCGCTGGTGCTTGCTCTAACTTGGCTGCGTGATATGTGGTTCCATGTTGCATATGGTGTCTAGATTGTAATTCTTCCAATCTGGTTAAATTGCATGTGCTATTCTGCTTAGTTTATACATTATACCTGTTAATGTGACATGCCTTCCTGTTTTTAGTACATAGTACATTTGTCTATTAAGCATGTCCTTACATAAAACTATTGTTTTTTGTATCCCGCATCAATCAATATGACGAGACACCTTTAGTATATGCAGTACGATATTAGTTGCATCTTTCATATAATTTATAGCATGCACTACTTTTGATTTGTTGAAATGCCATTTATGATAGGACGCTTTTAACCTAGCAGAGTCAAATTGGTTGCATCTTTCATGTCGTGTCTAGCTTGCATTGCTTCTTATTTTTTGGAATGGTTTCTACTTCAGCCTGCCTGCCTGCCTGCTCCAGCCTGCCTCCTCCAGCCTGCTCGCTCTGGACGGTTCTAGATGATGCCATGCGACCCCCCGGACCCTCTCTCCCACTCCCTCGTCCTCATCCCCTCCTCTCTCTTGCCCTGCACCTCGTGCCCGAGGGCCACCATCGCCACCGACGCTGTTCACCGTAGCCATGGCCACCACCTCTCCCTCGCCCCCTGGAGCTGCCCACGAGCTCCACCTAGTCCTTCTCCTCCTCCTCACCAAGCCGCCCGACGCCGGAAGCCCCTGGATGCTGCCTGCACCGCCGTTCCCCTCGTCGGCCATCGAAGATCATCGCCGTCGATTTGCTTCCTCTGGTGCCTCCCCGAGCCCGCTGAGACCTCCTCCGACCTCGCTGTGAGCTCCTCTTCCTCTCCCCCTAGATCACGTGCTCGTTTGGCCTCTGTAGCTACCGTTCGCACCGCACCCGAAAGCTCCCCGCCACCGGCCATGGCGCCGTTGTGGCTAGAGCCACAGTGGGTCGAAGCCAACCTCACCGTTGTGCTCAACGCAGCAACAGGAGCCCATAGCCACCGCCAGCTCCTCCTCCCGTGCACCGTAGCGCCAAACCCAACTCCGTACGAACTCCGTCCGCCGCTTCCGAGCTCGTCGCCGTCGACTCCGGCCATCCCAGGCCCGGCTACTGCCACCACCTAACGCGCTGCAATGCCAGCTACCCGTAGAGACCAACCGCGGTTCAAACCGCGGCCTGTACGTGAAACCCGAGCAACTCCGGCAAGTTGCTGCCACAGTTTTGGTCGCCGCCGGCTGAACTCCGGTGACGCCGACTTTGCGCACTTACTTAGCCACTAATGACCCTGCTAATTACCCCCTGACTCACTTACATGTGGGCCCCAGGCCACTAACTAAACTAGGTTAGTGTTAGTTTAACGCTAACTAAATTAGATTAGTTAGGTTAGTCACTGACAGATGGGACCCACAGGTCAGGTTGACCAAGACCGTCTCCGTTGACTGCTGATGTCTCAGTGACACAATGTTGACGCAATAAAGTATTTTCTGGATTTAATAATTCAGAGAATTCCAGAAATTGCTTTAAACTTCTAAAAATCATATAAATTCAACCGTAACTCAGAATGAAATAATTTATATATGAAAAATGATCAGAAAAATCCAATCTATCCATTTGTACCATTTTCATGCATGTTAGAACAACTTATAGCTGCTGTTTAGGACAAATCGTATAAATGGCATTTGAATTTCACATATGGAGTTTGGATTTGAACTTAGGGTTCAAACCAACTTCATTTAATTTTGTTGCTAGTTGCATTAGCTCAAAACACCAGCATATTGCCATGTCATGATCATGCATCATATTGTGCATTGCATTGATTGTATTCTTCCTTGTTTGCCGGTGTTTGTCCCCTCTCGATAGACGTGGTTTCGACGATGAGTTCGATGACACCGATGAAGAACTATACTATCTTCAGAAGTGCCAGGCAAGCAAAACCCCCTTGTTCATTCCGATACAATCCCACTCTCTCGCTCCTGCTCTCTTTTACTGCATTAGGACAACAATGTTTCAACTGTTACATGCTACGGTAGTTGAACCCCTTTCCTCTGCATGACCTGTTATTGCCATTGTAAATAGATGAAACCCACTAGCATGAGTAGGAATTGTTTGAGCCCTGATGTGCCTACTCATTCATGCTTGTTTGTCATGCCTGCTACTGCTTAGAGTTGAGTCAGGTCTGATTCATCGGGGATGAATTGGAGGTGTGTGAACATGTCCTACTGTGTGTGAGCTAAGTGTGTGAACACGATTTGGTAAAGGTAGCGGTGAGAGGCCATGTAGGAGTACATGGTGGGTTGTCTCATTGCAGCCGTCCTCAGGAACTGAGTCCTGTGTTTGTGATCCATGAATAGCTACTACCACATATTGGGATCCTTAATTGACTCTCTCGACTTTATTAATCAACTTTATCTCTGTCCAGGAGTTGCAACTAGTTTCTGGTGTTTGTAGGTAGTGTTAGTAGTCTACCAAGTGGCACCCGATACAGGTGGGCTTGGGACAGACTAGGCACCGTGGCACAGTGTACCAAGCATAGATCCACCCGTCGAGGTGGGCTTGGGAACCCTGCACACAACGTTTGGGGCCGTGAGCGACACCCCGGCCGGATCTCCTTGCGGATGGAACCCAAATAGGCGATAAACCTGGACGAGAGACTTGTGTGGTTAGTCAGGTCGTGGCCGACTCCCTCGCCAGGCTTCCGCTTGAAGGTTGCCGAGATACATGATGTGTACATGGCGGTAAGTGGCGAGAGCGTGTGTGAAGAAGTACACCCCTGCGGGGTTAATATGATCTATTTGAATAGCCGTGTCCGCGGTAAAGGACTTCTGGGTTGCCTGTATAGTTCATAGACAAGTGAAAGTGGATACTCTAAAATGCGCAAGATAAGTGTGAGTGCTATGGTTGGTGTTCTCGTAGGGAGATGGGAGCGGATCCATAGTCGTGTATTGATATGGTGAATATGTCGACTCGTGTGCGCCACCTCAAAAGAGTTACTTTTAGTCATAGTTTAGGATAGCCACCGAGTCAAAGCTGGCTTGCTGCAGTTAAACCCCACCACCCCTTTGTTGATAATGGTGCATATGTAGTTAGTTCTGATGTAAGTCTTGCTGGGTACATTTGTACTCACGTTGCTTAATTTATGTTTTTGCAGAGAGACTTTAGTCTCGCTAGTAGTTCCACGTGGACTTCGACGTTTAGCTTGTTACCTCAGCTACGATCTTGTGCCCTTGGTAGGATCTTGTAGATAGTCAGGCTTCTTAGCCGTTTTCATTTGTAGATGTCTGTACTCAGACATGTTAAGCTTCCGCTTGTGCTTTGACTTGTATGCTCTGAATGTTGGGTCATGAGACCCCTGTTTGTAATATCTCGCTCCTTGGAGCCTACTGAATAAAATACTTGAGTTATAGAGTCATGTTGTGATGCCATGTTGTATTTACACATATCGAGCATATTGTGTGTATGTTATTGAAATGGTTGATATGTGTGGGATCTGACTATCTAGTTGTTTATCCTTGGTAGCCTCTCTTACCGGGAAATGTCTCCTAGTGATTCCACTGAGCCTTGGTAGCTTGCTACTTCTCCGGAACACTTAGGCTGGCCGGCATGTGTCCTTCTTCGTTCTTGTGTCTGTCCCTTCGGGGAAATGTCACGCGGTGTATATCGGAGTCCTGTTAGCCTGCTACAGTCCGGTTTACCGGAGTATTGCTAGCCCAGTTGTTACAACCCGGATTCACTCGCTGATGACCGACACGTTCGTTGTTGGGTCATGTATGTCTGTCCCTGTAAGTTAGTGCCACTTTGGGTTCACGACTAGCCATGTCAGCCCGGGTTCTTTGTCATATGGATGCTAGCAACACTATCATATACGTGAGCCAAAAGGCGCAAACGGTCCCGGGCCAGGTAAGGTGGCACCCGTGGGAATACTGTGCGTGTGGCCACAAAGTGATATGGTGTGTTACATGCTAGATCGATGTGACTTAGGATCGGGATCCTGATAGCTTTGGTATCACAGCCTGACTGCCTGTAGGATTACCAAGCCAAACTGGGCGAAGTCGAGTCTAGAAATGCTTTAGTTATATGTATGGGAATTGATTGCGGGATGCAACGTAAGGCTCTTTTTACTCCTTTACCTCATGCCCTTCTGATCTGAGTCATCTTATCTTTCCTACGGGGTTAAGGAACTAGCCTTTCTCTTCTTTCTATTAGGATCACTTGTTACTAATCAGAAGACTCATAAGATTGTTGGATTTAAGCCTCAGTTCAGTTTCTACTACTTCCGTGTATTCATAGCTGGTCTCGAAACCTTGATATTGTGCTTCTGAGTGGTCATGCCACCATTGTTGTAGCATGTCTCAAATTCTTTTGAGCATTTACTGTAGTTATGTTGTCCGAGTCATCCCAGGTTTCTAAATAATCTGATGCATTTGCAAATCCCTTTTACCGTTCTGAAGTCCCTTTGGGCCAGATTAACCACACTAATCAATGAGTTGAGGTACTCTATTGCCTCGACATATATGTTGGAGTTATTATTATGACCCTAGGAGTCTTAGGGGATCATCTAGTGAACTAGTCATGTTCTGTGTTTCCAGTGTGATGACTCTGGCCATCATTCCCGAAAGCATCCTGTGATGCCACTTAGTTAGTAGGCCTTCCACTTCTGGGTCTCTGAACCCGAGATTCACCCTACCTACTTCATGTTGATAGTGTTGCTAGTCCCTCTAGGATATTAGTAACCTTTGCATTATTCCCCGAGGTTCCTGGTATATCCTTCTTCCAAATACCATTAACTGCTTACGGCAGAAGATATTTGAACTGAAAGGTCACAATCAGAGTGCTCTTGGCGAGTTCTCCATTCTATATTGTGACTCTGCCAATTCTACCTTTCTGCATGGATTATCTGAAAGAAATATGTTGAACTTGTTCGACATACTAATCTATGCATCCACAACTCAGAAAATCGTATGTTCTTTTGAGTTGTCTCTCTTTAGTTGTATTCTGACCCCCGTCTATCAATTGATAGTCAAGAGTATGCATGCATTTGTTCATCGATGCCTATTACTTTCGTGGTCCGCCAAGCCATTCTATCCGAAATGACCAGGAGAAACAAACTCCAGTACTTCAACCATATCCAGGATTGGGTCAAAGCAGTTGTGTTCCGCAGATCAAAATGTCAATCCAGCTTTTGATTCTGTTCTACCCTGAAGTATTACCGTCTTATGTCAAGCATGTCATGGGAATTGCACACCATCCTATGAACTCTTGATACAGTGATACCTCTCTCCATCATTTTTCATTCCTCGGTTCCTGTGTTGTTACAAGCAGAATGCCGACAAGTGAACCATGATGTGTGAAGTCAGTACTCCTAGCAACCTTGTTGCTTGGTAGGTAAATGGACAGTATTCTCATTCTTAGCGTGTTGGATATTGAATCATCATTCTAAGATAGATTGTGCTACCTAGTCCTTATTTCTGGTGCACTCTTGATCAATGAGTTAGGATTATCCAATCCCTTGCTTATTTGACCATATCGTCTTGCCCTGAAAAGCAAGATTGTTCTCGAGCCTAGTGACATATCAGTGGTTCGTGATTTTCCGTATATCTTCTCAGAAGTATTACCAGGTTGTCACCTGACCGCTATGTTGAGCTCGTGATCAAGTTGGTTTCTTGTAAACCACCCCTTCTCCAAGAATCCATGTTGGATACCTCTGAGCTAGTTGGTTAAGCTAAACGACAACTTGGAGAGTTGGAAGATAAAAGCTTACCTAACTTAGTTCGTTTCAAAGGGATATCCCGGTGTTGGTGTGTTAGTTGAAGAAAGATGATATCTTCATCGATTGGTCCCCGTGATCAGTTGTTGGACCTATTGTCTTATAAAAACTTTGATTTGAGTATGGGCTATCGTCAAATCAAATCAGAACCAACGATGTTCATAATGTTGTCTTACTCGCAGTTGATCCCTCGAGCATACACCATTACATCCTTTGGTTTGACCAGTGCTATTACCTTGTTCACATAATTATGGAATTCCATTTATACGGAAACCTTGATGAATTGTTGTTGAGCCCATCGACAAAATCCTTATCTCCTCCATGATCCGTGTTGAACATCCAGCTAGTATTGGAAACTTCTATAAGCATTATCTTCATGTCCCGTGCATGAAGCATGTGCCCGGATGAAAGAAGTGACTTCCTCTAATTCATGTGCAGTTGATGCAAGTTGCCGCCATGAATTCGAGAAAGTCAATGTTGCTTCCTTTGGAATCATTCCAAAATAGTCATGCATATGTGCAAAGTATTCTGTGGTCTGGAGACTTGCAACCTTCATTCTATATGTATCCTTAGCACACCAAGCCACTGGTTGAATTGTTCAAGATAAAGAAGTCTGTTCTAAAGTGAATACTTTAGACTTCCACGTGGAGACTTCGATATCATTAATTATGGTTCCCAACTAGAACTCGGTAGTGTTTTTGTTGTAAGACTACTATGTGGTCATGCATGTCTTGGACAACGTGTTCACATGGATGTAGCAGAATCGGCTCATGTTTTGGAGCTTGCTATCGTAGTTCATTTCCCGAGAATCTCGCAACTTCATCCTGTCGGGTTGTGTTGCAAACTTTCTTTCAAGACACGTTGTCTGAATTATCCTGTTACCAACCAGATCTGAATCTCAGGCAGATATGATGGTTGGAACTTCTTCCAAGAACAATGATATAGGTTCTAGTGAAGTGGACGCACCTAGCTGGAAGTACTATTATTGTAGTATCTTGATTGAGAAAGTTGGCCACCTCCCCATAAGGATTTCATAGGATTTACTCCAACAATTGTTCCCTATGGATTCTTGAGCTCCCAAAGTCCGACCTTTTACCTGATGTTCAAGATACCAAACCATATCTATAAATGGGTTACGCTAGTACATCAGGGAGAACATTAGAAGCAGAGTGCTAAATGCCTCTCGGTCGATCATCCAGATTTTGTTTCCTTGGCCTCGATAAGGTGAAATCTGAGAAGGTTATCTTCCTTTGCATCTGTATCGTCCATCGATGTTCATCATGGTAGTATGTTGTGTCGCCGGGATCCTTTTCACGGATGTTGGCAAGACCTTGATGAATATGGAAATGCTCAAGTTCTTGAGAGCATGCTCAGTCACTGGGTTATATTCTCGGTATCAATTGGAATGTGCCTTCCATTTGCCGAGTTGTTCTATAACCATAGTTTCCTTTCTGATCAGAGTATGCCATTTCCTCAAACTCTTTCAAACGATCATTTGTGAATTGCCATTAGCCTGGTATAAAGAGTTTCAGTGATCGTCTAAGAAAGAGTTTCTTTATGACGTCATCCTGTTGGATGAAGATCTCGAAAGCAAGACGCCGAGACAAAGGTGATGACCGAATCAACGCTCTTATGAAGTACAACCTAGATCGTGAAGATTGTGCTAGCTTCGTGTTCCCTTCTGTCTCCTTACCCCATGTCTAGAATCTCGGGACGAGATTCTTGTTTAGTGGAGGTGAGTTGTCACATCCCTAGAACGTTGGTTGTAATCAGTTACATGAGTGAGCATCTTGCATCATGTCTATTTTCTGAAAGTTGAATTGAGGTTAGTTGAAACCCTCAGAAACAAGTTCAGAAATAATCAACATTAAAATCTCATCAAAGAAGCCCAGGAAAATGTTCCTGTTAAACCTTGAAAAATATTGGCAAGAATAAAATTCAAACCAATATTTTTGGAGTCTTAAAAATATTTATTTTGGGCCTTTGAGTTAAATCATAATGTATTTGAATTGGCTTTATTTGTGTTATAAAAGAAATACATGTCCAATAATTTTGGGAATTATTGTGGGGCTTTGGAATAATACCACTAGTCCATATACAATAATATATAGAAGTAAATAATTTGGTTTAGTATTCCTACTAAATCAAAAATAGACAGCAGATAAAACAAAACAGAAAGAAAGGAAAAGGAGAGTACCTGAGCCACTTACCTGGCCTGCACTGTGTTGGCCCAGCCCATCTCTCTCCCTTGTCTTCTTCCAGCTCACGCCAGAAGGACTGGAGCGCGCGTGGCCGATGCCCGCCGACACGCGCCCGGCCACCTCCAGCCTGCCTGCTCGCTCTGGACGGCTCTAGATGATGCCACGCGACCCCCAGACCCTCTTGCCCACTCCCTCGTCCTCATCCCCTCCTCTCTCTCGCTCTGCACCTCATGCCCGAGCGACACCATCGCCACCAATGCCGTTCACCATAGCCATGGCCACCGCCTCTCCCTCGCCCCCTGGAGCTGCCCACGAGCTCCACCTAGTCCTTCTCCTCCTCCTCACCGAGCCTCCCGACGCTGGAAGCCCTTGGATGCTGCCTGCACCGTTCCCCTCGTCGGCCACCGAAGATCGTTGCCATCGATTTGCTGCCTCCGGTGCCTCCCCGAGCCCGCTGAGACCTCCTCCGACCTTGCTGTGAGCTCCTCTTCCTCTCCCCTAGCTCCCGTGCTCGTTTGGCCTCCGTAGCCGCCGTTCCCACCGCACCCGAAAGCTCCCCGCCGCCGACCATGGAGCCGTCGTGGCTAGAGCCACAGTGGCTCGAAGCCAAGCTCACCGTTGTGCTCAACGCAGCACTAGGAACCCGTAGCCACCACCAGCTCCTCCTCCCGTGCACCATAGTGCCAAACCCAACTCCGTCCGAACTCTTGCCGCTGCTTCCGAGCTCGCCGCCGTCAACTCCGGCCATCCTAGGCCCGGCTACTGCCACCACCCGACGTGCTGCAATGCTAGCTACCCGTAGAGACCAACCGTGGTTCAAACCGCGGCCTGTATGTGAAACCCGAGCAACTCCGGCGAGTTGCCACCACGGTTTTGGTCGCCGCCGGCTGAACTCCAGTGACACCGACGTGGCACACTTTCTTAGCCACTAATGACCCTGCTAATTACCCCCTAACTCACTTACATGTGGGCCCCTGGCCACTAACTAAACTAGGTTAGTGTTAGTTTAACGCTAATTAAATTAGATTAGTTAGGTTAGTCGCTGACAGACGGGACCCACAGGTCAGGGTTGACCTGGACCATCTTTGTTGACTGCTGACATCATAGTGACGCAATGCTGACGCAATAAAGTATTTTCTGGATTTAATAATTCAGAGAATTCCAGAAATTGCTTTAAACTTCTAAAAATCATATAAATTCAACCGTAACTCAGAATGAAATAATTTATATATGAAAAATGATTAGAAAAATCCAATCTATCCATCTGTACAATTTTCATGCATGTTAGAACAACTTATAGCTGCTGTTTAGGACAAATCATATAAGTGGCATTTGAATTTCACATATGGAGTTTGGATTTGAACCTAGGGTTCAAACCAACTTCATTTAATTTTGTTGCTAGTTGCATTAGCTCAAAACACCAGCATATTTCCATGTCATGATGATGCATCATATTGTGCATTGCATTGATTGTGTTCTTCCTTGTTTGCCGGTGTTTGTCCCCTCTCGATAGATGTGGTTTCGACGATGATTTCGATGACACCGATGAAGAACTATAATATCTTCAGAAGTGCCAGGCAAGCAAAACCCCCTTGTTCATTCCGATACAATCCCACTCCCTCACTCCTGCTCTCTTTTACTGCATTAGGACAACAACGATTCAACTGTTACATGCTGCGGTAGTTGAACCCCTTTCCTCTGCATGACCTGTCATTGACACAGTAAATAGATGAAACCCACTAGCATGAGTAGGAATTTTTTGAGACCTGATGTGCCTACTCATTCATGCTTGTTTGTCATGCCTGCTACTGCTTAGAGTTGAGTCAGGTCTGATTCATCGGGGATGAATTGGAGGTGTGTGAACATGTCCTACTGTGTGTGAGCTAAGTGTGTGAACACGATTTGGTAAAGGTAGCGGTGAGAGGCCATGTAGGAGTACTTGGTGGGTTGTCTCATTGTAGCCATCCTCAGGACCTAAGTCCTGTGTTTGTGATCCATGAACAGCTACTACCACTCATTGGGATCCTTAATTGACTCTCTTGACTTATTAATCAACTCGATCTCTGTCCAGGAGTTGCAACTAGTTTCTAGAGTTTGTAGGTAGTGTTCGTAGTCTACCAAGTGGCACCCGGTACAGGTGGGCTTGGGACAGACTAGGCACCATGGCACGGTGTACCAAGCGTAGATCCACCCGTCGAGGTGGGCTTGGGAACCCTGCACACATCGTTTGGGTCCGTGAGCGACTCCCCAGTCGGATCTCCTTGCGGATGGAACCTGAATAGGCGATAAACCTGGACGAGAGACTTGTGTGGTTAGTCAGGTCATGGCCGACTCCCTCGCCAGGCTTCCGCTTGAAGGTTGCCGAGATACATGGCGTGTACATGCCGGTAAGTGGCGAGAGCATGTGTGAAGAAGTACACCCCTGTAGGGTTAATATGATCTATTCGAATAGCCGTGTCCGCGGTAAAGGACTTTTGGGTTGCCTGTACAGTTCATAGACAAGTGAAAGTGGATACTCTAAAATTCGCAAGATAAGCGTGAGTGCTATGGATGGCGTTCTTGTAGGGAGACGGGAGCGGATCCATAGTGGTGTATTGATATGGTGAATATGTCGACTCGTGTGCGCCACCTCAAAAGAGTTACTTTCAGTCGTAGTTTAGGATAGCCACCGAGTCAAAGCTGGCTTGCTGCAGTTAAACCCCACCACCCCTTTGTTGATAATGGTGCATATGTAGTTAGTTCTGATGTAAGTCTTGTTGGGTACATTTGTACTCACGTTGCTTAATATATGTTTTTGCAGAGAGACTTCAGTCTCGCTAGTAGTTCCACGTGGACTTCGACGTTTAGCTTGTTACCTCAGCTACGATCTTGTGCCCTCGGCAGGATCTTGTAGATAGTCAAGATTCTCAGCCTTTTTCATTTGTAGATGTCTGTACTCAGATATGTTAAGCTTCCGCTTGTGCTTTGACTTGTATGCTCTGAATGTTGGGTCATGAGACCCCTGTTTGTAATATCTCGCTCCTTGGAGCCTACTGAATAAAATACTTGAGTTGTAGAGTCATGTTGTGATGCCATGTTGTATTTGCACATATGGAGCATATTGTGTGTATGTTATTGAAATGGTTGATATGCGTGGGATCTGACTATCTAGTTGTTTATCCTTGGTAGCCTCTCTTACTGGGAAATGTCTCCTAGTGCTTCCACTGAGCCTTAATAGCTTGCTACTGCTCCGGAACACTTAGGCTGGCCGGCATGCATCCTTCTTCGTTCCTGTGTCTGTCCCTTTGGGGAAATGTCACATAGTGTATATCGGAGTCCTATTAGCCTGCTACAGCCCAGTTTACCGGAGTCCTGCTAGCCCAGTTGCTACAGCGCAGATTCACTCGCTGATGACTGACACGTTCATTGCTGGGTCATGTATGCTTGTCCCTATAAGTTAGTGCCACTTTGGGTTCACGACTAGCCATGTCAGCCCGGGTTCATTGTCATATGGATGCTAGCGGCACTATCATATACGCGAGCCAAAAGGCGCAAACGGTCCTGGGCCAGGTAAGGTGGCATCTGTGGGAATACCGTGCGTGAGGCCGCAAAGTGATATGGTGTGTTACATGCTAGATCGATGTGACTTAAGATCGGGGTCCTGACAGTCTTAAACAACATGGTAATTTTCTAAGGTTATTAATTTAGTCCTAATATGATGGGCATCCAAGAGGGATATAATAAAAACTTTCATATAAAGTGCATTGAATACTATGAGAAGTTTGATTCTTATGATTGTTTTGACATATGAAGATGATGATATTAGAGTCATGCTAGTGGAGTAATTGTGAATTTGAGAAATGCTTGTGTTGAGGTTTGTGATTCCCGTAGCAGGCACATATGGTAAACCATTATGTAACGAAGTTGGAGCATTAAGTATTTATTGATTGTCTTCCTTATGAGTGGCGGCCAGGGACGCGCGACGGTCTTTGCCTACCAATATATTCCCCTAGGAGCATGCGAGTAGTACTTCGTTTCGATGACTAATAGATTTTTGCAATAAGTACGTGAGTTCTTTATGACTAATGTTGAATCCATGGATTATACGCACTCTCACCCTTCCACCATTGATAGCCTCTCTTGTACCGCACACCTTTTGCCGATACCATACACCCACCATATACCTTCCTCAAAACACCCACCATACGTACCTATTATGGCATTTCCATAGCCATTCCGAGATAAATTGCCATGCAAGTTTCCACCGTTTCGTTTATTATGAAATGCTTGTCATATTGCTTTGCATGATCTTGTAGTTGACATCGTATTTGTGGCAAAGCCACCTTTCATAATTCTTTGATACATGTCACTCTTTATTCATTGCACATCCCGACACACCACCAAAGGCATTCACATAGAGTCATATTTTGTTCTAAGCATTGAGTTGCAATTTTTTGAGTTGTAAGTAAATAGAAGTGTGATGATCATCATTATTAGAGCATTGTACCATGTGAGGAAATAAAAAGAAGAGGCCAAAGAAGCCAAAATAAAAAAAGAGGCCAAAGAAGGCAAGAAAAAGAAAAAAAAGAGAAAATGAAAAAAAATGAGAGAAAAAGAGAGCAGGGGCAATTCTAGTATACTTTTACCACATGTGTGCTTCAAAGTAGCACCATGATCTTCATGATAGAGAGTCTTCTATGTTGTCACTTTCATATACTTGTGGGAATTTTTCATTGTAGAACTTGGCTTGTATATTCCAATGATGGGCTTCCTCAAATTGCCCTAGGTCTTCATGAGAAAACGAGTTGGATGCACACCCACTTAGTTTCTTTTTGAGCTTTCATACACTTATAACTCCAGTGCATCAGTTGCATGGCAATCCCTACTGACTCACATTGATATCTATTGATGGGCATCTTCATAGCCGTTGATAGGCCTACTTGATGTGAGACTATCTCCTTCTTTTTATCTTCTCCACAACCACCATATTCTATTCCACCTATAGTGCTATGTCCATGGCTCACGCTCATGTATTGCGTGAAAGTTGAAAAGGTTTGAGAACATCTAAAGTATGAAACAATTGCTTGGCTTGTCATTGGGGTTGTGCATGATTTGATTATTTTGTGTGATGAAGATGGAGCATAGCTAGACTATATGATTTTGTAGGGATAACTTTCTTTGGCCATGTTATTTTGAGAAGACATGATTGCTTTATTAGTATGATTGAAGTATTATCATTTTTATCTCATTATTAACTTTTGTTTCGAATCTTATGGATCTGAATATTCTTGCCACAATAGAGAAGAATACATGGATAAATATGTTAGGTAGAATTCCACATCAAAAATTCTGTTTTTTATAATTTACCTACTCGAGGACGAGCATGAATTAAGCTTGGGGATGCTTGATACATCTCCAAAATATCTATAATTTTTGATTGTTCCATGCTATTACATTATCCATCTTGGATGTTTTATATGCATTTATATGCTATTTTATATGATTTTTGGGACAAACCTATTAACCTTGAGCCCAGTGCCAGTTTCTGTTTTTCCTTGTTTTCGGATTTTACAAAAAAGGAATACCAAAAGGAGTCCACGGAGATTATTTACGGAGATAATTTTTGGACCAGACGAAGCCCACGGAGCATTGGAGATGGACCAGAAGAGTCCCGAGGCCACCACAAGGGTGGAGGGCATGCTCTACCCCCCGGGATGGTGCTCCTACCTTGTGGCTGCCTCGTGGACCCCCTTGACTAGTTCCCGATGTCAACATCTCTTATATATCCGCAAACTTCCAGAACAGAACGAAGATCGGGAGTTACACCACCGCAAGCCTCTGTAGCCATGAAAACCCAATTGAGACCCTATTTCGGCATCCTGCCGGAGGGGGTATCCATCACCGGTGACCATCTTCATCATCCGGCGCTCTCCATGACGAGGAGGGAGTAGTTCACCCTCGGGGTTGAGGGTATGTACCAGTAGCTATGTATTTGATCTCTCTCTCTCTCTCTCTCTATCGTTCTTGATTTGGCACAATCTTGATGTACGACGAGTGTTAGGATAATAATTACTAGGTATCACCCGCTCAGGAGGGTCCGGGTCATGCTACGGGCAACTCAAGATGAAGAAGCCCAAGGTGATATGAAGATGGCGCAAGCTTATTGAAGGACCAAGACCCCGACTTGAGGCCCAAATGGATGAGCCACCATATGTTTAAACTTATTATGTAAGGCAAGTGTAGTTAGAAACCGAGCCGGTCATGTTGTGTGAGCCGGCCGGAACTCTGTAAGCCGCCAGGCCTCAACCTGTGTTTATAAAGGTGAGACCCTGAAGCGGGTTAACTCAAGAAACAAAAGATCGAGAACTTGGTCAAGCGTATCCGCTCCCTGGTAATCCAAATCCAAGCAATACAACCTAAAGCAGGAGTAGGCTTTTACCTCATTGAGAGGGGCCGAACCTGGGTAAACTCTATGTGTCCTTTGTCTCATTTAACCCCTTCAAGCTAACCTAGCGGCGATGGATCCACACCTAAGTCCTTTTGCTAGGGCATCTGCCGTGTTAAGTCCACAACAGTTGGCGCCCACCGTGGGGCCAGTGCATAGTGGTTTCGAGTTCTTGAAGGGCAACTTCGCAGGGATCAAGGGATACGCTGTGGGTCAGATGACCAAGAGTCATCGCGGCAAGCTCTACATCGACGATGTAGGATGAGGCCCCGAGGCCGGCTCAATCGAGAACGGGTACCGGGTCCCCTTTGGCAGGATTCATGTCTTCGTCGGCAAGATCGACGAGTCGGAAGCTGAGCCGGACACCTGCACCAACATCGTCGAGACGGCTCAGCGCGAGCGACCCGCCAAGATTCAAGCCGCCCCGAAGCATGCCTTTGTTGGCTTTACTCAAGGAGTGGATCTTGAGGGAGGATCTGTGTCCAGTGGAGATACGGTCGTCTACTATAGCGATGAGTCTTCAACTGGCGAGACAAATTCCATGTATCAAGTGTAGGATGACAGGCTCAGGGGCTGTTCCGATGACAACAGTATTCCGGACCCTTATGAGCCTCCGAACTGGACTGCGATCTTCATGGTCGGCGCACAACCGAAGCAAAATTCTTCAACTGCGGCAGCAATGATCTCCGGTTCAGTGACTATTGCAGCAGCCGGGGCAAGAGGCCTGATACGTCTCCGTTGTATCTATAATTTTTGATTGTTCCATGCCAATATTATTCAACTTTCATATACTTTTGGCAATTTTTTATACTATTTTTGGGACTAACATATTGATCCAGTGCCCAGTGCTAGTTCCTGTTTGTTGCATGTTTTATGTTTCGACGAAACCCCATATCAAACGGAGTCCAAATGGGATAAAAACGGGCGGAGATCATTTTTGGAATATTTATGATTTTTGGGAAGAAAAACCAACGCGAGACAGTGCCCGAGGGGGCCACGAGGTAGGGGGGCGCGCCCCTGACCCTCGTGGACACCCCGTAAGGTGTTTGACGCTCTTATTTTGCCGCAAGAAAGCTAATTTTCGGAGATAAATATGGGCGAAGGTTTCAACCCAATCGGAGTTACGGATCTCCGGATATAAAATAAACGGTGAAAGGCAGAATCTAGGAACGCAGAAACAGAGAGAGACAGAGAGACAGATTCAATCTCTGAGGGGCTCTCGCCCTCCCACGCCATGGGAGCCAAGGACTAGAGGGGAAACCCTTCTCCCATCTAGGGAGAAGGTCAAGGGAGAAGAACAAGAAGGGGGGCTTTCTCCCCCTTGCTTCCGGTGGCGCCGGAGCGCCGTCGGGGCCATCAGAACCGTGATCTACGCCAACAACTTCACCGCCATCATCACCATCTCTTCCCCCCTCTATGCAGCGGTGTAACCTCTCTTTTACCCGCTGTAATCTCTACTTAAACATGGTGCTCAATGCTATATATTATTTCCCAATGATGTATGGCTATCCTATGATGTTTGAGTAGATCCGTTTTGTCCTATGGGTTAATTGATGATCATGATTGGTTTGAGTTGCATGTTTTATTATTGGTGCTGTCCTATTGTGCCCTCCGTGTCGCGCAAGCGTGAGGGATTCCCGCTATAGGGTGTTGCAATACATTCATGATTCGCTTATAGTGCGTTGCTTGAGTGACAGAAGCATAAACCCGAGTAAGGGGGTTGTGGCGTATGGGATAAAGGGGACTTGATACTTTAATGCTATGGTTGGGTTTTACCTTAATGTTCTTTAGTAGTTGCGGATGCGTGCTAGAGTTTCAATCATAAGTGCATATGATCCCAGTAGATAAAGTTTGTTAGAAGTAATCAATAGTGATTATCGGTCTAGTTATCGATTGCCTAGGGACAAATAACTTTCTCGTGACAAAAAGCTCTCTACTAAAACTAACTTAGTTGTGTCTTCATCCAAACAGCCCCTAGTTTATATTTACGTGCTCTTTATATTCTTGCAAACCTATCCAACAACACCTACAATGTTCTTCTAGTTTCATACTTGTTCTAGGTAAAGCGAACGTCAAGCGTGCTTAGAGTTGTATCGGTGGTCGATAGAACTAGAGGGAATATTTGTTCTACCTTTATCTCCTCGTTGGGTTCGACACTCTTACTTATGAAAAGAGGCTACAACTGACCCCCTACACTTGTGGGTTATCAAGAACTTTTTCTGGTACCGTTGCCGGGGAGTCGTAGCATGGGGTGAATATTCTCGTGTGTGCTTGTTTGCTTTATCACTAAGTAATTTTTATTTGCTGTTCTAAGTTGCTCTCTATCTTTAGTTATGGATATGGAACACGAAATACCAAAAAAATTAGGTGTGCTTGCTACTCATGGAGATGGGGAACCTCCTAAAACCCTCGATGCTGGTTCTATGAAAAATATTATGTACTACTTTGATAATCATGAGAAAATCCCATTCAATTATGTTATGGGAGATACGTTGGATCAACGTGAATACTTTAGGGATTATCGCTTGACACAAAAAGGGAGACTATTATGGGATCAAATTCATATGTTGCATTGGTATGCTCAGGAACTATGCTTGAGATATGATTATACTTGTTGCTCTAGGATGAAGGCTCCACACCTTCCCTTTTCATGCAAATTCAATGATAATAAAACCTTAGCTTCTTATGCTAATTGTATATATGATTACTATGATGTGAAACAAATAGAAGAATTCGTTGCTTTTATGGGTGCTTATGAAATTGAATCTTTGTTTAAAGAGTTTGAAGATTTTGATGATTCAGTTTATAGACCTGAAAAATTTGCTATACTTAAATATTGCTATGAGAATTATGAATTCAATTCTGATATTGATGCATTTATTGAGGAAGTCTCCGCTGTCCAAGAAGAGACTAATATTTTGCAGGAGTCTATGGAAGAAGAATTTGATGAAAATGTCAGCTCATTGGATGAAAAAGATGATGAGGAGAGCGAAGAACAAAAGGAGGAAGAGCGGATTAGCTACCCGTGTGCACCTTCTAATGAGAGGAACTCTTCAACTCATACATTGTTTAATTTCCCTTCGTGCTTACCAAAGGATGATTGTTACGATGATTGCTATGATCCCGTTGATTTTCTTGAAATATCCCTTTTTGATGATGCTTGCTATGCTTGTGGCCAAGATGCCAATATGAATTATGCTTATGAAGATGAACTTGCTATAGTTCCTTATGTTAATCATGAAATTGTTGCTATTGCACACACGCATGATAGTCCTATTATCTTTTTTAATTCTCCCGACTGCACTATATCGGATAAGTTTGCCCTTATTAAGGATTATATTGATGGGTTGCATTTTATTACTACACATGATGATTTTGATAGATATAATATGCATGTTCTTGCTGCTCCTACTTGCAATTATTATGAGAGAGGAACTATATCTCCGCCTCTCCATGTTTCCAATATGATAAAATTGCAAGAAACTGCTTATACTATGCATTGGCCTTTACTTGGTGTGCATGAATTGTTCTTTTATGACATGCTGATGCATAGAAGAGAGTTAGACTTCGTCATTGTTTTATATATGTTACTTTGTGCTCACTACTAAATTACAAATCATTGTTAATTAAAATTGGCTTTGATATACCTTGGGATCCGGGTGGATCCATTACTTGAGCACTATATGCCTAGCTTAATGGCTTTAAGAAAGCGCTGCCAGGGAGAAAACCCGGAAGTTTTAGAGATTCATTTATTTCTGTTGAGTGCTTTTACATAGTCTAAAAACAAAAAAAATAAAGAGGGGAACCCAAAACTTTTCAAAAAGGAAAGTGAAAGTGAGAAAGGCAAGCATTGTTGAAGTGGGAGAGCTCCTTGAACTTTGTTCATGCTCACGGAAACTTTGTGAATCTTGATTACAAAAACTTTTCATCAAAAATAATTATCCCCTTGTACAATTCCATTGTATTATAAAAATAATGTGCCAAGGTTTGTCTTTAGGATGTTTACAATGCTTGTTGGTTTGTGCGGTGCAGGACAGAAACTTTGGTTGTAGTGCGCAATTTTACATTTTTTACTCGAACATCAAATGGTTCTGATTCCTTTCATAATGTCTTTCTGTACAAAGTTTTTATTTTTCCTGATTTTTGTAGAATTTTTTGGGTACCAGAAGTATGGTGAATGTTCAGATTACTACAGACTGTTCTGTTTTTGACAGATTCTGTTTTTGATGCATAGTTTACTTGTTTTGATGAATCTATCAATTTCTATCCGTGGATTAAGCCATGGAAAAGTTATATTACAGTAGCTGCAATGCAAAAACAAAATATGAATTGGTTTGCAACAGTACTTAGAGTAGTTATTTGCTTTATTATACTAACGGATCTTACCGAGTTTTCTGTTGAAGTTTTGTGTGGATGAAGTGTTTGATCGAGGAGGTCTCGATATGAGGAAAAGGAAGAGAAGAAAGAGCTCAAGCTTGGGGATTCCCAAGGCACCACAAGTAAATATTCAAGGAGACTCAAGCGTCTAAGCTTGGGGATGCCCCGGAAAGCATCCCCTCTTTCTTCAACAAGTATCGGTATGTTTTCGGATTCGTTTCTTTCATGCGATATGTGCAAGTCTTGGAGCATCTTTAGCATTTAGTTTTCATTTTTCTTTTATGCACCATGCTGGTATGAGATAGTCCTTGGTTGATTTATAGAATGCTCATTGCACTTCACTTAAATATTTTGAGTATGGCTTTATAGAATGCTTCATGTGCTTCACTTATATCATTTGAAGTTTGGATTGCCTGTTTCTCTTCACATAGAAAACCGCCATTTGTAGAATGCTCTTTTGCTTCACTTATATTTATTAGAGCGTGGGAATATCTTTTATTGAAAGAATTGAACTCTCTTGCTTCACTTATATCTATTTAGAGAGACGATAGGAATTGGTCATACACATGGTTAGTCATAAAATCCTACACAAACTTGTAGGTCGCTGAATATGATATGTTTGATTCCTTGCAAAAGTTATGCGATATAAAGATGGTGATATTAGAGTCATGGTACTGGGTAGTTGTGGATTAGTAGAAATACTTGTGTTGAGGTTTGTGATTCCCGTAGCATGCACGTATGGTGAACCGTTATGTAACGAAGTTGGAGCATGAGGTATTTATTGATTGTCTTCCTTTTGAATGGCGGTCGGGGACGAGCGATGGTCTTTTCCTACCAATCTATCCCCCTAGAAGCATCCGCGTAGTACTTCATTTTGATGACTAATAGATTTTTGCAATAAGTATGTGAGTTCTTTATGACTAATGTTGAGTCCATGTATTATATGCACTCTCACCCTTCCATTATTGCTAGCCTCTTCGGTACCGTGCATTGCCCTTTCTCACCTCGAGAGTTGGTGCAAACTTCGCTGGTGCATCCAAACCCTGTGATATGATACGCTCTATCACACATAAGCCTCCTTATATCTTCCTCAAAACAGCCACCATACCTACCAATCACGGCATTTCCATGGCCATTCCGAGATATATTGCCATGCAACTTCCATCATCATCATATACATGACCTGAGCATTCATTGTCATATTGCCTTGCATGATCGTAAGATAGCTAGCATGATGTTTTCATGGCTTGTCCGTTTTTTGATGTCATTGCTATGCTAGATCATTGCACATCCCGGTACACCACCGGAGGCATTCATATGGAGTCATATCTTTGTCCTAGTATCGAGTTGTAATATTGATTTGTAAGTAAATAAAGTGTGATGATCATCATTATAGAGCATTGCCCCATAAAAAAGAGTGGCCAAAGAAGCCTAAATAAAAAAAAGGGGGCCAAAGAAGCCCGCCAAAAAAAGAAGAAAAAAAGGGGGGCAATGTTACTATCCTTTTGCCACACTTGTGCTTCAAGAGTAGCACCATGTCTTCATAGAGAGAGTCTCCTATATTGTCACTTTCATATACTAGTGGGAATTTTCATTATAGAACTTGGCTTATATATTCCGACGATGGGCTTCCTCAAATGCACTAGGTCTTCATGAGAAAGCAAGTTGGATGCACACCCACTTAGTTTCAGTTTGAGCTTTCATACACTTATAGCTCTTAGTGCATCCGTTGCATGGTAATCCATACTCCTCGCATTGACATCAATTGATGGGCATCTCCATAGCCCATTGATTAGCCACGTCGATGTGAGACTTTCTCTCTTTTTGTCTTCTCCACACAACCTCCACCATCATACTCTATTCCACCTATAGTGCTATATCCATGGCTCACGCTCATGTATTGCGTGAAAGTTGAAAAGGTTTGAGAACGTCAAAAGTATGAAACAATTGCTTGGCTTGTCATCGGGGTTGTGCATGATTTGAATATTTTGTGTGGTGAAGATGGAGCATAGCGAGACTATATGATTTTGTAGGGATAACTTTCTTTGGCCATGTTGTTTTGAAAAGACATGATTGCTTTATTAGTACGCTCAAAGTATTATTGTTCTTATGTCAAATGATAGAGTATTGCTTTGAATCACTCGTGTCTTAATATTCTTGCCATGATTAGACATACTATCAAGATTATGTTAGGTAGCATTCTAAATCAAAAATTATCTTTTTTTATCATTTACCTACTCGAGGACGAGCAGGAATTCAGCTTGGGGATGTTGATACGTCTCCATCGTATCTATAATTTTTGATTGTTCCATGCCAATATTATTCAACATTCATATACTTTTGGCAACTTTTTATACTATTTTTGGGACTAATATATTGATCCAGTGCCCAGTGCCAGTTGTTGTTTGTTGCATGTTTTATGTTTCGTAGAAACCCCATATCAAACAGAGTCCAAACGGGGTAAAAACGGATGGAGATCATTTTTGGAATATTTATGATTTTTGGGAAGAAAAACCAATGCGAGACGGTTCCTGAGGGGGCCACGAGGTAGGGGGCGCGACCCTGATCCTTGTGGGCACCCCGTAAGGTGGTTGACGCTCTTCTTTTGCCGCAAGAAAGCTAATTTTTGGAGAAAAATCTGGGTGAAGGTTTCAACCCAATCGGACTTACGGATCTCCGGATATAAAAGAAACCGTGAAAGGGCAGAATCTAGGAAAGGAGAAACAGAGAGAGACAGAGAGACAGATCCAATCTCAGAGGGGCTCTCGCCCCTCCCATGCCATGGGAGCCAAGGACCAGAGGGGAAACCCTTCTCCCATCTAGGGATAAGGTCAAGGAAGAAGAAGAAGAAGAAGGGGGCCTCTCTCGCCCTTGCTTCCGGTGGCGTTGGAGCGACGCCGGGGCCATCATCATCACCGCGATCTATATCAACAACTTCACCGCCCTCATCACCAACTCTTCCACCCTCTATGTAGCAGTATAACCTCTCTTTTACCCGTTATAATCTCTACTTAAATATGGTGCTCAACGTTATATATTATTTCCCAATGATGTATGGCTATCCTATGATGTTTGAGTAGATTTTTTTTGTCCTATGGGTTAATTCATGATCATGACTGGTTTGAGTTGCATGTTTTATTATTGGTGCATTCCTATTGTGCCCTCCGTGTCGCGCAAGCATGAGGGATTACCACTGTAGGGTGTTGAATTACGTTCATGATTCGCTTAGAGTAGGTTGCTTGAGTGACAGAAGCATAAACCCGAGTAAGGGGGTTGTGGCATATGGGATAAAGGGGACTTGATACTTTAATGCTATGGTTGGGTTTTACCTTAATGATCTTTACTAGTTGTGGATGCTTGCTAGAGTTCCAATCATAAGTGCATATGATCCAAGTAGAGAAAGTATGTTAGCTTATGCCACTCCCTCAAATAAAATTGCAATAGTGATTACCGGTATAGTTATCGATTGCCTAGGGACAAATAACTTTCTCTTGGAAAAAAGCTCTCTACTAAAACTAACTTAGTTGTGTCTTCATCTAAACAGCCCCTAGTTTATATTTACGTGCTCTTTATATTCTTGAAAACCTATCCAACAACACCTACAAAGTACTTCTAGTTTCATACTTGTTCTAGGTAAAGTGAACGTCAAGTGTGCGTAGAGTTGTATCGGTGGTTGATAGAACTTGAGGGAATATTTGTTCTACCTTTAGCTCCTCGTTGGGTTCGACACTCTTACTTATCGAAAGAGGCTACAAATGATCCCCTACACTTGTGGGTTATCAAGGCCCTGTGCGCCCGCCGGCTCAAGTTTTATCTGAGCTTTTGGAGGCTCTGGCAACTTTGCTGACGATGGAGGTAACCCCGGCGAACCAAGCGCAACATATCGTGGACGTCGCGAAGTTACGTGATGAGATAGCTCAAGCTAAGGAGGATCTTAACACTGTGAATACCCGGATGGCAATGGAACGAGCGACATTGGAGAGGGAAGCGCAGCGGATTCAAACAGAAAATTTTCGCTTGAGCTTTGACCAGAACACATCAAACATTGTCTTTAACAAAAGGCACCAGAGTCGTTTACCTCCAGTGTATGATGCAAGAAACCTTTTCAATACGCCTGGGACAGGAACCAGTAACCCGCCCGTTGTGAATCGGGCCGATGAGGCACCTACAGCCAGAGCGTCGGTTCAGCCACGTGCCGCAGATCCCCCATGTTTGAATTTGACTCCGCCTCAGCATGTATTCTTACGCCACCGGGTCATTATTCTAACCCTCTGGACAATATGATCGCCGCAGCAACCCAATTGGCGGCTTTCCCTGTTCTAGACGAGTCACCAGCTGCGATGGAGATATGGCGAGCCGGAGAGCTTCTTCAGACAGAAGTGTCTCAATAGGCTGCTTATTTAGACAGCCATGAACGGATTCATTCAACCCCACGTCCAAGCCGGAGCTATAACATGCACATTGATTCGCAAACGGTGTCGAGCAGTGAGCGACACCATAACCAGCCTCGTAGGCCTGACCCGCCACGCGCTAGTAATGATGCTGAGGCTTTGGTGGACCAGGGAAGAGCGCGGTGGGAGGCTGAGCTAGCGGCTCAACAACTATCTCCGGCTTACCCTTCAATGTCTCTGGAGGCAGGTGTGACCTCCAGAACCCTTGGCGTGCCATGTTTAGTGCCGGCTCTATGTAACGAGCACTTGCCTAAGGATTTTAAGGGCCCTCGCAAGGAGCCTAACTACACAGCAAATCAACCCCCAGAGGCCTGGATTGAGAGCTATGAGATGGCTATGGAGATGCTGTATGTTAGTGATGTTGCATGTGCTAAAAACTTCACCATGATGTTGGATGGGCTGACACGTACTTGGCTGAAAGGATTGCCCCCTAATTCCATCAGATCATGGGCTGAGCTGAAGATGTGTTTTATTCAAAATTTTAAAGACACGTGCAAGCAGTCTATGTCGATTCTAGACTTAGACTCTTGTGTCCAGGGAGAAGGTGAGTCAACAACCAATTGGGTGTGCCGGATCTCGGCCGTTATCCATTCATCATATAGTATCAACGCCAGTTTAGCCATCCTGATGTTGGAAAAGAATTGTAGTTTCCTTCCTCTTAAGCAGAAGTTGGGTTGGCTTAAACGCCACTACAATGATATGGGGGAGCTCATGGCAGCTCTCGTCAAATATGATGACTCTCATAGTACTAAGGACCCTGAGTCTGATGAGGAGAAAGCTGGCAAGGGGAAGAAGAGTGGCAATGCAAAGGGACAACATTATACGGCGAGCCAAGGTGGCAATGGTAAGTGCAAAGCCGACAGCGGTTTGGACTTTGTGGCTAACACCAATGCGCAAAACAATAATCAGCATTGTAAGGGGAAAGCATCAACGCCCCGGTTTGGAGGGCCGAAGTTCAACCTTGAGGCCATGATGAATCAACCTTGCCCAAAGCACGGTACACAAGAGAAGCCGACCAGTCATCTATGGAAGGATTGCTTCATCATGAGGGAATATAGAAATTACATTTTTTTCAGAATAGTCATGGCCCGAATGGCGGCTCAGGATCCGGCTCTCATGGTCCTGGTTGTGGAGGTGGCGGTTCAAGCTCTGGTTTTCAGGGCCAAGGCAATCAAGGCAGCTTTAATCAGCAGTCTGGTCAAGGGAATCAGCAGCAGCAGTCTGGTTATCAGAACAATCCAAAGCAACTGAATGGTGGTCAATATCACGTGTTTACCACGAGTCTGTGCAAACGAGATCAGAAAATCCATAAGCGGGTGGTGAACTCAGTTGAGCCGGTGATCCCTCAATAGTTGAGGTGGTCTGAGCAGCCTATCATATGGAGCCGTGAGGATCACCCGCCCCGAGTTGACAATCCGGGTCAATTAGCATTGGTGGTTGCTCCTCAGGTAGGAGGATACAAGCTTCTGAAGGTGCTTATGGATGGAGCCAGTAGTATCAATATCCTTTACTATGATACTTTTCGCCGTATGAATTTGACCGACAAAGATCTTAAGTCATCCTCTACTATTTTTCACGAGGTGGTGCCTGGTAAGTCGGCTTACCCGGAGGGTAGGATAACCCTGGAAGCGGCTTTTGGCAATGATCATGATTCTAGAGCTGAAAAATTGACCTTTGAGGTGCTCAAAATCAAGAGTCTGTATCTTGCTTTGTTCGGATGGCTATCTTATGCCAGATTCATGGCCCAACCTTGTTATTTTTATTTGCAGCTAAAACTGTTGGGTCATAAATGCACCATCACGGTGTACGGTGATAAAAAATAGCTCTGGAGTGTGAAGAAGGTGATGCTGCTTATGCTGAGTCTGTTTGTGCAACAGAGGAGTTGAAGTTTTACAAGGATAATGTTGACCCGACATATATGACACCTTTGAAGAAGCCAACTACAGAGCATGACCCCTTGTTGAAATTTAAGTCAGTAGATGACACTAAGTTGGTTGAATTTTTTCCGGCGATTCATCCAAGCAGTTCAGCATCAGTGCTAATATGGATCCGAAATAGGAAAGCATGCTCATCGAGTTCATCCGTGAGAACCGTGATATCTTTGCATTGAAACCTTCAGACATGCTAGGTGTACCGAGGGAACTCGTCGAGCACACTCTCAATATTGATCCAAAGTTTAAGCCCATCAAAAAATTCCTTCGTCATTTCAATGAAGAAGGCGTAAGGCCATTGGTGAAGAAGTGGCCCGGCTCTTGACGGCTGGGTTCATCATTAAAGTTTTTCATCCTGAGTGATTGGCTAACCTGGTGCTGGTGCTTAAGAAGAATGGCACCTGGCGTATGTGTGTGGATTATACAGATCTTAATAAGGCCTGTCCGGCTGACCCTTTGCTCTCCCTCGTATTGATCAGATTATTGATGCTATGGCGGCTTGTGAGTGTTTGAGTTTTCTGGATGCTTATTCTGGTTATCATCAGATCAAGATGGCAGTTAAGGACCAGGAGAAGACAGCTTTCATCACTCCCTTTGGAAACTTCTGCTATGTGTCTATGCCTTTTGGGCTCAAGAATGCCCATGCGACTTATTAGCGGTGCGTTTAGAATTGCCTTCATAACCAGATTGGACGTAATGTTCATGCCTATGTGGATGATATTGTTGTGCAATCCAAGAAGAAAGAGACCTTGATAGATGATTTGAAAGAGACCTTTGACAATCTCCGAGTCTATAAGATGATGCTTAACCCTACAAAGTGTGTCTTTGGCGTGCCAGCACGCGAGCTATTGGGTTTCTTGGTTTCTGAGAGAGGCATTGAAGCTAACCCGGAGAAAATCAAGGCTATCACTTCTCTGGCTAAGCCGGCATGTATCAATGACGTCTAGCATTTGGCGGGTTGTATTGCGGCTTTGAGCCAGTTTATAAGCCGCCCGGGTGAAAAGGCTATTCCTCTCTATCAGATGATGAAGAAAACAGATCACTTTGTCTGGAGTGATGATGCCAATGAGGCGTTTGAGTCACTGAAGAGACAGCTGGCTGAACCGCCGGTTCTTGCAGCTCCTACTGAGAAGGAGCCCTTGCTTTTATATGTTGCTACTAACAGCAGAGATGTCAGTGTGGCAGTTGTAGTGGAAAGGAAAGAGTCGGGCAAGGAATATCCGGTTCAAAGGCCAGTTTATTGTGTCAGTGAGGTTCTCATTGAATCTATGCAGAGATACCCACATTGGTAGAAACTGGTTTATGGCGTGTTCATGGCTAGCCATAAGTTGAAACAATATTTCCTTGGTTAGCCCATCACCGTGGTTAGTTGTGCCCCTTTAGGGGATATTATTCAAAACAAACTAGCCATAGGTTGGGTAGCCAAGTGGGCCATTGAGCTTGGACCCCATGGTTTGAAGTATATGCCCCGAACAACTATCAAGTCTCAAGCACTTGTGGATTTCATTAATGACTGGACAGAGTTGCAGATGCCTGAGGAGAAGCCGGATAACACATATTGCACTATTCACTTTGATGGATCCAGGCAATGGGGGGGGGGCTAGAGTTATTTTGACTTCCCTATGAGGTGATAAATTTCGTTATGTTTTGAGGTTGATGTTCCCTTGTACTAACAATGCAGCTGAGTATGAAGCCTTGCTCCATGGTCTTCAGATGGCTAAAGAGATGAATCTAAGCCGGGTGAGGTGTTTTGGCGACTCAGACTTGGTGGCTCAGCAAGTTTCAAGAACTTGGGATTCAAGTGATCCTCTCATGGTGGCTTATCGCCGAGAGGTTGATACTACTGCTGGTCATTTAAAGGGTTACCAAGTGGAGCATGTTGATTGCGGGAAAAATGAGGCTACTGATGCTTCGGGCCCACCTAATATTTTCCTTGATATTTTACATAATCCTTCGGTTAAATTGCCTACGGAGGAAGATTTGCAATTCCTGTCTCGGAGGCACAGTTGGTGGCGGCTCTTCATGCTATACCTGATTGGACAGTTCCATATTTGGCTTATATGACCCGGGGTGAGTTACCTGAAGATGAAACTTTAGCAAGGCAGATAACCCGGTGGTCTAAGTCAATGACTATCGTCAATGGAGAGTTGTACCAATGCAGTGTCACAGGGGTGTTTCAACATTGTGTTTCTCTTGAGGAGGGCCACGAGATTCTACGAGAGATCCATGAGGAGATTGTGGTCACCACGGCGGCTCTAAATCTCTTATGGCTAAGGCTTTTCGTCATGGGTTTTATTGGATGGCGGCTCATGCTGATGCAGAGGATTTGGTCAGTAAATGTGATGGTAGTCAGAAATTTTCAAGACGAGCTCATGTGTCGCCTCAAGAATTGAGGATGATTCCAATTACTTGGCCGTTCGCAGTCTGGGGGCTGGATATGGTTGGACCTTTTAAAAGATCCAATGACAAAAAGACTCACCTCTTGGTGGTGGTTGACAAGTTTACAAAGTGGGACAAGGCAGAGCCGATCAACAAGTGTGATGTGACAACGATGGTTCAATTCATCAAAAAGGTGATTTTCCGTTTCAGTTACCCTCACAGGATCATCACTGATAATGGCACTAATCTGTCTAAAGGTGCTATGAAAGAATTTTGTCAACGTGAACATATACGTCTTGATGTATCATCTATGGCCCGCCCCTAGTCCAATGTGAGGGAGTCCTGGATTAGGGGGTATCCGGACAGCCGGACTATATACATCGTCTGGACTACTGAAGCGTGAAGATACAAGACTCAAGACTTCAACCCGTGTCCGGATGGGACTCTACTTTGTGTGGAAGACAAGCTTGGCGATCCGGATATTATATTTCCTTCCTTGTAGCCGACTCCATGTAAACCCTAGCCCTCTCCGGTGTCTATATAAACCGGAGAGGATGGTCCTTAGAAGGCCGATCACAATTACAATCATAACATCATAGGCTAGCTCCTAGGGTTTAGCCTCTATGATATCGTGGTAGATCTACTCTTGTATTACTCACATCTTCAATATTAATCAAGCAGGAAGTAGGGTTTTACCTCCATCTAGGGGGCAAAACACACCTATTTGGCCCGAGCCACAAACTCGATCAGCCGTGTGAAATTCACGGTACTCCAAGAAGGACGGCAAAACACACCAATAGAGAATGCCGGATCTTCAAAACAAAGCGACCGGTCATGTGCCGAAAACAATGAAGGGAGGTGTCTAGACACAACAGTACGGCCGATCGCCACCCTATCATACAAACCACGGCAATTCAATTGTCGTACCCCCAGACCTAGTAGTCCAGGGGCTCCATAACACACAAATCCCCCACGGGTATAAATTTACAAATAACACCTTCTACAAGATGTCAGGCGCAAAGGCCAAGTTCATTGGCCCACCGCTCTAACGGTTGTTCTCAGATAACCAAAAAATGCCACATCATCGGTGCATTCCCCTCATACGGTAACTTACCGTCTGCTAACGGCATGAACCATGCTGACTAGATTCCATGTGGTAGGCCGTAAGGCCAACACCAGTGATATACTCACGCCTACGTACAAGGACAAACCCCGCCACTAGAGCGGAAATCATACAGCTATCGGAGTAACAAGTCATGCATGCCTATCAATATTTTGATATGACAACCAACTATCCGGACACCAACTGAGGAGTCCGGGCTACTTCTCAAAATAGCGGCTGGGGTCACCAGGGTCCGATCAGGAACCTTTAGACCAACCACGGGAGGACGCTCGGCGGCCTCCAAGCATTTACCTTCACAAACTAACTTTTATGCAGAACAGGATTGGCGGCGTGGAATCGACCCGGACACACAAGGACAGGACCATGCAGGTAGAAGGCAGTTTGGATTCACTTTCAATCCATTCACAGCCCCCTCCAGTCCGACCATCATAGGTTCCGCCAAAAACCATTCCTTTTTCATAATCATAAATCACACTCATATGCATAGACAAATCATCCTACTACAATGTGCAGACTTAAATAACATGCGTCGGCCGTCGTTTATCATTGACGCCTCTTTGCCACAAAAGGGAAGCCACACTTCGTGTTACGCCTGGTTATTCAAGGGGCTTCACAAGACGGCAACAAAGTCCAACCACCTTTTCGGTCGCTCGGCACCCCGAACTTATAGCACTATATGCATCAGCTCCGAATCAT
Source organism: Triticum aestivum (assembly GCF_018294505.1). NCBI lineage: Eukaryota > Viridiplantae > Streptophyta > Magnoliopsida > Poales > Poaceae > Triticum > Triticum aestivum. Next base: position 465,472,774 of record NC_057804.1, read on the forward strand.
GTCTTGGGTCATTGGTTGGGTTTGCCCAGCTCCCATGTTTTGGTACCTTACGTTCCGTTCCGTCGGCTAAGGTAGCGCTGGGAGAACTACTGTGATTGGGTCCCGGTTCTGTCGAACGAGCGCCTCAGTAGAGAAAGCCGAAAACCGACTGTCATGATGCAGCAAAAGCGGGTCAGCTATTCGAGAGGTTGTAAAATCCTTAAAGATTTATTCCGCATAATGCCATCATAAATGCAGACTGCGACGGATCGGTCTTCCGATCAGGCGCCAATAGAGCCCCTATTTCGGCCTTCCGAACACTAGGGGCTGCGCCGACCATACTCGAATTCCTATGGCTAAGTGAGAGTAGTAAAGCCCTATAGTCCGATTGCCTGGTTCGTGGTGAGAAACACCTCCTCATAAGGACCCAATCATGGGATAAAGAGTGTTCAGAAATATCCCGAACACCCTCGTACTTCTCACGTGGGGGCTGAAGCCGACGACTAGCCAACTCTCAGAATTTACATACAATAAACACCCGCGCGGGAAGAACATATGTTCACACAAAATAGGCAATACATAATAAACGTGCCATTATCCCATATTACAAATATTGGCAAGAATGCATTCAGGGAAATATAATGTCTTTGGTGCACTTATCCGCAGCCAGGCGGGCCCCCTTCAGTACACCTTCATAGTACAGTTCGGGCTTGCGATGCTCCTTACCCTCCGGTGGCCCCTCAGTTATCAGCTTCTCCGCATCAAGCTTCCCCCAATGCACTTTTGCATGGGCAAGCGCCATGCACACACCTTCTATACAGACTGATCGCTTGATAGTATCAAGCCAAGGACAGGCGGCCACAGTCGGATAACCAAGTCCTTCATGGATAGTTTGGCCGCCTGGTGCAGTTTGACCAGCTGCTTCAACTGATCGATAAAAGGCACCGGATAGTTCGGCGCCAGATACTGCGACCAGAAGTTCCTCTCCACAGACTCCCTCTCCTCGGTCCTGTAAAATTGGGCAGCATATGATATGCTGCGAGGCAGATCCGCAAACGCCCCTGTAAAATCAAGAATTCAGCTTGCCGCTTAGAGTTCTCCACACTATAACATAATAATGGCCTTAGATACAACATGCCTTACCATCTGCAACTTTCCGGGCCTCCTGAATGTCCCGTACAACACCTCGGGCTTCTTCCCAAGCATCTTCCGCGCCTTGGAGAGCTTGGGCGAGTTCGGATTCTTTCCCTACTAGACTCTGCTCCAAGCTCTCACTTTTCGTCACAGCCTCCTGGAGGTCCCGCTCAGCTATGACGACCCTGGCCGCGTGTTTTTCACGCAGCGCCTGTTTGGCGGCAGCCTTCTCGTGGGCATCAACCACTACCTTCTTCAGTGCCTCATATTCGGCACTCACTCCTAGGGCGTATAACATAAATACTTTTCAATAGGCACACTTATTCATTTGTGCCCAAAGCAAGACAATGTTTAAACATACCTTGCTTCTCCTCTAATTGCTTCTTCACACGGCCAAGTTCTTCTTTGGCCCGTTCCAGGCTCTACTTCAGTTCGGACACTTCCGCATCATGAGCGGCAGTCCTCTCCGCAGACGCATGTTTTCAAACAAATGGGTATACATCATTAAACACAGGTTCCCACTATAGAAGAGGGTTTGATCCCCTGCCCGACTCTCTTTTGCCGGACAGTGTATCAGGGGCTACTCCTCATATCATGCTGCTTCTTCAAAAGGTTCCTTCGAAACAATACCTCAAAAGAATTTATAAGGTCAAGACAGGACTCATTCAGCTGGCTTTCGGCAGCCTGAATCTTTCCAACCACCGTACACATAAGGGTCCGATGTTCATTGACGATAGACGCGTTCTTTAACGCTGTCGATAGACCGCTCGGCAGCTCTGCATAGATAGAGGTTGCCGGCGGAGTAGGCAAACCGCCCTCCGTGGAGGGTGGCCGCTCGCCTGATCCTGGAGCTTTAGAGGCCCCCCGGACCTTATCCGGCTCTGAGCCTCTTTGAGTCGACACCTCAGTGTCGCACCTGGACTCCGGAAAAGGAGCCCCTGGAGGCGTCTCGCTCGCCACAACATCCGAGCTCAATGAATCCTCTGATGAGGACTGTCCGACAGGAGACCTCGCCGGGCTGTATGAGATGTGGGGACAGTCAAAACTACTATGCCCAGACGACCCTGGATACAGAGGCGTATTCGGATTTAGGTTACTTATGATTTTCCCAGGGGCTGGGCCTCGGGATCCCACTCCAAGTTGTTATCGGCAGCTGGGGTGGATGCCTCTGGATGGGAACATCGCCCCCTCTTGGGCGATTCGGCCTCCCGGGACGGGGAAGCTGTACGCTTCTTCCCGCCTTCAGAGCGAGGCTCGTCCTCCTCTGCTTCCTCCTCTTCATCTTCGGAAGAAGGAGCGTCGCTGGAGCCTTCGGATCTGGCGTCCGAAGCCTCGCAGCAACGGAGGCCACTCCGGGTCTTCTTGACCTTCTTGGAGGCCTCCTTCTTTAGCGCCTCGTAAGGCGCAGGGACCAGCATCTTCGTTAGAAGAGGTCCGCCCGGTTCCTCCAGTAGTGGGGCCGGACATTGTATCTGCTCCACCTTCTTTATCCATCCCTGAGGTCACGACGAAGCACAATTAGAATTTTCCCCCAGGACATGCCAACTGAAGCATGGATGGACAGGGCGTGGCTGTAACTTACTGGGCTTGGAGAAGGGATAATTGATAACCCCGATCCTCGGTGGAATCCGGCCATTTGCCAGACTTGAAGAGCACCTTCCAGATATCCTCGTGGGAGGAGTCATAGAGCTCCTGAAGGGTCTGGTGCTCGGCTGGGTCGAACTCCCACAAAGTGCAGGCTCGATGCTGGCAAGGGAGAACCAGGCGAACTAGTATCACCTGGACTACGTCAACAAGTTTGACGTCCTTGTCGATCGCGCTCTGAACGTGCGTCTGGAGCAGTGATAGCTCATCGGACGAGGACCAGTTCGGGCCCTTCTTGGGCCAGGACGTGAGCCGCAGTGGAGCTCCAAATCTGAATTCAGGAGTCGCAGCCCATTTTTTGCCGCGTGGTTCGGTGATATAAAACTACTGCTGTTGCCACTCCTTGACGGAGTCGTTGAAAGTGCCCTTCGGCCAAACACCTTGGGCATCTTGCTCACCATGGCCCCGCCGCACTCGGCGTGTTCGCCGCTCACAACCTTGGGCTTCACATTGAAAATCTTCAGCCATAGGCCGAAGTGAGGCAGAATCCGGAGAAAAGAGTTGGGGGAAAGATCATGAAAATCAACCCATAGTAATACATGACCCCACGTACAAATGGGTCGAGGGGAAACCCGAGCCCATGGACAAAATGGGGAAGGAACACGATTTTCTAGCGAGGCTCTAGAGTAGGGACAACCTGTCCCGCCAGTGGGAGACGGTGGCCAATCTTCTTGGCCAGATACCCGGCTTCCCGGAGCTTCTTGATATCCTTATCCCGGACGGTAGAGGCCATCCATCTGCCTCCTGCTCTGGATCCGGACATCTTTGGAAAACCTCTCTTCAATGGGAAAGGGAGAGTGCTTGGGCGTTAGGGCTCGAGCGGTGGGGAATGATTTAGTGGAAGGAGAAGGCGTGGGTAAAGAGGAAGAGACATTATCTCTTTATAAGAGGTGGTAAAAGCTTTTTGCGCCTCCCCACTTGCCTGGTGGAACCCGCTCACATCCCGCTTGCCGCGATTAGCAGTGCAGTTGGATTACCCATGCCCATATTAATGAGAATCCTGTGATAAGGGGACACGATCTTTGCTTCGACAAGACGTGCCAAGGAAACCGCCTCGTGATATACGCTGAGGCTGGAGGTGAGAAAACGGCTCGGATAATGACCCGACCTTGATCACATGTCGCACTGTCCAGAAAGTTGTCAGCAGAGTACATTTGTGAAATACTGCTATCTCTACGGCGATATCTGAAGATCATTTTGCCTATCCGGACATGGCCTACGTGTTCGATAATAACCTTGGAATATTCAGAAGGAGGAACCCGCCTTGCAATGCCGAAGACAAGACTGCGCGCCAGACTCATCGTCATTGAAGTCTGGTTCAGGGGCTACTAAGGGAGTCCTGGATTAGGGGGTATCCGAACAGCCGGACTATATACATTGTCCAGACTACTGAAGCGTGAAGATACAAGACTCAAGACTTCAACCCATGTCCGGATGGGACTCTCCTTTGCGTGGAAGACAAGCTTGGTGATCCGGATATTGTATCTCCTTCCTTGTAACCGACTCCATGTAAACCCTAGCCCTCTCCTTTGTCTATATAAACCGGAGAGGATGGTCCTTAGAAGGCCGATCACAATTACAATCATACCATCATAGGTAGCTCCTAGGGTTTAGCCTCTACGATCTCATGGTAGATCTACTCTTGTATTACTCATATCTTCAATATTAATCAAGCAGGAAGTAGGGTTTTACCTCCATCGAGAGGGCCCGAACCTGAGTAAATGTTGTGTCCCTTGCTTCCTGTTACCATCAGCCTAAGGCGCACAGATCGAGACCCCCTACCCGAGATCCGCCGGTTTTCACACCGACACAATGGGCAAGCTGAAAGAGCCAATTAAGAAATCTTGAGAGGTATAAAGCCCCGGCTCATGGTCCCTTTGTAGAGGACGCCGGGTTGTTGGGTGGAGAGTAGCCCTCACTGCTATGGAGTATCAATACTGTTGGGAAACGTAGCATGCAATTTCAAAAAAATCCTATGCTCACGCAAGATCTATCTAGGAGATGCATAACAACGAGAGGGGGAGAGTCTGTCCACGTACCCTCGTAGACCGAACGCGGAAGCGTTAACTTAACATGGTTGATGTAGTCGGACGTCTTCTCCAATCAACCGATCAAGCACCAAACATACGGCACCTCCGAGTTCTGCACACGTTCAGCTCGATGACATCCCTCGAACTCTTGATCCATTAGAGTGTCGATGGAGTCGATGAGTTCCGCGAGCACGACGCCCAGGGATTTGCCTAAGCAATACAACGATATGACCGGAGGAGTAAACGATGGAGGGGGTGTCGATGTCAAAACCGGCGGATCTCGGGTAGGGGGTCCCGAACTGTGCGTCTAAGGCTAATGGTAACAGGAGGCTACGGACATGATGTTTACCCAGGTTCGGGCCCTCTGGATGGAGGTAATACCCTACTTCCTGCTTGATTGATCTTGATGATATGAGTATTACAAGAGTCAATCTACCACGAGATCGTAGAGGCTAAACCCTAGAAGCTAGCCTATGATTCTGATTGTTGTTGTCCTACGGACTAAACCCTCCGGTTTATATAGACACTTACATAGAGTCGGTTGTAGAGGAGGAGATCTACCTATCCGAATCACCAAGCTTGCCTTCCACGCCAAGGAGAGTCCCATCCAAACACGGGACGAAGTCTTCAATCTTGTATCTTCATAGTCCAACAGTCCGGCCAAAGTATATAGTCCGGCTGTCCGAATACCCCCTAATCCAGGACTGCCTCAGTAGCCCCTGAACCAGGCTTCAATTACGATGAGTCCAGTGCACAGATTGTCTTCGGCATTGCAAGGCGGGTTCCATCTCCAAATACTCCAAGATAAACTTCGAACACATGAATCGTGTCCGGCTCTGCAAAATAAACTCCACATAACAGCGTAGAGAGCATAATATTCCACAAATCCAATCTGCCGACAGCTTTTCCTAGCATGACATCACGCTGTGGCTCGGTTACTACGAACCGTTTTTCCCAGCCTGCCACTACACATGTTGCGAGGTGGTTTTATTGGCATGTCTTGTCGAAGCAGAGATCGTGTTCCCCTTATCGTGGGATTCTCATCAATACGGGCGTGGGTAACCCAACTACACCTGTTGGTATGACTCCTTAATTTTAGGCAAGTCCTGAACGGTCACGCTGAGGACGCTTGATATTCACCCCCTTTATAGAGGGACCAAGGCTTGTCCCTTTCTTCCCATGCTTGCTCCTTCCCCCACCTCGAGTTCCATCACCCAAAGCTCAGGCTTAAGCACTTTGGACCTTCAATCATGTTCGGACCAGACCTTCAAGGTCGGTGGATGGCCTCCTCTGTCACAGATGAGGACATCGAGAAGCTCAGGGAGGCCAGGTATCTGACCGCCGAAATCCAGCACAGGCTTCCTGCACAAGGGCAGGTCATCCCCACTCCCGAACCCAACGAGAGCGTTGTATTTGTTTCCCACTTCCTCCGAGGTTTAGGCTTTAATCTTGATCCCTTTGTGAGGGGGCTCATGTTTTATTATGGGCTAGATTTTCATGATCTAGCTCCGGATTCCATCCTTCACATCTCGTCGTTTATCGTTGTGTGCGAAGCCTTCCTCACATCAGCCCACACTTTGGTCTATGGCTCAAGACCTTCAATGTAGAGCCGAAGGTGATCGATGGGAAACACGCAGAGTGCAGAGGTGCTATAATAAGCAAAAGCGCCGATGCCCCATGGCTAGAAGGTTCCTTCTCGGAGGTGTCCGATTTATGGCTACGGAGGTGGTTCTACATCACAGCTCCCCGAGGCACAAAGTGGGCGGCTGCCCCTGCCTTCCGCCCGGGCCCTCCGCCTCAACTGGTGTCATGGCCGAACGAGGGACTGGACTAGGGACCTGCTAATGATGTACAGACATTGCAGAGCCGTATTCGGGATCTTCTTGAGAGGGATGTCAGCCTCATTAAGATAATTCAGGTAATGCTAGTCCGTACGGTCCTGCTGGGCAAATGTCGACCTCTCCGGATGTGGGAGTTCAACCCAGAAGGACCATGAACTATTCAGCACTTCTTCGGCATGACGCTCGAAGGGATGCATCGGTTATTCTTCGGATCATGCATAAAGTGTCCGGACACCACCGAGGATGTGGGTTTGAACTGCAATCGTCCAGATACCCAAGTAAGTAACTCTGCAACATAACACTCTGTTCATATTTATCACAACATTATTCTGAAAACTATCCATGGCCAGGATTGGCTCAGCAAGGCAGAGAGGATTAGGTGTCCGGTCCCTCTTCCCGAAGGCTTGCCGAATCCTGCGTTAACCAGGATGCTTAAACACGCGCTGAATCAAGTGCCATCGGGGAAGGATGAAGGGAAGAGTAGAGAAGCCGAAAATGAGCTTCATACATTGTACATCCAAACCGGGGGAATTAATATCTCCATGAAGGAGGATAATCGGGGAGGTGAATCTCAAGTTCCCTCCCCCCGCGGGAAGAAAAGGGCTGCCTCCGAAGACCTGGAAGTGGAGGCGTCCAAACTAGGGAAGAAGTCTTCGCCAGGGAGCCCCGCCCCAGAGGGCGTCCTCGCCGCACAGCGCCTGCAAGCGGGCCAGCCCTGCACCGAGCTGTAAGTTAATTAAAAGTATTTTAATAAATATATACTACTTTTTCCTCCGAGAACAATAACTAGGACCTATCTCTTGCAGTCCGGCTTGTAGCCCTTCTCAACGGAGTTCGTCTTTGGGGGATCTTTTTTCGGAGATGACGGAGAGTGAAACTCCACCTGCCTCCCCGCCCTACGGGGCGCGTGACCCCGAGGTGTCATCACGGAGGATTCCTGATCCATCAAGGCCAGAAGCCAATGCTTCGGCCACCCGAAGCCCGGAGTGTTCGGCTCCCAAGGAGGGCAATAGGAAGAGTCCGGGACTGTCCAGCACTCAGCCGGACACACTGACGGGCCTTCTGGACCGAGCTGCTCTTTTAGAGGCTCACCATACTTTAATGGGTACGGTATTTGAGAAGATTTCATCCGCCAAAAGTGGGTTGAATGAGGCTCTTACGAGCCTCCTCAAAGGTTTTGAGGTACGCAAAGAAATACACAATCTTTCGGCTGTACCGCACACGCTAGGTGTGCTCCGTATAGATAGTAGCCCCTGAGACTCTGGTTGCCAGCCCTAGGCAGCAAACTGAGGATCACACTCCCAAGTAACGATCACACTGTATTTATGTGCAGATGGCTAATGGTCCGGTGGTTGACCGGACTGCTGAATTCACCGAACTGAGGGGACAACTTGATGTGGCGGATGCCGACAATGCGCTTGTGAACAAGCGGCTTGACGCGTCACAGGGTATGTATTCTTTTCCTAATTGTTAGCAAATATTAATAGTAGCATGATGCTAATATAATATGTTGTGGCTGCAGATGGAGCTGCTGCCGTGGAGGCTCTAAGGGCGGACTTGCCCTAGCCAAGGAACAAGCCAGGATAAGCGATGCGGCCGTCCTAAAGGCGACCGAAGAGTTGAGAGCCGAACAGGCTGCTCATCGCCAAAGAGAAGATAAAATAGCCGAGATGACTATGGAGCTGAGAGATGCCATCGACCGATATGAGCTCCTTGAGAAGGAGAGCCAAGAGAAAGCGGCTAACCTAAAGAAAGCCTTGGAATCTGCCAAGGGAACGCGCTTTGAAATTAGAGCTGCCCAGGAGGAGCTTCGACAAGCCGGAGATATCACGGCTGGGAAGCCCTTCTTGTTGCGGATGAAGTTTGGAGATCCGAAGTATGCCCCTCTGGATCAGCTATGGAGTGCTGCAGACACATATGTGGACCTGGGAAAAAGTACTGCTGATGCGACCAAGTTTTTCAAAGACCAAAAAGATAATGAGGTGGAAAGGTTATTCTGGTCACAGTTCAGTTCCCCGATGCGTCCGCTGCCATTGAATGAAAGGATGGTCGCATGGGCCGAGCTCCATAGGTTGTCCGGACTTGTCATGAGGTATGTTGTAGACCATCTCTAGCCGAAGGGACCAAGGCCGAATAGTTATTTTGGTTTAGTGCAACAATTCCTTGGCACTGTGTCGCGTATTGATGCTGTGAAGAGGTCGGCGTGCATAGAGGGTGCGTGGATGGCTCTTGCCCATGTTAAAACATATTAGGCGGATATGGAGGCCACCGGTATTGCAACACAGGGTCCGGCGGGAGGCCAGGACCCGGCCGAGCACTATTTTGAGCAAGTCCTAGAAGGCGCCCGTTTAATAGAGGCTCAGTGCTCTAAGAGTATTATGTTTGAGTAACATATATCTCAATTGTAAAAACAATTTTATTTTGATTATAAAGGATGTATTTATACTTTTTCCCGAAAGTATTGTGCTGGCTCCTGTGCGGCCGTTAATGTATGTAACCTGAAAGTTTTCAATCGTTGGATTCAGCCCCCACGCATATAATGTGGGGGTGTTCATAAAATGCGCGTAATCACACTTGATCCATTGTCTTGGTCCATTATGGAGGTGATCTCACGTCGAACTATGCAGCCGAACTATATAGCTTTAACACTTGCACTTAGCCATAGGAGTTTGACGGTGGGGCTACTATATAGCCCCTGGTACTTCCACGTTCATCCGAATACGGAGCACGTGTGTACATGACCGAGAAACGGTCCTTCGTTAATGTGGAGGAATCCCGAAGATTCTGATAAGTCATCAAGTGGTTGACCAATCTCTCGCTGTATCATGACAGTCGGTTTTCGGCTTTCTCTACTGAGGTGCTCATCTGGAATAACCATGGCACAATCATAGTAGTTCTCCTTTGGCCGCCTTAGCCGATAAAATGGAACCTAAGGTAGCAAACCAGGAGCCAGGCAAACCCAACATTTGACCAAAGACATGATTCAGAGCTGATGCATATAAGGCCAAAATCACGACGCCGAACACTCCCGAAGGTATTCGGACTTTATAACATATACTGGGCTGAGGAACGCCCTTGATGATGAACCCAGAATTTCCAGGTACGTGCATTGATCTATCCTGGCGAAATGCCAATAACGCCAGTGTCTCTTGTGGGTGTATTAAGTACCCATGGGATGTTAAGCAACAAGAGACATTAAAGAAGGTTTATGCAGGGGCTTAATCTAAAGAGAAACCTTTGAGCGGGGCCCTGCTGCATGTCTACGACTTTGTCTCTGTTGTGCCGTATCCTGGAAGGGTGTCGCACGATTGGTATCTCTAAAAAAGGAAAACTCAGGTAAAAGAGTTTAGTGTAATCGTGCGAGAAGTTGGTTATTCTCAATGAATCATGAAAATGCAATATATTGTTATATTAATAGGGTCAAGCCAAACTGTGGGCTTTGTTACATGTTTGCAGCCCCTAGCACCACCTATGGGGGTATATCTATAGACCCCAGCTCAGGTTTATCTGGGCTATTACCACCGGTGGTGCACCGGACTCATCTAACCGTGTCCGTGGTCTTGACGACCGATCATGTATTTTGGTTGAAGAGGCCGCTTAGTGTTCGGCAGCTAGAGCCACCACATATTCTTCCGCACGTAAGGAACGCTCTGTGTTTCCGCTAAGTGTGATTACGCTGCATGGACCAGGCATTTTGAGTTTAAGGTACGCGCAGTGTGGTACTGCGTTGAAGCAGGCGAAGGCCGCTCGTCCGAGTAGTGCGTGATAGCCGCTTCGGAATGGAGCGATGTCGAAGATTAATTCTTCGCTTCTGAAGTTGTCGGGAGATCTAAATATAACCTCTAATACGAGCGAGCCCGTGCAGCGGGCCTCAACGCCTGGTATTACTCCTTTAAAGGTAGTGTTACTTTGTCTTATTCTTGACGGGTCTATCCCCATCTTGCGGACAGTGTCCTGATATATCAGATTAAGACTACTGCCACCGTCCATAAGGACTCGAGTGAGATGGTATCCATCAATTATTGGGTCGAGCACCAAGGCAGCCGATCCTCCATGCCGGATACTAGTCGGATGATCCCTGCGATCAAAAGTGATCGGACAGGCCGACCAAGGGTTGAATTTGGGGGCGACGGGCTCTATAGCGTATACGTCTCTGAGTGCACGTTTGCGCCTTCTCTTCGGTATATGAGTTGCATAGATCATATTCACTGTTTTTACTTCTGGTGGGAATTTTTTCTATCCCCCAGTGTTCGGCTTGCGAGGCTCATCCTCGTCCTCACTTGGTGTCTCCCTTCCTTTGTGTTCGGCGTTTAGCTTGTCGGCCTGCTTGAAGACCCAACATTCTCTGTAGGTGTGGTTTGCAGGGTTTTCTCGGGTGCCATGAATTTGACATAATCTGTCCACAACCTTATTTAGGCTGGACGGTCCATCCCTGCTGCCTTTAAATGGCTTTTTCCATTGACCGGGTCGAGAGCCCCTGTGTCGGTGTCAAAACCGGCGGATCTCGGGTAGGGGGTCCCGAACTGTGCGTCTAGGCGGATGGTAACAGGATATGAGGGACACAATGTTTTTACCCAGGTTCGGGCCCTCTTGATGGAGGTAAAACCCTACGTCCTGCTTGATTAATATTGATGATATGGATTACAAGAGTAGATCTACCACGAGATCAAGGAGGCTAAACCCTAGAAGCTAGCCTACGGTATGATTGTTGTTCGTCCTATGGACTAAGGCCATCCGGTTTATATAGACACCGGAGAGGGCTAGGGTTACACAGAGTCAGTTACAATGGTAGGAGATCTACATATCCGTATCGCCAAGCTTGCCTTCCACGCCAAGGAAAGTCCCATCCGGACACGGGACGAAGTCTTCAATCTTGTATCTTCATAGTCTTGGAGTCCGGCCGATGATGATAGTTCGGCTATCCGGACACCCCCTAGTCCGGGACTCCCTCAGTAGCCCCCGAACCAGGCTTCAATAACGACGAATCCGGCGCGTATGTTGTCTTTGGCGTTTGCAAGGCGGGTTCTTCTTCATGCTCCATGTGTTTGCCGAATAGTGTCCGGTTGCTTCATAAATGCTGCGCTCCTTGGCTTCCGCGTCCAATAATGGTCTTCTTCCACGCGTCGCACGAATGCGAAAAGCCAGGGTATTTTTATGTTTTACCCCCTAGCTGCGCAAATAAGCTGCCTATAAGAGAGGCGAGGATCCAGATCCAAATCACATCATCCTCCTTCCGCAAGCACTCATCGAGGCGCATCTGACACCAAACCCATTCCAACATGGACAGTCGACGCGGCTCCTCTTCTCGCGCTCCCAGCCCTAAGCCAGGAGATTGGAGGAGATGCTCAGTCCCGCACAGCGAGTTAGTGACGCTCCAAGCAGAGGGATATCTTCCCCCGGCCTTCATGGTTCCGGTTCGAGCCGGACTGGCCACCTACAAAGGTGGGAAGCAGGCGGAGAGCGCCCCCAATCCCTCCAAAGGAGAGCGGGTGTGCTTCGTCTCCTACTTAATAAGGGGACTCGGATTTCCTATACATCCGTTTCTCCGGGGGCTCCTGGAGTTCTACGGACTCCAGCTTCATCACCTTACACCTGCCTCCATTTTGCACATCGCGGGCTTCGTAGCTCTGTGTGAGCTGTTCTTGGGCATTGAGCCCCATTTTGCGCTGTGGAAGAGGCTGTTTTGCCTCGTACCCCGCTCTCACGAGGGGTCGATATATCAAGTGGGCGGAGCCGAAATATGGCGCATCGCCGGGACCGGATACCTGTCCGGGACCCCGAAGAAGGCGTCCGAAGATTGGCCTTCGGAGTGGTTTTATATGGAGGACGCTCCGCTGCCGGATCCAGTCCGGATCGGCCTTCCGGAGTTCAGCAACGCTCCCCTGAAGAAACGCCTAAGTTGGCGCCCACGGAGCCCTCGACGAGAAGATGATAGTAGCGTCCATTACTTGATGGGCCGGATACGGCTGCTAGCCCATTCCGGATTAACCATGATCGGAGTCATGGCCACATGCATTATGCGTGGGGTGCAGCCGCTCCAATATAGGGGCCACCCCATGTGGGACTTCAACGGAGACGACGACGCCACCCGTCACGGCCGCAAGGGACCTGGCTCGGCCGACGATCTGGTGAAGATCCTGTCCGGCTTGTACAAGGGGGAGAAGGAGGACTTCCTCCGCATGAATCCTCTGAACGGATTTTCCATGAACAACCCTCGGAGCTGGGTAAGCGGTCGCATGCATATCTGAACCGTGCCTTTAAAGGCAATTGTCTTATTGTATGATTTTGACACAGGAACTGCGTCGGGATGTGGAGGGCATAAAAAGCCCAGCCCCACAACCCGAAGACCCAGAAAGGTCCCTTGATCCGGCCTCCGAAGAGGATCCGGACTTAGCGGTGGAACTGATCGACGGGGTGTACCACCAGCTCAGCATAGATAATGCTTTAGTCGCCATTATGGCTGACTACCCCGGTTTGTGTCCGGCTTCCCCGGTGAGTACGACCGAAGTCCTGGCGCCGTTACTTCTTTAATGCTTAGTTCTGACCACCGTGCTCCAATGGTGTTCGGCAGGAAGCGCCTTTACGGCAGGAAGTCGAGCCCGCGGCGACCGGCCAACAAGGGTCAGTCCGGCCCAGCAGGCGGAAGAGGAGTGCGACGCGAACTGAAACGTCGCCGCAACGGTACGGAGCACCGCTATTTTTTAAGGGAAGGATTCCCAGGAGGTATATTAATGCTCATAACCTTTCCAGAAAGAGCGCTCGCCGGACAGTGTCCGGAGAGGTTGCCAATCAAGCCTCCGCCAGCCATGCTCCAACGCATGGCCCGGAAGGGGAGGCGAATACAAGGCATGAGTCGGACGCTCCTCCGACGGAGGATGCCGACAGGCTGTCCGCCACCCGGTCTGAGGTGGAGAGCGCCATGAATCACAGGCGTCGCCGGACAGTTCTTCGTGACGCGTGTTTCTCCCCGGAGGCGTTAAATGCCTTTGATGCGGGAAACGCGCACCTCCGTGCCGCTCAAGATGGGTTAACCAGAGCCACGGAGCAGTATGTGAAAGACATACGTGTAAGTAATTTTAATAGTTATATATGCCAGTAGCCCCCGAGACTTAAAATGGTTAAAATAACTGATTTAAGGATCAATTTTTATGCAGGATCTTACGGAGAAGAATACCCATCTGTCCCAGGAGCTCCAAGAGTGCAAGGCCCAACTTGAGGCCGCACTGGCCGCCACAGGGGGAGCCACAGAGACCCCCGCTGGTAAGACGTACTTTGAAAAGATAATTAATTAACAAAGTGCGGCGTGAATCTGACAATAATATTGCAGAGGGCGCCGGACTAGATCCGGACAAGCAACAGCTACTGCGTCAGCTAAAGGCTGGCGAGAGGGTGCTTATGAAGGTGCAGCAGGAGAGAAACAAGCTCCAAGATGCCCACACCCAGCTAGGAGAAGAGCTGAAAGGTGTTCGGGCCCAGCTGTCTGGCTCCTTGAAGGAGAATCAGCGACTTCGTCGCGGCATTTATAGTAAGTGCTTGAGCAAATTCCTTTGAAAAGAAGAATTCGGCGAGGAAGTCGTTTGACAGAAATATGTCTTTAGGTGTGCTCACAGGTCGCCCTGCGGAGGAAATGCCTGGGTCAACAGGTGACCAACTTCCCGAGCTGGTGCAATTGTTCGAACGTGTTCGGCAGGCGATGAGTGGCGTCGTTCAGGCTTTATGGCCATCCGTCTCCCTACCCGAGGGCCTTGGTGAGCTTGCTGAGAAGCTCCAGGGAGCACGGCGACGCCTCCGTTTGTGGAAGATATCGGCCTGCCGTCAGGGCGCCAGGGAGGCCTGGGCCATGGTGAAGACGCGCTACCCGAAGGCTGACCCAAACCACATGGCCGAGGTCGGACCTGCGGGGCCTGATGGGAAGGAGATCCCTGTGAGCTTGATGTATGGCCAAGTAGAACTGGCCGCGAAATATTCCCAACAGGACTGTAAATTAGACAGCCTGTTAGATGGGATTGAGGAGGAGTACAATCAGTCGGTTTGACGATGTAATTTGAAATGACATGTAAGATGCCTTCTAGCCGGATTGTAGATCGTTTGTCTTTGCGGACCGTTTCGCTTCAACCTCGGGACCCAACAGTCCGGAGTGTGTCCGAATACCCCTACGGTTATAAAAGAACCGGGGCATGCATGGAGACAAGGCGTCGGGGTCATAATTGCTTTATCAGACAAGTGCCCAACTAGTTATGTTATATTACATGGTTAGTAAGAAACATCTTCCAGGGAGAATAGTTCCGTTAAGGGTTCCTTTCCCTGGGAGGCATGCCCTAAGGTGCAATGCCGGACTGCGAAAATAGCAGAAAAAGCATCTGGGGGCTTATAAATAAGTAAGTAATAAATCATCTTTCAAGTCACCGACCGAATATTCTCTTAAGAACGCTAGCTTTCGGCTTCACCCAGTCTGAGGTACACATCCGGCTGACCCGGCAGTAACAATCGCAGAGGTGCTCCCTTTACCTCCTAGCCGAACAATCGGGAACGTAGGGGTAAGCACAGGAGCCAGGCAACCCAGCTTGGCCAAAACTTAAGTCATATCGATGCATATAATGGTGAATAAAAGGTACATGCGGAAGTATGACACATGTATTGGGCGTGAAGCCCATATTAATAAGCTTCTGGTAAAGAAGCCCCCAGGTATAATGAGTGCTAGGAGCACATCAAGTGTGTGCGAACAAAGCGCAAATCAGCCTATAAAAGGTATTGAAAAAAAGTGGGAAGAAGGAGGGGGACAAGAGACAGTAAAAATATAAAAAGGTGGACGGGGGAGTGAGACGAACTCTGAGTCCGGTGTTTAGGCGTAGAATCTTCGGAGACGGGCTGCGTTCCATGGGTTCGGCTCGAGTCGGTTGTCAGATGCTTTACGTAGACGGTATGCTCCGCCGGTCAGGACTTGGTCGATGATGAAGGGACCTTCCCACTTGGGCTTAAGTTTGTCCTTTTTCTTGTCCGGCAGGCGTAGAACGAGTTCGCCGACATTGTAAGTTTTGGCCCGTACTTCTCTGCTTTGATATCTTCGAGCCTGCTGCTGATAGAATGCGGAACGAGCCTTTGCCACGTCCCGCTCCTCCTCTAAGGCGTCCAAACTGTCCTGCCGATCCAACTCGGCTTCTCTTTCTTCGTACATGCGCACACGAGGTGAGTCATGAATTATATCGCAAGGCAGAACTGCCTCTGCGCCGTACACCATGAAAAATGGTGTGAATCCAGTAGTTCGGTTTGGCGTGGTCCGCAGCCCCCAGAGTACGGAGTCGAGCTCCTCTACCCAGTGCGTGTTAGATTCCTTGAGGGACCGCACTAGTCTGGGTTTGATGCCGCTCATGATTAGACCATTTGCTCGCTCGACTTGACCGTTAGTTTGGGGGTGATAGACTGAAGCGTAATCGAGCTTGATGCCCATGTTTTTGCACCAGAGTTTAACCTCGTCGGCAGTGAAGTTCGTGCCGTTATCAGTGATGATGCTGTGGGGGACGCCAAAACGGTGTACTACCCCGGATAGGAAGTCTATCACCGGTCCGGATTCTGCCGTTTTAACCGGCTTGGCCTCAATCCATTTGGTGAATTTGTCCACCATGACCAATAAGTATTTGTGCTTGTGGGTTCCCCCTTTAAGGGGTCCAACCATGTCAAGCCCCCAGACCGCGAACGGCCAGGTAATGGGTATAGTTTTGAGGGCGGTGGGTGGCATGTGGCTCTGATTAGCAAAGAGCTGGCAACCGACGCATCGTTGGACTAAGTCCTGAGCATCTGCCCGGGCTGTCGGCCAATAAAATCCTGTACGGAAGGCCTTGCCTACGAGTGCCCGGGCTGCAGCGTGGTGCCCGCCGAGTCCGGCGTGAATTTCAGCCAGGAGATTCCGCCCCTCCTCTTCGGAGATACACCTTTGAAGGACTCCGGTTGTGCTTTTCTTATAAAGTTCTCCCTCATGGACCTTGTAGGCTTTAGATCGCCGAACTATGCAGCGGGCCTCATTTTGGTCTTCGGGAAGTTCCTGCCGAATTAAGTAGGCTAGGAATGGTTCTGTCCACGGGGCAATTACTGCCATTATTTCGTGAGCTGAAGGTGTTATTTCGTTGGCTGAGCCGCCGATTGTGTCAGAATGGTCTGAGTTCGGTGATGCAGCTGGCTCCGGATTGTTATTTCCGGACTCCTCTTCCCATAACACGGATGGCTTGAAGAGCCGTTCCAGGAAGATGTTTGGAGGGACGGCGTCTCGTTTCGCGCCGATGCGTGCTAACACGTCTGCTGCCTGGTTATTATCCCGGGCTACATGGTGGAATTCGAGTCCTTCGAACCGAGCTGACATTTTTAGGACGGCGTTGCGGTAAGCTGCCATTTTTGGATCTTTGGCATCAAAGTCTCCATTTACTTGGGATATTGCGAGGTTTGAATCCCCGCGCACCTCTAGGCGTTGAATGCCCATGGAGATTGCCATCCGGAGGCCATGTAGAAGGGCCTCGTATTCGGCTGCGTTATTGGAGTCCATGTACATTATTTGAAGTACGTATTGGATTGTGTCTCCAGTTGGGGACGTCAGGACGACGCCAGCCCCCAAGCCAGCCAACATTTTGGATCCGTCGAAATGCATGATCCAATTGGAGTATGCGCCGTACTCTTTAGGGAGTTCGGCTTCGGTCCATTCGGCGACGAAGTCGGCCAGAACCTGCGACTTTATAGCTCGCCGTGGTTTATAGGTTATGTCAAATGGTAAGAGCTCAATAGCCCATTTTGCAATCCTGCCCGTTGCGTCGCGATTGTTTATAATATCGTTGAGAGGTACTTCGGAGGCCACCGTTATGGAACACTCTTGAAAGTAGTGTCGCAGCTTCCGGGATGCCATGAACACCGCATATGCTATCTTTTGATAATGTGGGTACCGGGACTTGCATGGAGTTAGAACAGTGGATACGTAGTACACTGGTTTTTGAAGAGGGAATCTGTGCCCTTCTGTCTCTCGCTCGACGACGAGTACCGCGCTGACAACTTGATGTGTTGCTGCGATATATAATAACATAGGTTCGCCCAGGTTGGGCGCGGCCAGGACCGGATTTGTTGCCAGTATGGCCTTTATTTCTTCGAGTCCGGCTGTGGCAGCATCCGTCCATTCGAAATGTTCGGTGCGCCGGAGGAGGCGGTAGAGGGGCAGAGCCTTTTCTCCCAAACGGGAGATGAAGCGACTTAAGGCCGCTACGCATCCGGTTAGTTTTTGTATTTGCTTGAGGTCTTTTGGAATATCCAATTGTGACAGAGCTCGGATTTTGGCCGGGTTTGCTTCAATTCCTCTACCGGATACGATGAAGCCCAAGAGCTTTCCGGCTGGTACGCCGAAGACGCATTTTTCCGGATTGAGCTTAATGTCATATGCTCGGAGGTTGTCGAATGTCACCCTCAAGTCTTCTACTAGAGTTTCGACGTGTTTGGTCTTGACGACCACATCGTCTACGTATGCCTCTACTGTTTTGCCTATCTGGGTAGCCAGACATGTTTGAATCATGCGCTGATATGTTGCGCCGGCGTTTTTGAGTCCGAAGGGCATTGTGTTGAAGCAGAATGGCCCATATGGAGTAATGAATGCCGTTGCGGCCTGGTCTTTCTCCGCCATCTTGATTTGATGGTATCCGGAGTATGCGTCGAGGAAGCACAATGAATCGTGCCCTGCGGTAGCATCGATGATTTGGTCGATGCGAGGGAGGGGGAAAGGGTCCTTTGGACAGGCCTTGTTAAGGTCTTTAAAATCGACGCAGAGGCGCCAGGATTTGTCCTTTTTTGGTACCATTACTAGATTGGCTAGCCAGTCCGGATGTTTTATATCTCTGATGAATCCGGCTTCTAAGAGTTTGGCTAGCTCTTCTCCCATTGCCTGTCTTTTGGGTTCGGAAAATCGCCGAAGAGCTTGTTTGACCGGCTTGAATCCTTTTAGGATGTTTAGGCTGTGCTCTGCCAGCCTGCGTGGGATTCCTGGCATGTCTGAAGGGTGCCAGGCAAAAATGTCCCAATTTTCCCGAAGGAATTCTCGTAGTGCGGCTTCGACATCAGGACTTAATTGTGCCCCAATGGAGGCCGTCTTTGTGGGGTCCGTTGGATGGACCTGAAATTTGACTATTTCGTCTGCTGGTTTAAAAGAGGTGGACTTGGACCTCTTATCGAGTATCACATCGTCCCTATCCACCGTGGAGCGCAGCGTAGTTAGTTCCTCTGCCGCTAGGGCTTCGGACAATGCCTCTAGGGCCAGTGCGGCTGTCTTATTTTCAGCGCGGAGTGCTGTATCTGGATCGCTGGCAAGAGTGATTATCCCATTGGGTCCGGGCATTTTGAGCTTCATGTACCCGTAGTGGGGTATAGCTTGGAAGATTGTGAATGCCTCTCGCCCTAACAAAGCGTGATATCCGCTGCCGAATGGGGCCACTTGGAACGTGACCTCCTCGGACCTGTAATTGTCCGGTGAGCCGAACACTACATCTAGTGTGATTTTTCCTGTGCAGCGTACTTCTCGACTAGGGATTATCCCTCTGAAGGTTGTGCTGCTTCGCTCGATGCGGCTCCAGTCAATATCCATTTTTTGAAGGGTTTCCTCGTAGATGAGGTTTAATCCGCTGCCGCCATCCATGAGTACCTTGGTAAGGCGAAAGCCGTCCACTATCGGACTGAGGACCAATGCGGCTGGTGCTCTAGCTGTTCGGAATTTAGGTTCGTCGCTGGCGTTGAAGGTGATAGCCGTGTCACTCCATGGATTTGCTGTTGCTACTTGGTAGACTTCGGCGAGGCCGCGGATTGTTCGTTTTCGCATGTTATTTGATGCGAAAGTCTCGAAGACTGTTAATACCGTACCGGTACTGCTGGGCTGTTTGCCCGGGGCTAAAAAGCCTTCGCCACTTTTGGCCACCTGCCGTAGTATCCAACATGCTCGAAGGCTGTGTGTTGGAGTGGCGCCCTCCGTACTGTGGATTTTGCAGGGTCCGTTGAGCCAGCCCTCCAGTACGGTTCCATGCCCTTTAGGGGGTCTTTGCTTTTTGGTTTTTAACCCAGGTGCTTGAGTATGGCGCACCCTTTTACTTCGGACTAGGGTTGTGGTCAAGGCCGGACTGTCCCAAAACCTAGTTTCGGTGTTCCTGGCACTCTCTACCGCACAGTATTTTTGTACGATAGTCGCTAGGTCGATGAAGCGTGTAACTTCGCGACGACTTATGGCGTTCATGATTCCCTTGTCCGTGCAATTGTTGCAGAAAATTGAAATCGCGCTTTCTTCGCAGCAGTCCTTTATCCTGTTCATAACCAGGAGGAATCTGGCCCAGTAATGATGTACTGTTTCATCGGGCTCTTGCCGTATTCGAGATAGATCGCTTATGTTTGGGTGGGCGGGTGGAATCAAGTTCGGAACCCCGCCCGATCTGAGGCTCAAAGGCCAAGAAGTTTCCGGATTTGGAAGCTTGACTTGCTGGATGCTTTCCAACGAATCTAGTCCGATGCCTGACTCTAAGTTCAGTATTTGATTAGCGTCCGTCCCTTCGCGGGAATCCGGCTTGGAGGGATCGGGAATCCGGACATAGTTGGTTTTCAACGTAGAAGAAGGGTTGCCGCATTGTTCCTCTACCACGACAACGTGGTGGGTGGCCTGAGGAGAGTTAATCTCTCTCAGATCGGGTTTAAGCCCAATCTGATCGTAGTCTGTGGCGACTCCCAGGGCGGCGATGCGATCCAAGAGCTCGTTTACAGAGGAGAGCTCAATCGGATCTAACTGCTCGGCGAATTCCGGGCTGACGTGAAGATCGCTTTTGATGACCTGAGAGGTCATCGTCGGAGCGGTGGCCGAACAGGCGGTCATAAGAAAACCACCTAGCCGGACAGTTTGGCCGGCGGCCAAAGCTCTCTTGACGACGGTACCGTCTTTAAAGACGGGAGAAGGCATCCTTCCTGATCGCGACGGCACAGAGGAACTCTCAATGAAAGCACCAATGTCGGTGTCAAAACCGGCGGATCTCGGGTAGGGGGTCCCGAACTGTGCGTCTAGGCGGATGGTAACAGGAGACGAGGGACACGATGTTTTTACCCAGGTTCGGGCCCTCTTGATGGAGGTAAAACCCTACGTCCTGCTTGATTAATATTGATGATGTGGGTTACAAGAGTAGATCTACCACGAGATCAAGGAGGCTAAACCCTAGAAGCTAGCCTATGGTATGATTGTTATTCGTCCTATGGACTAAGGCCATCCGGTTTATATAGACACCGGAGAGGGCTAGGGTTACACAGAGTCGGTTACAATGGTAGGAGATCTACATATCCATATCGCCAAGCTTGCCTTCAACGCCAAGGAAAGTCCCATCCGGACACGGGACGAAGTCTTCAATCTTGTATCTTCATAGTCTTGGAGTCCGGCCGATGATGATAGTTCGGCTATCCAGACACCCCCTAGTCCGGGACTCCCTCACCCTGAATCCGGTGTTGACCGCCGTGTTATCTGGGCTGTCTTCATTGTTTCGACGCTTGTGTTTATTGCGTCGTGGCTTCCTGTTGCCATCCCTGAGTTCGGATGTGCCTGGGTCGCTGGTACCTCTACGGGCTAACCAGCTGTCTTCTCCCGCGCAAAAGCGGGTCATAAGGCTTGATAGGGCTGCCATTGTCCTTGTCTTTTCTTGGCCGAGGTGTCTGGCAAGCCATTCATCTTGGATACTGTGCTTGAAGGCCGCTAAGGCTTCGGCATCCGGACAATCGATGATTTGATTCTTCTTAGTGATAAATCTATTGCAAAGCTTACGGCCCGACTCTCCGGGTTGTTAGATTATGTGACTTAAATTGTCTGCATCCGGAGGTCGGACATAGGTCCCTTGAAAATTGGCCCTAAAAGCATCCTCAGGTTCCTCCCAACTTCCAATTGAGTTTTCGGGGAGGCTTTTCAACCAATGCCGAGCTGGTCCTTTAAACTTGAGGGGCAGGTATTTAATGGCGTGGAGAACATCTCCGCGAGCCATGTGGATATGAAGGATAAAGTCCTCAATCCAGACCCCAGGGTCTGTCATTCCGTCGTATGCCTCTATATTTACGGGTTTGAATCCCTGTGGAAATTCATGATCCAGAACTTCATTAGTGAAGAACAGGGGGTGTGCAGCACCCCTGTAATTGGATGTGTCGTGGCATGCTGTCGACGGTTGTTGTGTTCGGGGTTGATTCCGAACTGGTATTCGATCCGTATGATCATTTTGGTGGCTATGATCTTGCACCGGAGCACGTCCTCTAGATCCATAGATGGACCTGGTCGCACCAGGCTTTTTGTCCAAGAGCTCACGTAAATCATGTGATGGCTTGTGTGCGGCGTCAGTAGCTGCTCTGTCGCGGCCACGAGGTGGTCGGTCCGGCTGATCGACCATATTATTCTTCAGCGGGATGGGCTTTGTGGCCTCGTTGTTGAATTCGGGCAGCAGCTTGCGCTTTGGGTAGATCTTTGTGTGGTGATCATTGTCGGTGTCAAAACCGGCGGATCTCGGGTAGGGGGTCCCGAACTATGCGTCTAAGGCTAATGGTAACAGGAGGCTGGGGACACGATGTTTACCCAGGTTCGGACCCTCTCGATGGAGGTAATACCTACTTCCTGCTTGATTGATCTTGATAATATGAGTATTACAAGAGTTGATCTACCACGAGATCGTAGAGGCTAAACCTTAGAAGCTAGCCTATGATTATGATTTTTGTCCCCCTATGGACTAAACCCTCCGGTTTATATAGACACCGGAGGGGGCTAGGGTTACACAGAGTCGGTTACAGAGGAGGAGATCTACATATCTGAATCGCCAAGCTTGCCTTCCACGCCAAGGAGAGTGCCATCCAAACATGGGACGAAGTCTTCAATCTTGTATCTTCATAGTCCAACAGTCCGGCCAAAGTATATAGTCCTGCTGTCCGAATACCCCCTAATCCAGGACTCCCTCAGTAGCCCCTGAAGCAGGCTTCAAAGATGATGAGTCCGGCACGCAGATTGTCTTTGGCATTGCAAGGCGGATTCCATCTCCGAATACTCCATAGAAGATTTAGAACACGAGGATTGTGTCCGGCTCTGCAAAACAAATTTCACATACCACCATAGAGAGAATAATATTCCACAAATCTAATCTGCTGACAACTTTTTATAGCGTGACATCACGCCACGGCTCGGTCATTATTCGAACCGTTTTTCACAACCGTCTACCGCACATATTGTGAGGTGGTTTCCTTGGCACGCCTTGCCAAAGTAGAGATCGTGTCCCCTTATTGCGGGATTCTCATCAATACGGGTATGGGTAAACCAACCGCGTCATCAATCGTGGCGCTTGGAAAGTAAGCGATTTTAACAGGCAAGTGGGGAGGCGTATAATTTCTACCGCCTTTATAAGGAGACAGGGATTCCCCGTTTTCACCCACACCTTCTTCCTCCTTTACTCATCCATTCTCGCACCCTCGAGCTCCAGCGCCCAAGTTCTCACCTTCTCCGTAAAGCCATTCACGACATGTCCGGAGCGGGAGGCAAGTGGATGGCCTCCTCCGTCACGGAGGAGGACATTACGAAGATTCAGGAGGCCGGATACCTAGCCGCAAACATCGCGCACAGGCTTCTGGCGGAGGGGCAGATCACCCCCACTCCAAAACCTCGGGAAAGAGTAGTGTTCCTCTCTCATTTCGTCTGCGGACTGGGTTTTCCACTTCACCCATTTGCCCGCGGGCTCATGTTTTACTATGGGTTAGATTTTCATGATCTGGCCCCAAATTTCGTCCTCAACATCTCGGCGTTTATCCTCGTGTGCGAGGCCTTCCTCCGCATCAAGCCCCACTTTGGCCTGTGGCTAAAGATCTTCAACGTGGAGGCACCATGGTGGGCAAGATGCCCAACGTTACCTGGCTCGAAGGCTCCTTCATGGAGACCGTGAAGGGGTGACAATCAAGGCGGTTCTACATCACCGAGCCGCGCGGCGCCAACTCGGCGGCGGCCCCCGAATTTCGATCCGGCATCCCCATGCGACTCACCTCCTGGGAAAAGAAGGGCTTGGCCTAGGGTGTACCTGCTGAGCTGACCGGACACCAAAACTGCATCACAAATATGATAGACAAGAAGATCAAGCTTGTCAACGTGGTCCAGGTCATGCTCTTCCGTTGTATCCTCTCGTGTCAAAGACGGGCGTTCAATATGTGGGAGTTCGATCCGGCCGAACACCAGACGCTGCGAGAGCTCTTCAACACG
The DNA here is from genome assembly GCF_018294505.1 of Triticum aestivum. Classification (NCBI taxonomy): domain Eukaryota; kingdom Viridiplantae; phylum Streptophyta; class Magnoliopsida; order Poales; family Poaceae; genus Triticum; species Triticum aestivum. The sequence goes on from NC_057804.1 coordinate 465,496,653, forward strand.
ATGCATAAAGATGTTTGGAAGGTGCTGTTCAAAGCTGCCGAAGTACCTTCTTCCAATTCCGAGGACCACGGACTCAGCGCAAAGCGCCCCGCCAATTGGGTAAGCTCTCTAAATATCACAAGATGTGCCTTTCCCAGTATATTTGTGGGAGGATTTTAAGCCACCACGCTAATCAAACAGGACTATGTGGTGACGGCGGAGCGGATCGACTGTCCGGCTCTGCTACCTGAAGATCCAGCAACCGCACTCCTAACGGAGATGCTGGTTCCGGCGCCTTATTAGGTGCCGGAGAAGAAGGCCAAGAAGGCGGCTACGGGGACCAGGAAAGGTCTCCAGCGCCGGGCCGTAATAGACTCGTCGTCCAAGGACGCCGAGGTAGATTCCTCCCACGAAGGCAGGGAGGAAGAAGAAATCCCCCCTCCCCGCACCGGGGAGGAGAAGAAGAGAAAAGCCGCCCCACAGGGGGAGGCTAGGACGCCTAAGAAGGGAAAGACATCCCTTCCGGACTACTCCACCACGACCCTACAGTGACGAGGAGTGGTTGCCCAGGGCCAAGCCCCTGGCAAAATCGTAAGTATCCATACTCCATAGTACGTTTAATGCGTCTTAGCTTGATTGTTTGTTATAACACCGAGCTTGCATGTGTAGTCCGGCCAAGTCCCACCTCGAGGTATCCTCTTCGGATTGGTCCTTGAGTGAATCGGAGATGAATAGCTATTCACTCCCGATGGTCACATCCCCACGACCCGCGGATGACACCGAGGTGTTGTCCCAGAGGATACAGAACAGGGGGCGACGGTTCTAGAGAAGCCCCAAGGCGAAATCCTAGACGCTTGGCACATGACGGGAGCCGCAACAAGTCTGGCTCCCAACCTGATACTGCCCCGGAACCTCCAATGGTTCCGGATTCAAGTAGGCAGCCCCTCGCTAAGGAGGGCGAGCTGTGAATGCCGATGACCTCTGTCCAGTAGGAGGCATCGGATAATTTGCTGGAAGTGCTTTGCGGCGCTTCCACCGACGAAGAGCACCGTACTCTTATGAGTATGGTGATTGAGAAGGTTCGGTCCGCCAAAAGTGGATTGACTGAAGCCTGTGCCAGCCTCCTAACAGGCTTTGAGGTAAGTAACAAGAGTGTAAGAAAATGTCACCTTATAGATAGTAGCCCCTGATACTCTGTTTGGTGTTCGAAAAAAAGCCAAACTGAGGGTCAATTATTATCCGCAATGGTCTAACAGAAAATGTCTATGTGAATAAGCAGGCGTTGCTACTGGCTGCTACCGCCCGTACTGCAGAGGTCGCCGGACTGACGCGGGACCTAGGGCAGGCCGAAGAAGAGCTCAGCCTCGTGAAGAGGCAGCTCCAGGAGAACAAAGGTAAGATATACCCCGTCCGTATGTAATATAAAGGAGAAAAATCATGGATGCTAATAGAAGCATCATGAATTTTAATAGGGTCCACGACTGAAGTGGCGGCCCTGAAGAAAGCGCTATCCGAGGCCAAAGACAAGGCGGCCAAGGAGCGCACCGAGCGTGAGAAACAGGAGGCTCGGGTTAATGAGGTACAACAAGAGCTCCGGGACTTTGACAAAAAATTCGAGTCCTTGGAGCGTGACTTCAAGACGCAAGAGTCTGAGCTTGCGAAGGCCCTCCAGAGCGCGCAAGACGCCAAGGCCGAAGCCCAAAAGGCCCTCCAGGAAATTCAGACGGCATGGAAGATAACGGCGGGTAAGGCATTCATTATGCAAATCAAGCACGTGGAGGAGACATTTCTTTTACTTACCCGAATTCGAAGCTCTCCAGGGGCATTCGCAGATTTTCCACGCAGCATATCGGATGCCACGGAGTTCTACCGTGCCAAAGAGGGGAGCTCGACGAAGAAGTTGTTCTGGTCCCAGTATGCCAGGGCCGAACATCCGATGCCCTTGAGTGACCAACTGAAGCAATTGGTCGAACTCCACAAGGCGGGCGAACTGGCCATGAAGGACTTTATAGTCTAGCTGTGGCCTGGCGAGCCCCTACCCAACAGCTACTTCGGCCTGATAAAGCGGATGGTGAATGCTTGTCCGCGGCTAGAAGTTGTTAAGCACTCCGTCTGTATTGAAGGTGCCCGCCAAGCCTTCGCCCGCGCAAAAGTTCACTGGGCAAAGATGGATGCGGAGAAGCTCGTGACGAAGGGACCGCCGGAGGGCAAGGCGCATCGCCACCCCGAGAAGTACTATGACGGTGTTATGAAAGGTGCCCTCCTTGTGGCGAAGGAATGTGCCAAGGATGTAATATTTGAGTGAATGTACTCATGTCATCCTGTAATATGAAAACTAGTTCATGTACGCTATATAACGCTTTTTGATTTAAAATATTACCTTCTATGCGGCCGTTTATAAAATTCTGAAAGTTGGCCAATCATCGGCTTCCGCCCCCATGTAACTAGTACTGGGGTGTTCGTGGTAAACCCAAACACTCTTTATCCAAATTTTTGGTGCTTGAAGGAGGTGTTTAGCACAGCGAACAAGGCTATCAGACTATGTAGCTTTATCACTCTCACTTAGCCATAGAAGTCTACAATTTTAAATTTCGGCGAAGCCGCTAGTATTTGGAAGGCCGAACTTGGGGTGCTATACACGCCTAAATCGGACAAGGCCGTTTCCTCGCCTGAAGCGGAAAACATCTTTAAGGATTTAAGACCTCTCGAACAGCGACCAGCTCTCGCCGCATCATGACAGTCAGTTTTTGGCTTTCTCTACTGAGGTGCTCGTCCGGAAGAACCGGGACACAATCGCAGTAGTTCTCGTTGTGCTACCTTAGCCGATATAGCGGAACGTAAGCCAAAACAAGGGAGCTGGGCAAACCCAACTATTGACCCAAGACATGATTCTGAGCTGATGCATATAATTCTATAAGTTTGGGGTGCCACACTATCAAAAGTGTTCGGACTTTTCTTGCCATGTTATGGGGTACAACGAAGCCCCTGGCAAACTGAACATACCAAAGTGTATGGCTGCAATAAATGCAGTCAAGGGAAAATATAAAGAGAACAATAATAAGCTGATGCTGTATATTTTCCCATTGTTATTTAAGTAATACGTCAAAGCGTATGTTTACAAGTAATGCAATAAGAAAAAATAGGACTATTTGACATGTCCTATCCAAGGGCAGGCTGCGTGTGGGTATGTAAAACAGGTATAACGATCGTCAACAGAGACCACCTGGGTATTCCCTTGTATGCAAAGCCTCTTGCCTCCTTGGTTTTCCTTCCCGTGATGAGTCTGATGATCAGGTTCTCTGTGCAGGCTTCCCAAAAGTAGGGTCCTGAAAAGAAAGAAGATGATAAAGTTATGCGGGTCTCGTGACGGTTGAGCCATACCGTGGACCGCATTGCCGTCGTGCTTCCGCCTATGCCCATGGTATTTTGAGTGCGTAATTGCATACGCGTGGCACAAATTTTGCCGCTTGACTGGGACTAGGACGGAGGGAGAATTGCTACTCGAGCTCTTGGTGTGCCGGACGATCCTGTTGCAGGGTACTCCGGACTCGCTTGACGGTGTCCGGGGTTTTTATCGCCGAGTTGGCGGTCTGCCGATGAAGGCTGCTTTGTACTTCTGCTGCGAGGGCCGCAGTTTGCTCCTCCATACGGAGAGAGCAGTATGTGTTTCCATTGACTGTTATAACCCCGCGAGGTCCTGGCATCTTGAGCTTGAGGTATGCATAGTGTGGTACCGCATTGAATCGAGAAAATGCGGTTTGTCCTAGTCGTGCATGATAGCCACTACGGAAGGGGACGATATCGAAGATTAACTCCTCACTTCGGAAGTTGCCCGGAGATCTGAAGACCACATCCAGTGTTATTGAGCCTATACAACAGGCCTCTACACCTGGGATTACACCTTTAAAGGTGGTTTTGGTGGGTTTGATCCTTGAGGGATTGATGCCCATTTTGCGCATTGTGTCCTGGTAAAGCAGGTTCAGGCTGCTGCCACCGTCCATGAGGACTCACGTGAGGTGGAATCCGTCAATGATTGGGTCGAGGACCAATGCGGCTGAACCGCCATGACGGATACTGGTAGGATGGTCCCTGCGATCAAAGGTGATCGGGAAGGATGACCATGGGTTGAACTTTGGGGTGACTGGCTCCATCGCATAGACGTCCTTTAGTGCACGCTTCCGTTCCCGCTTGGGAATGTGGGTGGCATAGATCATGTTTACCGTTTTCACTTGGGGAGGAAATTTCTTCTGTCCCCCTGTGTTCGGCCGTCGGGGCTCCTCGTCGTCCTTGCTATGCAGCCCCTTGTCCTTGTTTTCGGCATTCAACTTGCCGGCCTATTTAAACACCCAACATTCTCTGTTAGTGTGGTTGGCTGGTTTATCAGGGGTGCCATGAATTTGACACGAGCGGTCGAGTATGCGGTCCAGGCTGGATGATCCCGAATTGTTTCTTTTAAATGGCTTTTTCCGCTGACCGGACATGGAGCCGCTGAATCCGACATTCACTGCTATGTCTTCGGTGTTGTTGCCTTTGTTCTGACGCTTATTTCTGTTGTGTTGTGGCTTGTCGTTGCTGTCGCGGATATCTAAAGTGCCGGAGTTTCTTGGTGTGATGCTACTATGAGCCAGCCAGCTGTCCTCGCCCGCGCAAAAGCGGGTCATGAGTGTCGTGAGGGCTGCCATGGACTTCGGCTTTTCTTGGCCAAGGTGTTGGGTGAGCCACTCGTCACGGATGTTATGCTTCAAGGCTGCTAGGGCTTCGTCGTCCAGACAATTGACGATTTGGTTCTTTTTAGTTAGGAACCGAGTCCAAAATTTCCCGGCTGACTCTCCGGGCTGTTGGGTTATGTGACTTAAGTCATCAGCATCCGGTGGTCGCACGTAAGTGCCCTGGAAGTTTTCAAGGAATGCATCCTCTAGGTTTTCCCAACTACCAATGGAGTTCACCGGCAGGCTATTCAGCCAATGTCGAGCTGGTGTTTTGAGCTTAAGGGGAAGATACTTGATGGCGTGCATATCATCACCACGGGCCATGTGAATGTGGAGAAGGAAATCTTCAATCCATACTGAGGGATCTGTTGTGCCATCGTATGATTTGATGTTCACGGGTTTAAACCCTTCTGGGAATTCATGGTCCATTACTTCATCAGTGAAGCAGAGGGGGTGTGCGGCGCCTCTATGCCGGGCTATGTCACGACGTAGTTCGAATGAGTTTGGTCTATTGTTTTCGGCCCAGCCGAACTTGTTGCTAGTGTATCCGGCATGACGGTCATCATCACGCGTTGTGGCGCGCCCCCGCGATCCGTAGATCGGTCTTGACTGTCTTGCTTTGTTTTCCAATATATCTCGCAGGTCCAGCGTATTGCCCCGGGCGTTAGCGTTTTTGTTTGATGTGCGGCCGGGTGCAGGTGGTTGTTCGGGCTGATACGCCACTTTGTCTCGGCCACGAGGTGGCCGGTCCGCCTTGTCCTGCGCTGTTATTGTAGGCTCTAGCGCCTCCTCTTCAAGTTGAGGTAGCAACCTGCACTTCGGGTAATTTTTGGTTGGGAGCTCCAGTCCGTATTCCTCGGCTGCCAGGACCTCGGTCCATCTGTCTGTTAGCAGATCTTGATCAGCTTGGAGTTGCTGATGTTTCTTCTTCAGGCTTTTTGCAGTGGCTATAAGCCGGCGCTTGAAGCGCTTCTGCTCGACGGGATCCTCAGGCACAACAAATTCATCATTGCCGAGGCTCACCTCGTCTTCGGAGAGAGGCATATAATAGTCTTCCTCCAGGTCTCCGTCCGGTTCCTGTTCATCTGGGCTAGCTTGCCCGTCCTCCTACTCGGCCTACTCGAAGTTAGGCTGGTCGGCGTTGTATTCGTTATCGGCACCATCCGGATTGCTATCGTCTCCTGTGCCGGCATTGCTGTGGCGGGGCTTAGAGCGGCACCGATGACGCCCACGCTTAGACTGCTTCCCTGAGGGATTATCCTCTGTTGCCTCTTCGCCATTGTTTTCTTTGGGGTATCCACCATTTATATATCATATGATGAGGTGGCTGTCCAGCGCCCAGTGGGCGGCGGTTCCTGTTCTTCCCCTGCATCATCATCCATACTGTCGATGTCTTCGGAGTCGAAGTCGAGCACGTCGGTTAAATCATCAACAATGGCTATTAAGTGGGTGGTGGGTGGGTAACGAATTTCTTCATCGTCCGCTTCCCACTCGAGCCAGACATAGCTCGGCCAAGAGTCTCCTAATAAAGAGAGAGACCTCAATGAATTTAGCACGTCACCCAAGGGTGAGTGTTGAAAGATATCCGCGGGGGTGAACTCCATGATCGGTGCCCAATCAGATTCGACAGGCATGGACGCACGCGGTCGGGGACCTAAGACCGGAGACAAGTCCGGGGGTCCGGTGACACAAGTTTCCTTAGAGGTGGAGCTTGTGTTCGGCTCAAACGCCGATGAGTGTGGGGTCCATCCACCCGTCCTCGGATGGCGCGGTCTACTCTAGATTAAAGGCCGGGGCAGCTGCAGGTGCGATAGTCTGAATACCGTCTGAGGGCAGATCTAAGTCATGCACGTCGTGACTGTTCGGTGCTCCAGGTACAGGCTTGAATCCGTCGAAGATCAAGGCTCCGCGAATATTAGCCATGTAGTTTAAGTTTCCAAATCTGACCTGATGGCCAGGGGCGTAGCTGTCGATCTGCTCCAGATGGCCAAGTGAGTTGGCCCGCGGTGCGAAGCCACCGAATACGAAGATCTGTCCAGGGAGAAAGGTCTCACCCTGGATCGCATCATTGCTGATGATTGAAGGAGCCATCGAGCCTTATAGCGACAACACAGTGGAGCTCTCAATGAAAGCACCAATGTTGGTGTCAAAACCAGCGAATTTCGGATAGGGGGTCCCAAACTATGCGTCTAAGGCTAATGGTAACAGGAGGCTGGGGACACAATGTTTACCCAGGTTCGGGCCCTCTCAATGGAGGTAATACCCTACTTCCTGCTTGATTGATCTTGATGATATGAGTATTACAAGAGTTGATCTACCACGAGATCGTAGAGGTTAAACCCTAGAAGCTAGCTTATGATTATGATTGTTTTCCTCCTACGGACTAAACCCTCCGGTTTATATAGACACCAGAGGGGGCTAGGGTTACACAGAGTCGGTTACAGAGGAGGAGATCTACAATTTGAATCGTCAAGCTTGCCTTCCACGCCAAGGAGAGTCCCATTCGGACACGGGACGAAGTCTTAAATCTTGTATCTTCATAGTCCAACAGTCCGGCCAATGTATATAGTTCAGTTGTTCGAATACCCCCTAATCCAGGACTCCCTCAATCATCACCATATTTTTCTCCAGTGTCTAGCACTTTGTTCCATCTGCAGTTGAGGGTATCCTGTGCAGCTTTAAGCCTTTGCTTCTTCTTCTTCAGGCTCCTTGCGGTGGCCATAAGCCTTCTGTGGAGGTTCTCTTGTTCCAAACGTTTTTCCAGGATGATCAATGCGTCGTCGTCCGGACTGTCCTCCTCTCCGGAGGCAGGTTGATGAGTTTTACCCTCGGGATCGTCGTGATCGGGCATCTGCTCCGGGCTATGTTCGGCGTGCCCTGGCTCATCCTGCTCCATCCCTGGGTCCATGGGGTCGTCGTTTCCTTTCGAGTCGACCAGGGTATCAATTGTTCTTGCGCTGTTATTGCTATTTTTACTATGGCTGGACTTAGAGCGGCGCCTGCGCCATCGCTTTGGTTTCTGCCTGGGGGGATTATCCTCTGTGGCGTCCTTTTTTCGCTGTTGTTCTCCTTGGGTGTGTCCACCATGTATATATCATATGATGAGGTGGCTATCCAGCGCCCCGTGGGCGGTGGTTCTAGATCATCTCCCGCATCGACGTCCATACCATCGATGTCTTCGGAGTCAAAGTCAAGCATGTAGGTTAAGTCATCGACAGTGGCTATTAAGGGGGTGGTGGGTGGGTAGCAAATTTCTTCGTCGTCCGTATCCCACTCGAGCCGAACATAGTTTGGCCAAGAGTCTTCTGATAAAGAGAGAGACCTTAATGAATTTAGCATGTCACCCAAGGGTGAGTGTTGAAAGATATCCGCGGAGGTAAACTCCATGATCGGTGCCCAATCTGATTCGATAGGCACGGACGCACGCGGTCCGGAACCTGAGACCAGAGACAAGTCGGACGGTCCGGTGACACAGGTTTCCTTAGAGGTGGAGCCTGTGTTCGGCTCCAACGCCGATGAGTGTGCGGTCTCTATGGCGGGGTCCATCCACCCGTCCTTGGATGGCGAGATCTACTCCAGATTAAAGGCTGGGGCGGCTGCAAGTGCGATAGTCCGAATACCGTCTGAGGGCAGATCTAAGTCATGCACGTCGTGACTGTTCGGCATTCCTGACACAGGCTCGAATCCATCGAAGATCAAGTCTCCGCGAATATCAGCCGTGTGGTCCAAGTTTCCAAATCTGACCTGATGTCCAGGGTTGTAGCTGTCGATCTGCTCCAGATGGCCAAGCGAGTTGGCCCGCAGTGCGAAGCCGCCGAATACAAAGATCTGTCTGGGGAGAAAAGTCTCACCCTGGATCGCATCGTTGCTGATGATTGGAGGAGCCATCGAGCCTTATAGCAACGACACAGTGGAACTCTCAATGAAAGCACCAATGTCGGTGTCAAAACCGGCAGATCTCGGGTAGGGGGTTCCGAACTATGCGTCCAAGGCTAATGGTAACAGGAGGCTGGGGACACGATGTTTACCCAGGTTTGGGCCCTCTCGATGGAGGTAATACCCTACTTTCTCCTTGATTGATCTTGATGATATGAGTATTACAAGAGTCAATCTACCACGAGATCGTAGAGGCTAAACCCTAGAAGCTAGCCTATGATTCTGATTGTTGTTACCCTACGGACTAAACCCTCCAGTTTATATAGACACTGGAGGGGGCTAGGGTTACATAGAGTCGATTACAAAGGAGGAGATCTACATATCCGAATCGCCAAGCTTGCCTTACAGGCCAAGGAGAGTCCCATCCGGACACGGGACGATGTCTTCAATATTGTATCTTCATAGTCCAACAATCCGGCCAAAGTATATAGTCCGGCTGTCCGAATACCCCCTAATACAGGACTCCCTCAGGGGGCACCGCACACGGCTAAACAACTGATGTGCTTTGGGTGCCCCTCCGCTCCCGTATATAAAGGAGGAGGGGAGGAGGCCGACCACAAGGGGCACACCAAGGCGGGAGGAGTCCTACTAGGACTCCACTTCTAGTAGGATTCGCCCCCCTTTTTTCCTTCTTCTGGAGGGGGAAAAGGGGGAAGGGAGAGGAAGATGGGAAGGAAAGGGGGGCGCTCCCCCTCCCCTAGTCCAATTACAACTCCCTATGGGAGGGGGGGTACAACCACCCCTTGTGGGCTGCCTCCCCTCTCTCCTATGGCCCATGTAGGCCCAATAATCCCCCGGGGGGTTCCAGTAACCTCCCGGTACTCCAAAAAACATCGGATACTTCCCGAAACCATTCCGGTGTCCGAACGTGACCTTCCAATATATCAATATTTATCTCTCAACCATTTCGAGACTCCTCATCATGTCTATGATCTCATTCGAGACTCCGAACAACCTTTGGTCACCAAAACACACAACTCATATAATACCTATCGTCATCGAACGTTAAGCGTGCAGACCCTATGGGTTCAAGAACTATGTAGACATGACCGAGACACCTCTCCGGTCAATAACCAATAGCGGAACCTGGATGCTCATATTGGTTCCCACATATTCTATGAAGATCTTTATTGGTCGAACCGCAATGTCAACATAGTTATTCCCTTTGTCATCGGTATGTTACTTGCCCGAGATTCGATTGTCGGTATCTTCATACCTAGTTCAATCTCGGTACTAGCAAGTCTCTTTACTCGTTCCATAGTGCATCATCCCATTAGTAACTCATTAGTCACATTGCTTGCAAGGCTTCATATGATGTGCATTACCGAGAGGGCCCAGAGATACCTCTCCGATAATCGGAGTGACATATCCTAATCTCGATCTATGCCAACCCAACAAACACCTTCGGAGATACCTATAGAGCATCTTTATAATCACCCAGTTAGTTTGTGACGTTTGATAGCACACAAGGCATTCCTCCAGTGTCCGGGAGTTGCATAATCTCATAGTCAGAGGAATATATATTTGACACGAAGAAAGCAGTAGCAATAAAACTGAACGATCATGATGCTAAGCTAACGGATGGGTCTTGTCCATCACATCATTCCACTAATGATGTGATCCCGTTATCAAATGACAACTCATGTCCATGGCTCGGAAACTTAATCATCTTTGATCAACGAGCTAGTCTAGTAGAGGCATACTAGGGACATATTGTTTTGTCTATGTATTCACACATGTATCAAGTTTCTGGTTAATAAAATACTAGCATGAGTAATAAACATTTATCATGAATAAGGAAATATTAAATAACAACTTTATTATTGCCTCTAGGGCATATTTCCTTCAAAAACTACCCCCAACAGATCTACGGGTTACATGCCTTTCTTCATGGTTTATGGAGCACAGGCGGTTCTCCCTAGTGATATCCGTCATGATTCACCCCGTGTGGTGGCTTATGTTGAAACTGATAATCAAAAAACAGTTCAGGATGCTCTTGACCTTTTGGATGAGGAGTGTGACCTTGTAGCGGCTCGTTCGGCGATTTACCAGCAAGATCTGCGTCATTATCATAGTCGCCAGGTTAAAACACGGACCTTTCAAGAAGGTGACTTGGTGCTCCGGCTCATCCAGGATCAAATAGACATGCAGAAGTTGTCCCCGCCTTGGGAAGGGCCTTTTGTGGTTAGCAAAAATATGAACAACGGGTTATACTACCTCATTGATGTTCGAGAGCACAAGGACTCATGCAAATCTGAGGAGGAGACCCACTGGCCGTGGAACATTGCTCATCTTCGACCTTATTACACCTGAGCCACCAGCTCTTGTGATGTACACACTTCTACCAATGTATATACTATCATTAGAATAATAAATCCGGCATCCCTGCTAATTCAGGGCCTCTATCGTTTCATTTCTGAGAATCTGAGTCTTTATTGTCAATTCATAAGGTCACTTGGGAGCTTCTTGTTCATTGAGCATTGCTATGACAACCCTCTTGATCCGGCTTGCATGCCTTGTTACAAAATAACCTGGGGGCTTCCTGCTCATTGAGCATAGCTTTGACTACCCTTTGATCCGGCTTATATGCCTGATTGCAGACAACTTGGGATTTTTTCCCTATGTTCAAAGGTTACCAAACAGAACTTGTTCCAATGTACAGTTCAAACATAAGTAACATGTCTTGATGACTTGTTAAAAAGTTACTTGGGGGCTCCCTGTTAATGAACAAAGCTTTGTTGTCCCTTGTAATAGGCTTGGGCACCATGTGTATTCACCAAAAATCCGGTTATCCTGCCTGTGTATGCTTGGCACTCCGACCAGGTAATCGTGGGATGACTCGACGTACTCTTGACAGTCAATCTTATAAAGACCCTAAACTTTTCAAAGTTAAAACAATGATTGGTCATTTGAGGCCCGACTTACATGTTTGAATTAAGGATTAACTTAGTGGCTGTGCAACCCTTGAATAGCACTTGATATTGAGGCTTGGCAGCATATGAAGGCCTTGTTTTTTCTGATTTATATTCGCTTTGAACATTTTTGACGGTTCCTCTCTTGTACCATATTGATATATGGTTTAAAATTGATTAAGGCCATGTCAATTTGATCCTTATGATTCATATTGAAATCTATCTAGAGTTTTTATAACCCGGCCTGGCTTTGGACGATAATTCGCATGTGTGTGTTGATTATGTGCTTGGAGTTCTGTGCTCTAAGTCTTTGGGTTGTTACCCTTACTACATATGGCATGTTAAGCTGGCAGTACGAACAATTATCACAGGTATGATATTTACTTGTTATGAATATATGAGGTTTGATAATCCCACCCTGGTTAAAGAATATGCAGTCACTAGTGGATTTTTGTGGGGTATTATGACCTGCCCTGGGGTAAACCACCAGGGCACTTGTTATCTGCTTGTATGCAAGAAATACGATAACCATGGTTTGCATAATAGATGACATTATAGGTATGAGTGGTAGATCATCAAAGCATTAGATCCACGGGTCAAAAGTGTTATGCAAATAAACATGCACGATGGCATGACAGGTCAATGTTTTAAGCTAGCCTATTACAAGGCTATCATTAAGCCCAAATGATTCAAAGTTTTTCAACAAAACATGGTGCCGTGAGAGCCACCCTTCAGATCAGTTGTGCTGTTGCTGGTTGGATGAGTCTGGGTTAGCCTGCGCCGGTTCTTCGCCTCCATCTGTTGTCTAGAAATCAGGTGTTTTCCAATCGATGTCCGTTAAAGCTTGGAATTCAGCTTCATCATTAATGAGTTCAGACAGGTCAACTTCAGGGGTAAAAGTATGCTTACGTGCTGGCAGGACAAGATCGATAGCTTCATAAACTAGAGCCTTTTGTCTGGAGTTCTCTGGTGTATAAGCTGCCTGATATTGTGAAAGGTTGGTCTCTTCGGCCAACTTGGCGGCTAGTGGGCGCACCTCCCTCGCTCATACAACAAAGTCATCTGCGGTGAAGGGTGTCATGTCCTCCTTATAATGCGGGCAGCCACTGGCCAACTCTGCCGGGTCTAGCTCCGGTTGCCACGCCTTTGCTCGACTCAAAGCCGTAATGGCGCCGGCTCTTGCAAATGATTGCTTGATTTCTGCAATCCTTTGCAGCAAGATAGATAATTGATTCAGCACATCTTTGATAAGTGAAGGTGGCTCTTTGCTATGAGTAATGGCAGCTATAGTGCGCTGAGTGCCTGCGTATAGCTATTCCACTAAGGTGTAAGCCATCTTCAGCTTTACAAGTGTATTTTGCCCAAGGTTGGAGCTTCTGGGACCTATAAAGTAAAGCATATACAGTTAAGTCGCCAGGTGAGTGAAAATTGTACATTGGAATTAAGTGAGTTGTTCAGAATTGCTTACCAAAGATGGCACTGGTCATCTGTGAAATCTGGTGCTTTAAGCCGGAGAGCTCTGTAGTGACCTCTTTTAGAGAAGATTCAGCAGATTCTGCTCTTTGCACTAAGGACATTTTTTCCTCGTCCCAGGCAGATCTTTCTGTTGCAAATTTGGTTTTGAGCTTTTTTGATTCATCCAAGCTAAACTTGAATTTGGCTTCAGCCTTCTGGGTTTTAGCTTCTTGATGTTTGACCTACTTTTTCAAGTCAGCTAATTGAGACTGGGCTTTAGTGGCGGCTTCCTGAACAAGCATGGCTAAAACAATCATAAGTAGCAACATATATAAGTCCCAAGCGCTTTGCAAAGCAAGATCACTTGGCACTTGGGGGCTAATGTGTGTGGAAGCTCTTTTTATGCATGTTATGAACCGGATCAACTTTGTCAAGCTAAGTCGACTCATGAGGGCTAGGACTTTGAAGATTTCTGTTCTACTAATGAGAATGAGTCAGCTAAACTTTGCCAGGATAAGCCGGCTGATGGGGGCTACGATTTGAAGCTTTCTTACTCTATGCTAATTGAAGTCTTTGCTATACTCTGCTAAAACTATCCTATGGCTAAGACTTGGGGGTTGGAAGCTATATATTAATAAAGGAAGTAGAGGTTTGTACCTCATATTTTTGATGCATCTACTTGATGATGCCCATCTCAAGATCGCGACCGGCAAGAACTTGGCTAAGATAGCCAGAGAGCAGTTCACTAACGCCTAGCTGAGAATAATTGGACAGATCAAACTTGACCTTCCGCTTCTGGACAAGTTCCTCCTTGGTAGTGTGCTTGGCCAGGACTGTGGGATTCCCTGGCTCTGTGTAGTTGGTGCTAGTGAAAAGAACATCTTCAGTTTCTTCAGCCGGCTTGGCAGGGCTCGACGGTTTAGCTCCTGAAGAGTCAATAGTCATAGGGTCCATGGGGATCTCTGGTATCTCTGTTGGGACCTTGTCATCAATGTTTTCAGTATTTTCAATTGAAGCTTCAGATTCTGGCGGTTTACTCTCCAGTTCATGAACCTGGGGGTCTTTGGTTGGCTTGACGGTTGTGGGAGTCCTGGATTAGGGGGTCCTCGGGCGTCCGGTCTATTGATGTGGGCCAGACTGATGGGTCGTCAAGATACAAGACAACAGATTATCTCCCGTGTCCAGTGGGGACTCTCACATGCGTGGATGGCAAGTATTGGTGTCCGGATATATTATTCCTTTCTATAAAAACCGACTTGGTACAACCCTAAAGCCCCTCCGGTGTCTATATAAACCGGAGGGTTAGATCGGAGGCCGGATCACAACATTGCTAGGCTAGCTATCTAGAGTTAGTCGAATCAATCTCGAGGTAGATCAACTCTTATAACCCCTATACCCTCGAATATAATCAAGCAGGAGTAGGGTTTTACCTCCATCAAGAAGGCCCGAACCTGGGTAAATATTGTGTCCCTTCTCCATGTTTACCATTGATCCTCAGACGCACAGCTTGGGCCCCCTTACCTGAGATCTGCCGGTTTTGACACCGACATTGGTGCTTTCATTGAGAGCTCTGCTGTATCGTTGACAGAAGGATCGATGGCTCACCTCTTCGTTAATGATGACGCTGTATCCAGGGAGACCTTTCTTCCTGGACAAGTTTTTGTGATTGGTGGCTTTGTGCTTCATGCCAACTCGATTGTCCGCCTCGAGTAGGTCAATAGTTACGCCCCCGGCCGCCAGATCAGGTTTGGATACAAAAACTATGTTGCTGACATCCGAGGAGACCTAGTCTTTGACGGGTTCATGGCCTCGACCGCCACTCTGTGTCCCCGCCATGAAGACTCTTCGGATCCCCTGTCAGATCCCATCCAGGGGTCAACTCCAAAACCCACCTCGGCCTTACATTCGGGGCAGGTCTCATCGTCCAAAGACGGGAACATAAGCCCCGCGAGACTTCTTCCCCTTGCGGAACTCCTAACCGAAGACCTGGATGCAATCTTAGACTTGGCTCTAGGCAACCATCCCGAACTGCCGAGGTCTGCACTCACCGGGCTCGATCAAGCGTCCCATGGAACTCAGCTTGGCGGGTCTATAGTTTTCGGTCCCACTTCCGCTCTTAGATGAAGCACTGTGTCTGATGCAGTCCCTCGCCATCACTAAGGCCTTACCTACGAACTGTACCCATCTCGGACTGGTGGCTGAGCGCGGGGAATTTTATGCCCCACACAACACCCACTAGATATCCACTGTCAAAGAGTTAACCGACATGTTGGACTATGCGTCTGAAGACATTGACGGCATGGACGGCGATGCCGACGCTGAACCAAGCCAGGTCCCACCCGTTACGGGGTGTTGGACGACCACCTCAACCTACAACATGTACATGGTGGACACTCTGAAGAACGATGAGGATAACCCGAGCTCGGATGAGGACAAACCCATCGATAAACCACCAAAGCACCGACATCAGCGGCGCCGCTCAAGATCGTGTGGGGCAAAGGATAGCAATGCCGGCACCGGTGATAATGAGAGTCCGAATGATACCGAAGATCCCGAATACTCTGTCGAGCCCATGTCCGAACAGGACGAAAGGGAAGAGGGTGAATATAGCCCTGGACACGCTGACAACGAAGATGCGGAGGATAACAACTACATGCCAGAATCTGAAGAGGAGGTTAGCCTTGGTGACCAAGACTTCATCATCCCAAAAGAACCCCTCGACCAAGAACGCTTTATGCGGCAACTCATTGCTACAACCCGGAGCCTGAAGAAGAAGAAGCAGCAGCTCAAAGAAGAACAAGATACACTGAATGAAAGGTGGACTAAGGTCTTGGCCGCTGAGGAATACGGCCAAGAGCGACCTGTCAAAAGTTACCCTAGGTGCAAGCTGCTGCGTCAATTCGAAGATGAAGTCCTTGAACCAATATCGTCGAAATACAATCAGGTAGATCAACCAGACCGACCACCACGTGGACGGGAGAAAACGACATATCAAGCTGAACACCAACCCGCACCCCCTCTCCGAAGAGGCAGGGAGACGGTAGCCGTGGGATACACGTATGACCTGCAACGTGACCTAGCCAATAAAGCTGGTCAGACCAGATTAATCTACGGATCAAGGGGCCGTGCCCCGGCGCGAGATAATGGCTATGAAGCCCGGTGTGATGATTGTTACTATATTCAGGACCAAAACCAAAATCAAATGTCAGCACATCTCCGCTGCGATATTGCACGATATAAAGGGGCCACACACCCCCTATGCTTCACCGATGAGGTTATGGAACATCAATTTCCAGAAGGGTTTAAACCCGTAAACATCGAACAATATGATGGAATGACGGATCCGACCGTCTGGATCGAGGACTTCCTTCTTCACATTTATATGGCTCGAGGAGATGATCTCTGAGGGAGTCCCGGATTAGGTGGTGTCCGGGTGACCGGACTATAACCTTTGGCCGGACTCCCGGACTATGAAGATACAAGATTGAAGACTTCGTCCCGTGTCCGGATGGGACATTCCTTGGTGTGGAAGGCAAGCTTGGCGATACATATATGTAGATCTCCTCACATTGTAATCGACTCTGTGTAACCCTAGCCCTCTCCGGTGTCTATATAAACCGAAGAGTTTTAGTCCGTAGGACGAACAACAATCATACCATAGGCTAGCTTCTAGGGTTTAGCCTCTTTGATCTCGTGGTAGATCTACTCTTGTACTACCCATATCATCAATATTAATCAAGCAGGAGTAGGGTTTTACCTCCATCGAGAGGGACCGAACCTGGGTAAAAACATCGTGTCCCTTGTCTCCTGTTACCATCCGCCTAGACGCACAGTTCGGGACCCCCTACCCGAGATCCGCCGGTTTGGACACCGACAGAGGGGTTTTTAGATCAATGGGGTACGTGATGTAACATGTGTGAATGTGTAGTTGATGTTTTGGCAGGGCCTAGAGAGGTATGTGTGTGTATTATGTATTCGATAGAGGCATGTATAGAGGGGTCAGCGGGGGGAGGGGGCGTGGGAGACATAGCACGAGAAATGAGAGTGGTCTAGAGAGAGAGACGGATATGATGTCATAGTGAGAGATTCCCTTGAGTGTGTATATGCAAGGAGGGAGGGGATAGAGGCAGCGGGAGATTTTTTTTGTGTGGTGTCTGTGTTGGTATGTGTGGGTGTGAGAAGATAATGAGACCTGGGGGCAGAGGGTGTGTCACCGCGTGAGGTCCGGTGGGTCGAGGTGAGGCCCTTGGTTCGGTTCCGTCCTGCGCCACATTTGTCGGCCCGTGAAGCATTTAGGGAGACCCATGGATGACTAGTCGTACAAGACAAAGATAGCAGAATTGTGAAGGACTCTATGTCCACTGACAAAGCCGGCTAGGATTTGTAACCCTAGGTTCTCGGACTAAGTTAACCCCTTATCTCTGATATTACTATTCATCCAACCTAACTTTAAGGGGCATCCTACAGAATGCTCTGCTAGAATCATACTCGTCAATTAGGCAGAGAGGTGTGAGACAATGCGTGAGAGACAGGCCTACACCGACATTGGTGCTTTCATTGAGAGTTCCTTTGTGTCGTCATCTTTAGGCCCGATGGCTCCTTCGATCATCAACAACGACGCGGTCCAGGGTGAGATTTTCCTCCCCGGACAGATCTTCGTACTCGGCAGCTTTGCACTGTGGGCCAATTCGCTTGGCCATCTACAGCAGATCGAAAGCTACGCCCCTGGCCATCAGGTCAGATTTGGAAATTTGAACTACACGGCTGACGTCCACGGAGACTTGATCTTCGACGGGTTCGAGCCACAACCGAGCGCGCCGCACTGTCACGATGGGCATGATCTAGCTCTGCCGCCGAACAGTGCCCAGGAGGCCGCCCCAGTGTCCTCTCCGATCCTTAGTTCGGAGCTGACGCCAATCGAGGATGGGTGGCTGGACACCGCCTCGGGGGCTGCAATCTCTACGGCGATCGAGCCGAACACCAGCCTTGTCCTTTGTGAAGCACATGACTCCAAGGTGCCGGACTCCTATCCGGACTCTGAACCTTCCGCGCCACTGCCAATCGAACCCGATTGGGCGCCGATCATGGAGTTCGCCGCCACGGACATCTTTCAGCACTCGCACTTTGGCGACATTCTGAATTCACTAAAATCTCTCTCTTTATCAGGAGAGCCCTGGCCGGACTATGGTCAGCAAGGTTGGGGTGCGGACGACGAAGAAATTCAAAGCCCACCCACCGCCCACTTCATAGCCACTGTCGATGATTTAACCGACATACTCGATTTCGACTCCGAAGACATCGACGGTATGGACGACGATGCAGGACACGAACAGGAATCAGAGCCTATAGGGCACTGGACAACCACCTCATCTCATGATGTATACATGGTGGACACACCTAAAAGAAACGACGACGAGGAACAAAGGGACGCAACGAGAGATCGTTCCCTCGAAAAGTAATCAAAGCGGCAGCGTAAACGCTGCGCCAAACCCCACCTCGACAGAGACCAAGCCAACAAGCAGGGCGAACAGGTGGACGACGAACATGCCATCAAGCAACCGTCCGAACAGGGCAATTCGGTTAAACAAACCGAACAATCCATCCCCGGTGAAGATAATAGTCCGGACGACCTCACGCTGGAGCAGAAGAACCTCCACAAAAGGCTTGTCGCCACTGCACGTAGCCTAAAAAAGCAGAAGCGGAAGCTCAAAACAGAGGAAGATGCACTCAGAATTAGATGGGGCAAAGTACTCAACACCGCAAACAAGTACGATGACAGTCTTCACACAAAGAGCTATCCGAAGCGGAAATTACTGCCGGAATTTGATGAGGAGGCCTTAGAGCCCCCGCAATCAAAAAATAAAAAAGATACCCGGTCGGATAAACAACCCCATGTCCAACATAGAGCGGCAAGGGGCACCGCACTCAAGCCGGCACGCGATCCACGCAAGGATTCACATCAAAAAGACGGCCCAGCCAGATCTATCTACGGGCCAAGAAAGCAAGCTATAGTAAGCAATGCAATGCAACAAGTATCCGAACATCACGACACACCCAAATATAGGGGAGCCGCACACCCCCTCTGTTTCACCGATGAGGTGCTAGACCATGAATTTCCAGCGGGATTCAAGCCCGTAAACATAGAGGCATACGACGGAACAACAGACCCTGGAGTCTGGATTGAGGACTATATCCTCCACATACACATGGCTAGAGGAGATGACCTCCACGCCATAAAATACTTACCCCTCAAGCTCAAAGGGTCAGCCCGGCATTGGCTTAAAAGCCTTCCCGAAAACACCATCGGAAGTTGGGAAGAGCTCGAGGATGCTTTTCGGGCAAATTTTCAAGGGACCTATGTCCGACCTCCGGACGCAGACGATCTAAGTCATATAACTCAACAACCCGAAGAGTCAGCCCGCAAACTCTAGAACAGATTTCTTACTAAAAAGAACCAGATAGTCGACTATCCGGACGCTGAAGCCTTAGCAGCTTTCAAGCACAGCGTTCGAGATGAATGGCTCGCCAGACACCTCGGCCAAGAAAAGCCAAGAACAATGGCCGCATTAACAACCTCATGACCCGCTTTTGCGCAGGAGAGGATAGCTGGTTGGCAAGAAGCAGCACCAGCGACCCAAGTACATCCAAATCAGGGATGGAAACGGGAAACCACGACGTAGCAAGGACCAGCACCAAACCAAGGGAAACTGCCTAAAGAGCGCGGCAGTCAACGCCGGATTCAAAAGCTCTTGGCAGAATCAGAAAAAGCTGCCCCTCAAGGATAGCAGGGATGAGCTATCTAACCTAAACAACATCTTGGACAAAACATGCCAAATCAATAGTACTTCCGGGAAGCCTACAAACCATACCCACAGAGATTGTTGGGTCTTCAAGCAATCCGGCGAGCTTAACGCCGAACACAAGGGGCTCGACATACCAAGCGAGGACGATGACGAACCCCACAAGCAGAGCACCCGAGAACAAAAGAAGTTCCCACAAGAAGTCAAAATAGTAAAGTCACTTCACGTGACAACAGGGAAGAACAGAGTGGCGCCTACAGAGATACGCGCTATACGGCATGTCCCAGAAGAGTCCCACCATTGGTTGTTACAACCAATCACCTTCGACCATCAAGATTACTCTAGAAGTATCTGGAACGCAGGCTGGACTGCCTTGGTCTTAGATCCCATAATTGACGGACTACCCTTTACACAACTCCTAATGGACGACGGCAGTGATCTAAACCTGCTATACCAGGACACAGACCGCAAAATGGGGATAAACCCAACAACAATTCGCCACGGCAGCACTTTCTTTCAAGGGGTAACGCCAGGCCCAGACACCCATTGTATGGGTTCTCTCCTGCTAGAAGTTGTGTTCGGCTTCCCCAACAACTTCCGCCGCGAAAAGCTAACCTTTTACATCGCCCTATTTACAAGTAGCTATCAAGCACTACTGGGACGCGAAGCTTTCGCCCGCTTTAACGCAATACCGCATTATGCATCCCTTACGCTTAAAATGCCCGGTCCGCGAGGCATCATCTCATTAAAGGGAAATATTGAGTGTTCCTCGAGCGAGGAATACTGTGCGGCTGCCTTGACAGCCACACACTAAACCAGCTTTACTAGCCAAAGCACCTAAACAGGTCGTTCAGACCCCGGACATGGCTAGACGAGTCCGGCGTAAACATGCAAAGCCTTATTAGCCGATACCCCCATACAAGGGGCTCCGCACGTATACAATAAGAGATAATCAAGCTCAATCCTACCCATTTCCCAAATTATACTTTGTTTATTTAATATAACATAAATTTTCGCACGATTATGTTCGACTAAAGTTCCTCTCTTTTACAAATGAGCACCGTGCTACACCCGTCCAGGATATGGCACAACGGAGACACAGGCGCAGACGTGCAGTAGGGACCCGTTCCAAGGATTCTTTTCAGATTAAGACCCTGCATAAACCTTTTTTACTGTCTCTTGTTGATAACATCCCCCGGTTTCATTTTATAACCGAGGAGGAGGCTGGCGTCTTGGCAGGTGGCCATGTCAGAATTTTGCACGTACCTGGACACCAGGGGCATCTTACCAACGGCGTTGTTCAGCCCGTCTTCATAAAGACCGAATACCTTAGGGAGTGTTCGGCATCTCAAGTTTGGCCTTATATGCATCAGCTCCGAATCATGTCTTTGGTCAAATGTTGGGTTTGCCTGGCTCCTATGTTTTGCTGCCTTACGTTCCGCTCTGTCGGCTAAGGCGGCACCAGGAGAACTACTGCGATTGTGCCCCGGTTCAGCCAGGCGAGCACCTCAGTAGAGAAAGCCGAAAACTGACTGTCATGATGTAGCGTGAGACTGGTCAACCACTCTATGACCCAGCGGAATCTTTAGGATTCCTCCGCATTAACGAAGGGTTGTTTCCCTGTCAGGCACACACATGCCTCGAATTTGGGTGAGCGCGGTGCCCCTAGGGGCTATATAGTAGCCCCACTGTCAAACTCCTATGGCTAAGTGAAAGTGATAAAGCATTATAGTCCGGTTGACTAGCTCGTTGTGCTATCACCTCCTTTGTAGGACCAAGACGTTGGATCAAGTGTGAAAATGCGCCTTCTGCGAACACCCCCGCATTATATGCGTGGGGGCTGAAGCCAAAGACTGCCATCTTTCAGGTTATATACACATATACATTAACGGCCGCACGGGAGGTATTTCAATTCTTGAAAGCACAAGTATAAAAAGCTTTTATATTCCATCAAAACATTGTTTTACAAATGATATATGTTATTCGAACATAACATCCTTCGAGCACTGTGTCTCTATTAAACGAGCGCCCTGCAGAACTTCCTAAAAATAGTGCTCGGCAGGTACTCGGCTTCCGTCCGAATCTTGGGATGCAACAGCACCGGCCTTCATATCCGCCCAGTATGTCTTGACACGGGCAAGAGCCATCTGTGCACCCTCTATGCACGCTGACCTCTTCATTGCATTAATATGTGGCACCGCACCGAGGAACTGCTGCACCAAGCTAAAATAACTCTTCGGCTCGGGCCTTTTCGGCCACAGATGACTCACGACATGATTCATGGCGAGTCCGGATAACCTATTCAGATCCGCCCATGCGGCCAAACGATCGGATACTGACAGTGGGCGCTCTGGATTGTGGAACTGCGACCAAAAAAGCTGCTCCACTTCGTGGTCATTTTGATCGCGAAAATGTTCGGCCGCGTCCGCGGCACTCGCCGCCAAGTCCAGGTAAGTGTTCGCCGCACTCCACTTCCGGTCCAACGGAGCATATTTAGGATCCCCGAACTTCATCCGTAGCATATAGGGCTTTCCAGGCGTGATATCTCCGGCCTGATGTAGCTCCTCCTTCATAGCTCTCATCGTAGAGTGAGTATCCTTGGCCTCGGTAGTGACCTTCTCCAGGTCCTTCTGTGTCACCTGATCTTCTTTTTCAAGAAGCTTGCAGCGGTCGGCAGCATTCTTCAACTTTTCAGCCATCTCGGCCATTTCCTTCTTGCTTTGGCAGTGAGCAGCCTGTTCGGCTTTCAGCTCTTCAGCCGCCTTTAAGGTAGCCGCATCACTTTTCCTGGCCTGCTCCTTGGCTCTGGCAAGTTCCGCCCGAAGGTTGTCCATGGCAGCGGCACCATCTGCATCAAGCACATATGTTATAAGGTACGGGCATCAAGCTCCTCTTACCAAGTGTCTTCGGAGAAATTATATACCTTGTGCCTCGTCAAGCTTCTTGTTGACAAGCGTGATGTCGGCATCTGCCACGTCAAGTTGCCGCTTTAGCTCGGCAAATTCTTCAGTCCGGCCAGCCACCGGACACTTCACCACCTACATAAGAAAGGCGCAATATTATACCTGGGATTATGATCCTCGGTGCACCGTCCTTTTGTGAGAACGTACCGAGTCTCAGGGGCTACTATCTATACAGGGCGCATCTTATATATGCGGATCTGTCAAAAGGTACATCCTTTCACGTACCTCAAAACCCGTCAGTAAACTCCGGACGGCCTCGTACAATCTGCTTTCCGCGGATGAAATACTTCCAACCACCATATCCATCAACGCACGATGCTCTTCTGAGATAGATGCTCGCCCGAGCAGATCTTTCAGCTCGTCCGACCGTGCACCGGATGGTGCCTGACTCGTCCGCTGGCCTTCTTTGAAGGCCGGACACGGAGGGCCTTGGGGGGCCATACGGCTGCCTTCCGGCCCCGCCGGATTCGGAGAAACCCTCCGTGACGACACCTCAGGGTCGCCCGCCTCGCAAGGCGGTACGGCAGGGGGAGGCATTCTGCTCTCCATCATCTCCGGACGAAGGTCCCCTGAAGATGAGCTCTGCTGAGAAGGGCGGAGATCCAAACTACAAGGTAAAATTTCGGTTATCTTCCTCAGAAATAGAACGGGGCTATCTCTCATTTTAAAACCCCCTCTTTACTTACGGCTCGGTGGAGAGCTGATCCCCTTGGGAACGCAATGCGGCCGAGGCACCTCCCGGCGCCGGACCCTCTGATGAAGATTTCCTCCCCCGCTTTGAGGCCTTGGCCTCCGGGTCTTCAGAGGCGGTCCTCTTCTTCCCCTGGTTGGAGGAATTCTCGATTCCTCCTTCCCTGACAGCCTCCTTCGGGGAGGCGGTAGCTTCCTTGTTCCCCTCTTCGCCTTCTTCCGAAGGCGCAACCTCCAGCATCCTGGTTAACACGGGATCCGGCATGGTCTCAGGGAGGGGGGCTGGATACCTGATTAGCTTTGTTTTCGCTATCCACTCCTGTTTAAGGGGCAGCTCTTTTAAGGGCAATTTTATGATAAATATACAGATAGCGTGTCCGGGTACAGGGCTACTTACTTAAGTATCCGGGCGATTGCAGCTCAGACCTGCATCCTCGGACGAGTCCGGACACACTGCTTGTGATCCAAAGAACAAATTGTACATCTCCATGGGCGTTGCGCCCGCAAAATGTTGGAGGGCTCGTGGTCCTTCCAGATTAAACTCCCACAAGCGGAGAGGGCGGCGTTTGTAGGGCAGGATGCAGCGAATCAACATGACCTGCACCACTACAGCCAGATTGATATCTCTTTCTAGGAGATCTCGAACGCGGCCCTGCAACAAGGGCACGTCCTTGCACGGCCCCCAGTTAAGCCCTATATTGACCCATGATGCTAGCTGTGGTGCGAAAAGCAGGTGGCGCCACCCATTTGGTGCCCCTGGGAGCGGTAATATAAAACCACTCTCGTTGCCATAAGCCGAGCTCCTCTTGAAAATAGCCCTCGGGCCATGGAGCGTCGGCAATCTTGCTTATAACAGCACCTCTGCACTCCGCGTGCTGCCCCTCGATCATCTTCGGCTCTACTTTGAAAGTTTTGAGCCACAATCCGAAGTGAGGAGTAATATGGAGGAAGGCCTCACACTCGACAATGAACGATGAGATATGGAGGATGGACTCCGGAGCTAAGTCGTGGAATTCCAGCCCGTAATAAAACACGAGCCCCCTCACGAAGGGGTCAATCGGGGAGCCTAGCCCCCGAAGGAAGTGAGACGCGAACACCATGCTCTCACCGGGCTTGGGAGTGGGAATGGCCTGCCCTTGAGCAGGCAACCTATGCAAGATTTCGCCGGTAAGATACCTAGCATCTCTTAACTTTAACACGTCCTCTTCCGTAATGGAGGAAGGCATCCACCAGCCCTGGAGGTCGGAGCCAGACATCGTCGGAAGTCCGAAGCGCCTGAATCTGAAGCTTTGGGTGTTGGAACTCGAAGTAAGAGGCGGATTTGATTGAGATTGAAAGAAAGGAATCGAGCCTTGGTCTCTTTATAAAGAGGTTGAATACCAAGAGCCCTCCCCGTGACCGTTTGGGACTCGCCTTCGTTTGAGAAGACATACTAACATGCACGATTGGGTTACCCACGCCCGTATTGATGAGAATCCCGGAATAAGGGGACACGATCTCTGCTTTGATAAGACGTGCCAAGGAAACTGCCTCGCTCAACGCGCTGAGGTGGGACAGTAAAACGATTCGAATAAAGGCCTGGCCGTGGTGTGATGTCACGCTGCGAAACACGTCAGCAGATTAGATTTATACAAACATTATTCTCTCTATGATGGTATGTGGAACTTATTTTGCAGAGCCGGACACTATACTTGTGTTCAAAATCTTCTATGAAGTATTCGGAGGAGGAACCCGCCTTGCAATGTCGAAGACAATCAGCACGCCGGACTCGTCGTCATTGAAGCCTGGTTCAGGGGCTACTGAGGGAGTCCCGGATTAGGGGGTGTCCGGGTGACCGGAATATAACCTTTGGCCGGACTCCCGGACTATGAAGATACAAGATTGAAGACTTCGTCCCGTGTCCGGATGGGACATTCCTTGGCGTGGAAGGCAAGCTTGGCAATACGGATATGTAGATCTCCTCCCATTGTAACCGACTCTGTGTAACCCTAGCCCTCTCCGGTGTCTATATAAACCGGAGAGTTTTAGTCCGTAGGACGAACAACAATCATACCATAGGCTAGCTTCTAGGGTTTAGCCTCTTTGATCTCGTGGTAGATCTACTCTTGTACTACCCATATCATCAATATTAATCAACCAAGAGTAGGGTTTTACCTCCATCGAGAGGGCTCGAACCTGGGTAAAAACATCGTGTCCCTTGTCTCCTGTTACCATCTGCCTAGACGCACAGTTCGGGACCCCCTACCCGAGATCTGCCAGTTTTGACACCGACAATCTCCATGCTATCAAATATCTTCCTCTAAAGCTAAAAGGACCAGCCCGGTACTGGCTAAATAGCCTCCCAGAAAACTCCATTGGAACCCGGGAAGACTTGGAAGATGATTTCAGGGCTAACTTCCAGGGCACTTACGTCCGGCCACCAGATGCTGACGACTTGAGCGACATAATTTAGCAGCCAGGCGAATCAGCTCGTAGACTTTGGAACCGGTTCTTAACTAAAAAGAACCGGATCATAGACTATCCGGACGCCGAAGCCTTAGTGGCCTTTAAGCACAGCGTCCGTGACGAATGGCTCGCCCGACACCTTGGGCAGGAAAAACCGAAGACCATGGCAGCCTTAACGACACTCGTGACCCGCTTTTGTGCGGGTGAAGACAACTGGCTGGCTCGTAGAAGCAACAGCTCAGGCGACTGATGTCTACAATGCAACCTTCTTCTTGTAGACGTTGCTGGGCCTCCAAGTGCAGAGGTTTGTAGGAAAGTAGCAAATTTCCCTCAAGTGGATGACCTAAGGTTTATCAATCTGTGGGAGGTGTAGGATGAAGATGGTCTCTCTCAAACGACCCTGCAACCAAATAACAGAATCTCTTGTGTCCCCAACACACCCAATACAATGGTAAATTGTATAGGTGCACTAGTTCGACAAAGAGATGGTGATACAAGTGCAATATGGATGGTAGATATAGATTTTTGTAATCTGAAAATATAAAAACAGCAAGGTAGCAAGTGGTAAAAGTGAGCGAAAACGGTATTGCAATGGTTCGAAACAAGGCCTAGGGTTCATACTTTCACTAGTGCAAGTTCTCTCAACAATAATAACATAATTGGGTCATATAACAATCCCTCAGCATGCAACAAAGAGTCACTCCAAAGTCACTAATAGCGGAGAACAAACGAAGATATTATTGCAGGGTACGAAACCACCTCAAAGTTATTCTTTCCGATCAATCCATTGGGTTATTCCTAAGTGTCACAAACAGCCCTAGTGTTCGTAGTAAAATAACACCTTAAGACCCAAATCAACCAAAACCCTAATGTCACCTAGATACTCCAATGTCACATCAAGTATCCGCGGGTATGATTATACGATATGCATCCCACAATCTTAGATTCATCTATTCAAACCAACACAAAGAACTTCAAAGTTTCTACCGGAGAGTCAAGACGAAAAATTGTGCCAACCCCTATGCATAGATTCCCAAGGTCACGGAACCCACAAGTTGATCACCAAAATATACATGGGGTGAATCAATAGAATACCCCATTGTCACCATGGGTACCCCATGCAAGACATACATCAAGTGTTCTCAAATACTTAAAGACTCAATCCGATAAGATAACTTCAAAGGGAAAACTCAATCCATTACAAGAGAGTAGAGGGGGAGAAACATCATAAGATCCAACTATAGAAGCAAAGCTCGCGGTACATCAAGATCGTGCCAAATCAAGAACACAAGAGAGAGAGAGAGAGAGAGAGAGAGAGAGAGAGAAAGAGAGAGAGAGATCAATAACATAGCTACTGGTACATACCCTTAGCCCCGAGGGTGAACTACTCCCTCCTCGTCATGGAGAGCACCGAGATGATGAAGATGGACACCGGTGATGGATCCCCCCTCGGGCAGGATGCCGGAACAGGGTCCTGATCGGTTTTTGGTGGCTACAGAGGCTTGCGGCGGTGGAACTCCCGATTTAGGTTATTTTCTAGAGGTTTGGGGATTTATAGGAGAGGTTGGCGTCGAAAGCAAGTAAGGGCCCCCCAGGGAGAGTCCACGAGGCACAGGGGCGCGCCCCAGGGGGTAGGGGTGCCCTCCACCCTCGTGGGCCCCACAGGACTCCCCTCTGGTAACTCTTCGTTCCAATATTTGTTATATTTTCTAGAAAAAATCTCTGTTGATTTTCAGCGCATTCCGAGAACTTTTATTTCTATACAAAAACAACACCACGGTGATTCTGCTGAAAACAGCGTCAGTTCGGGTTAGTTCTAACCAAATCATACCAAAATCATGTAAAAATATTATAAACATGGCATGAATACATCAAAAATTATAGATACGTTGGAGACGTATCAGCATCCCCAAGCTTAATTCCTCCTCGTCCTCGAGTAGGTAAATGATAAAAACAGAATTTTTGATGTGGAATGCTACCTAATATATTTATCAATGTAATCTTCTCTATTGTGGCAAGAATATTTAGATCCATAAGATTCAAAACAAAAGTTTAATATTGACATGGAAACAATAATACTTCAAGCATACTAACAAAGCAATCATGTCTTCTCAAAATAGCATGGCCAAAGAAAGCTATCCCTACAAAATCATATAGTCTGGCTATGTTCTATCTTCATCACACAAAATATTTAAATCATGCACAACCCCGATCACAAGCCAAGCAATTGTTTCACACTTTTGATGTTTTCAAAGTTTTTCAATCTTCACGGAATACATGATCGTGAGCCATGGATATAGCACTAAGGTGGAATAGAATATAGTGGTTGTGGAGCAGACAAAAAAAGGAGAAGATAGTATCACATCAACTGGGCGTATCAACAGGATATGGAGATTCCCATCAATAGATATCAATGTGAGTGAGTAGGGATTGCCATGCAACGGATGCACTAGAGCTATAAGTGTATGAAAGCTCAAAAAGAAACTAAGTGGGTGTGCATCCAACTTGCTTGCTCACGAAGACCTAGGGCATTTTGAGGAAGCCCATCATTGGATATACAAGCAAAGTTCTATAATGAAAGTTCCCGCTAGTATATGAAAGTAACAACATAGGAGACTCTCTATCATGAAGATCATGGTGCTACTTTGAAGCACAAGTGTGGTAAAAGGATAGTAGCATTGCCCCTTCTCTCTTTTTCTCTCATTTTTTTGTTTTTTTTGTTTTTTTGGGCCTTCTCTTTTTTTAGGCCTCTTTTATTTTTTATTTTTTTATTTTTCGTCCAGAGTCTCATCCTGACTTGTGGGAGAATCATAGTCTCCATCATCCTTTCCTCACTGGGACAATGCTCTAATAATGAAGATCATCACACTTTTATTTACTTACAACTCAAGAATTACAAATCGATACTTAGAACAAATATGACTCTATAGGAATGCCTCCGGCGGTGTATCGGGATGTGCTTTGAATCAAGAGTGACATGCATGAAAGAATTATGAAAGGTGGCTTTGCCATAAATACGATGTCAACTACATGATCATGCAAAGCAATATGACAATGATGAAGTGTGTCACAATAAATGGAACGGTGGGAAGTTGCATGGCGATATATCTCGGAATGGCTATGGAAATGCCAAAATAGGTAGGTATGGTGGCTGTTTTGAGGAAGGTATATGGTGGGTGTATGGTGCCGGCGAAAGTTGGGCGGTACAAGAGAGGCTAGCAATGGTGGAAGGGTGAGAGTGTGTATAATCAATGGACTCAACATTATTCATAAATAACCATGCTCCTAGGGGGATAGATTGGTAGGAAAAGACCATCGCTCGTCCCCGACCGCCACTCATAAGGAAGACAATCAATAAATAAATCATGCTCCAACTTCATCACATAACGGTTCACCATACATGCATGCTACGACAATCACAAACTTTAACACAAGTATCTCTTCACATAATATTCAATGCACTTTATATGAAAGTTTTTACTATATCCCTCTTGGATGCCCATCATATTAGGACTAAATTGATAACCAAATCAAATTACCATGCTGTTTAAGACTCTCAAAATAATATAAGTTAATCATGAGAGTTCATCTATTTCTCAAAATAAAACCACCGCCGTGCTCTAAAAAGATATTAGTGAAGCACTAGAGCAAATGACAAACTACTCCGAAAGATATAAGTGAAGATCAATGAGTAGTCGAATAATTATGTAACTATGTGAACACTCTCTACATTTAAGAATTTCAGATCTTGGTATTTTATTCAAACAGCAAGAAAAACCTAATAAAATAAATTGATGCTCCAAGCAAAACACATATCATGTGGTTAATAAATATATAGCTCCTAGTAAAGTTACCGATGAACGAAGACGAAAGATGGATGCCATCTGGGGCATCCCCAAGCTTAGGATTTTGGTTGTCCTTGAATATTACCTTGGGGTTCCTTGGGCATTCCCAATCTTAGGCTCTTTCCACTCCTTATTCCATAGTCCATCGAATCTTTACCCAAAACTTGTAAACTTCACAGCACAAAACTCAACAGAAAACTCGTAAGCTCCGTTAGTATAAGAAAATAAATCACCACTTTTGGTACTGTTGTGAACTCATTTGAAATTCATATTGGTCTAATATCTACTGTATACTAACTTCTCTGTGGTTCATACCCTCCGATACTACTCAAAGATTCATCAAAATAAGCAAACAACACATAGAAAGCAGAATCTGTCAAAAACATAACAGTCTGTAGTAATATGTAACTCTTGAATAATTTTATAACTCCAAAAATTCTGAAATAAACTGTTGGATGTTAGTAATTTGTCTGTTAATCTTCTTCAAAAAGAATCAACTTAAAATCGCTCTTTTGTAAAAAATGACAATTATTCTCGTGAGCGCAAAGTTTCTGTTTTTACAGCAAGATCACATCAACTTTCACCCAAGTATTCCCAAAGGTTCTACTTGGAACTTTATTGAAACAAAAGTTATAAAACATGATTACTATAGTAGCTTAATCATAGGGACACACAAAAATAGTAGGGGTAAATATTGGGTTGTCTGCCAACAAGCGCTTTTCTTTAATGCCTTTTTAGTTAGGCATGATGATGACAATGATGCTCACATAAAAGATAAGAATTGAAACATAACGGGAGCATTATGAAGCATATGACTAACACATTTAAGTCTAACCCACTTCCTATGCATAGGGTTTTTGTGAGAAAACAACTTATGGGAACAAGAATCAACTATCATAGGAAAGCAAAACAATCATAGCTTCAAGATTTTCAACATATAGAGAGGAAACTTGATATTATTGCAACTCCTACAAGCATATATTCCTCCCTCATAATAATTTTCAGTAGCATCATGAATGAATTCAACAATATAACCATCACATAAAGAATTCTTGTCATGATCCCCAAGCATATAAATTTTATTACTCTCCACATAAGCAAAATTCTTCTCATTCGGAATAGTGGGAGTATCATAAGAAACTCGAATACTATAAATTGTTTCCACATTGAAAGAGTAATGTTAAGAAAATGGGTAATAATAATCATGACAAGTTTTATAAATATACTCATCACTACTTTTTATAGCATAAGTATCATCACATTAATCATCATAATTAGCAACTTTGTTCTCATCAAAATCAATTGAAACTTCTTCCAAGATAGTGGAATCATTACTAAATAAAGTCATGACCTCTCCAAATCCACTTTCATTAATATAATCATCATAAATAGGAGGAATTCTATCATCATAATAAATTTGCATATCAAAACTTGGGAGACTAAAAATGTCATCTTTATTAAACATAGCATCCCCAAGCTTGGGACAAACATTAATTGCAGCAAAGAAATTCTCAAACATGTCATTCTCATCAAACATAGCATCCCCAAGCTTGGGCTTATGCATATCATAAGCATAATCACTCTCATCATTAATAGTATGGATAGCACCAATAGTATAGCAATTAACATCATCACAATGAGTAGTAGGAGCAGCATCATTTGGGAGGGATACCTTTTTACCTTTGCTTCTCCTTCTTTTCTTTTTCTTCTCCACATTATGTGTGGGTTTAATCCTCTTTTTGGAGCTCCTCATTAATGAGATTGGTTGAATAGAAAGCTCCTCCTTGTTGCCTGATTCATCATAAGAAAGAATAGGAGGATATTGGGAAATCTCTTCCCTTTCATTAGTATTCTCTTCATATTCTATTTGTTTCCTTGTCTTTATGTAATTGGCAATATAAGGATTTTCAATGCAATTCACCGCACAATACATATAAATTTCCTCTAGATCAAAAATCAAGAAGTGGCTCAATGGAAAATTCTGGAATATCCTTAGTTATATGTTTCATTTCTTCATAACCCAGAAGCAAACTAAGTTCATTATGATGTGCAAGGGAAATAAAGTCATCACAACTTTTGGACACGATTCGATCATGAAACAATTTGCATTGGATATTTAAATGACCACGTTCATTGCAAAGGATGGCTAAGAAAATTTAAATTTTCAGCATAAACATCTAGCCTTTCTTGCAACCATTTAGTTTCTAAATGCTTATGCCTCTTGCAAAATCTATCTTCGCTATTTGGTGTGTACTTGCAAACTCTATGCACTCCATAAAAGTTGACATGCTTATAAGAAACATTTTCATCATGACTAATGCAATCATCATTAGTACTATGGATATTCAAAGAGTTCATACTAACAACATTGCAATCATACTCATGATTCAAAGATCTAGTGCCAAACATTTTAATGCATTCTTCTTATAGCACTTGGGCACAATTTTCCTTTCCATCATTTTCATGAAAGACATTAAAAAGATGAAGCATATGAGGTACCCTCGGTTCCATTTTTTTAGTTTTTTATAAACTAAACTAGTGATAAAACAAGAAACAAAAAGATTCGATTGCAAGATCTAAAGATATACCTTCAAGCACTAACCTCCCCGGCAACGGCGCCAGAAAAGAGCTTGATGTCTTCTATGCAACCTTCTTGAAGACGTTGTTGGGCCTCCAAGTGCAGAAGTTTGTAGGACAGTAGAAAATTTCCCTCAAGTGGATGACCTAAGGTTTATCAATCCATGGGAGGCGTAGGATGAAGATGGACTCTCTCAAACAACCCTGGAACCAAATAGCAAAGAGTCTCTTGTGTCCCCAACACACCCAATACAATGGTAAATTGTATAGGTGCACTAGTTCGTGGAAGAGATGGTCATACAAGTGCAATATGGATGGTAGATATAGGCTTTTGTAATCTGGAAATATAAAAACAGCAAGGTAGCAAGTGGTAAAAGTGGGCGAAAACGGTATTGCAATGCTTCGAAACAAGGCCTAGGGTTCATACTTTCACTAGTGCATGTTCTCTCAACAATAATAACATAATTGGATCATATAGCAATCCCTCAACATGCAACAAAGAGTCACTCAAAAGTCACTAATAGCGGAGAAGAAACAAAAAGATTATTGTGTGACAGCCTAGATTTTTCCTTCTCTCTCTTTTCGGACTTGCCTTCTCTCTCTTTTCTGGACTCAGTTTTTATCGTGGTTTTGCCTTGATTTGGATTGGAGTTTCAAGAATTTCAAATGGAATTGGCACTTGGGCATATCCTTAACTTTCACCCAAGTGACCTATCTTCTTTATTCCTCTGATCAATCCTCAAAATAATCAAATGAACATTTTTCATAAAAGAAAATATTCATTTCTCTCTCTGGAACTCATTTCAGAAACTTGTGCTCCAAAGCAACTTCAGTTTTTCTAGCTCAAAAAAATCTGAGGTAATTCCTAAATATTCTTAGCACCTAGGCACACCTTCCCATGCAAAAATATTGCATCACTTTTTGTAATATTTTTTCTGTAGAAAATCTTTTCACTTCTGGACCAGAAAAGCACTTTATACAGCAAGTGCATTTTCCTTGAGCTTTTAGCCTTGATCTTTCTTGAGCTTAAACACCCTCCTAAGTAACCCTAAACCCCAGGAGATCAGCCCTACTGGCCTTCTATAAGGTGGCCAAACTTGGCGACCAAGTTTCTGGACAGAAACTTGTCAGCTTAGTGGAGTCAAGTCTGGTCGGCCTGGGCATGAACCATCACCTCTCCTAGACTAAACACTGCACGGTCGAGCACGTAGACAAGGTTTGGCCGCTCCTAGGAGTTGTTTTGACCATGCCAGCTTGGTCACCGCGCGTGGACACGGCGCCTGGCAGCGTCTCGATGCGCTCTGGCTGGCGCCTTGCTCTCTATTTTGCGTGTGCTCGTTCCAGCGCTCGCTGCCGACTGCCGCACCACGCCACAAGCCCCAACCCGTCACCCTTGATCGCTCCCTAGCGCTCGCCGACGCCGGAGCCGTCGCAGCAAGCACGGGAGCGTCACGGCCAAAACGCCATAGTGCGCGCGTGCACTTGTCCGCTTCCCCAACCACCTCCTGTGCTCGTCCGCGAGCATGGGCAAGCTCTTGAGTTGACGCAGAGCATTTGCTCCCTCGCGTTGGAGCTTCTTGTCGCTGTTCGCCGCGTGTCCAGAGAGCTCCAGCGGCGACATGTTCCCTCCTTGCTCCGGCTATATATACCGCCCCCCGGCTTGAATCCTAGCCAAGCACCACTCCACACCACCTCCACAAACATGTAGACGAGCAGAAGCTCGGTCAGGCAGGCCTCTGGCCGTCGCCCTGACCAGAGGACTCCGGCGATCCCCGCAGTCCAACCGCCGTGCTCCAGTGCCTCTCGAGCTCAAGCAGCTTCTTGGGCCGTGCATTGGGGATCTGCTAGTGCTGCCTGGACACCACTAAGCCCTCGGAGCCACCTCTAGCCGTCGTCTTCAACCTCTCCGGCGAAACCCTGTTCGCCATCGTAGCTTGTGAACTCAACTGCAAGTAGCTCTGCCCACCTCTCGCCAAGCCACGGGTACGGGCAGGTGCACCTCGAGCCCCGCTTCAATCCTATCCCTCTAGTCTAGCCCCAAACCCCCTCGTCGCCGGTGTGAGCTCCGGCGAAGGCCCGCCTTTCTCTGATCTTGCCCCCCCTCTCTCTCCTGACGCACGGGACCCACTTGCCGGTCTCACCACTCGCACCCAAAGCGGTACGAGAAGAGGCGTATTTCTGTTTTACGCTTTCAACGTCACCCCCCCCCCAGGATTTCTGTTTCATTCAAATATTATTCAGAAATTTGACTGAACTTTGACCAGCCACCATTTCTAAACCATAAGTCCAAATGATTTGATTATTTTTGCATTGTCTTTGTTTTAGAAAGCTCTAGCAGCACACCAGAAGGTGGATTTTTCCTTGCTGTCTAGAATTTCTGGTGATTTTCAGATTGTGTTTTGACAAATATTTTTGTGGTTTAAATTCTTTTTCAGAAGGAGAAGCTTGTCTTGAAGCAAACCAAGAGGGGTGTGATCCTCCTCTACACTAATGCAAGCCACACCAGCATTTGGATGGTGTCATTTCAATATCTATGATTTTCTACTTGAATATGAGTTATTATTTGCAATTAAAATTTGATAAATAACTTTAGTTAATTTCTAATTACTTTACCATGCTTGATATGCTTGTTTTAGTTACTGGTTGAATGCATGAACTTGTTTGGATAAGTAGAGTAATATTTTGCACTATGCATATTGCTATGGAAATTAATGGTAGTTATTTTACTAGTGATAGTTTCATTAAAATTTAGAACTAATAAAAATGTTCCTTGATAAATAAAAATGAGTTATAACCTGAGAATTTTTGGTTCTAAGTATTGCAAGATGTATATGTTGTTAAGTTTGAGTCATGAATATGAGTTATTTGCTTTGCATGACGAATAGTTGCATGATCCCTTTGGGGTATATCATGTTGATGATAAAAAGTTTTTATCAAAGCTAAACTTGATTAAGTTCAACTTGAATATGATGTTGATCACATCATGGTGCCACTGAATCGGGTTTTTAATTCAGTGCGACCACATTTACCTTATGGGAAGGTCTTGATTCGGTCCTTTGTCGTGGCTCTTACTGGTGCCTCCCCCGAGGGAAGGTTATGGGCGTGCATACCCTGGCCCGGTAGGCAGACATAACCTTGTGCCCTCATTTTTGTTTTTATGGTACCTTGTCCCTGTTTGGGACCGTTTTGCCACGACGGTGGCCATTGGTGTCTTTGGTAGTTACAGGGCCACCCAAGACCTAGCCCTGAGGGGGAGTTGGTCGGAGTAGCCGGGGAGAGGGCATGACAAAGGGAGGGTTTTGTAGGAATGCTTTGGTCCACCGGAATGGGAATGTGAGGATAGGTGTTCCATAGTGTGGGTAAAGGGCGCTACCTCTATAGAGTGTAATCAATCTATCGATAGCCGCGTCCTCGGTTATGGGCATAACTCGGGAGTAAGTCACACCATGTACCAACTTTTCTAATAAATCTTGCAAACTAAGTGATGGTTGTGATGTATTGGTTCGTGGCGAAGCATGAACACTCGAGGTGTTCATGAGTTATTGGTTTCAGGTGTGACCCAAGAATGGTCACCGTTTGGTTACGAGGTAACCGTCTGGTAAGCGAGTCCATGGGACTCATTGCATGAAATGTTTGCTTTCCTTCGGTAGTAGTTTTGCATTGTATTAATCTGGTTAAATATCATGATATTGTTTGGCATCGTGCTTATGTTTGTTGTGAGCTTGCAAGTACATTCAATGTACTAACCTGGTGTGTTATGCCAGTTTTCAGGCAAGGCAGTTCGCATCGGAATGCATCTCAGGACTAGGCCGTGTTCACATGGGTGTCCCTGTGTTATGGAGTTCCACTTCGTCGTTCTTCTGCTGCCGCGTAGCTCATGTGATCGAGGCCCCGTCATGTTCATTAAATAATGTACATACTGTCCAGCAGCACCGTGTGTGCCGCTTGGCCTCGAATCTCGATGTAATAGCAGACCTATGTAATCCGCTAGCATCAATAAAGCGGTTGTTTCTGTACCATGTTGTTGTGTATTGCCAGAAGACTTTATCTCTGGGTTGGCAATGCAAGGTAAACCGGTTGCTCTAAGTCGGGGTGCCACAATGCTTGGTATCAGAGTTGTGCTGATTGTAGGACACGCTAGACCGTTACTGCGTTAGTGAAACGGTAGATAGCTTCGTTTGAGTGCCGATTGTTACATTGCATGCATGTTTATTTGTTATTACTCGGGAGTAAGTCACCGCATCTGCTTCAGAATGTGTAGCGATGACTCTACCCAGAGGGTGCTGATCCAGAGTATCGAGTGTATCGCGAGCATCTGGCCGGTGCATTGTATGAATATTATGCTGAGGTCACTCTACACCACAGTTCACCTTCCGGCCCTTACACTCGTTCGTCTAAGGGTGGTATTGCTTCTACGCCATCCCAGGCGGTTCAGTTTGCCTCCCTCGAGGCTCTTGTAGACTTGTGCTACAACAAGGTCCGCATGCATACCACCCTGGTCTCTTCTTCTACCCATCTCTGCATGAGAATGGGCGTATCCGTTTTCCTTTGATTAATCCGGCGTGCGACCGTCCCACTAGCCACCTTTCTCGCTACATCCCCGCTAGTTATCTCCTGAACTATGACTTAGCTCGGGAGCATTCACGTGCTCGCACCGCTCTCGCAGCTACTCATATGAGGAACCATCTTCCCACAATCATCTATACTTTTGCTTCGGTTTTTTCCACCGACGACCTCGCAGGGTACCGTTAACCCTCTGACGGTGAACCCTCGCAGTGATCCTGCTGCATGGTCTTCCCTTGTCGCTACTCCTGCTGCTCCTATGCTTAGATCCCATCGCCCGCTTGCCCCTGAGGGAGAGCCCTCAAGGCAGCGTCGTCGCATCCCTCTTGACCCAGAGGTCTCTGTTACCAGTTCAGGATCTAGGTTCGGCTCTGGAGACGAGCCTGCAGCAGCACCGACCGAGCAGTAGACCATTAGCGTATCGTTGTAGTCATGAGCATGATATATGGTTGTAATCGCACTTGTCATGATGCGTAGTTTCATGTACGAGGGTAGTAGACATGCTGTGATGTTGCTTTCATGTTGGACTATGTATAATTATGTTGGAACTTTTTATTCGCCTTGGTTTCCATTCGCTGTTTTCTTCCTGGATTTGTCATTGCATTTTTCCCCCATTTTGGAATTTTCTCATCATGGTTGCTATGTATTGGGAAAATGAAAAATAGGATGACGCGTGGAGGCAGCAGCAACCAAGCTTGTGAGGATGTCCTTGCTCGTTGTTCCGCAAGACAGGCGGGACATTCCCCCGAGCCGTACCGGCCACCTCCGCCGCCACCGCCACATCCGCCTTCCACTGATCGGATCCTGCGAATGTTTGAAGAAAAGGAGCAACAACTTGTTGGAAATCCTGAAGAGTGTGCAAGCTATGGTTGGGCAAAATGGAAACCAGAATGGCCATCACTCCAAACTATCAGATTTTCAGCGAACCAAGCCTCCCAGTTTCAGCCACGCTACTAATCCTTTGGACGCTGCTGACTGGCTAAGGACTATGGAGAGGAAACTGGAGATTGCTCGCACTGAAGAAGGAGACAAGGTTCCTTTCGCAACCCATTATCTCAAAGGAGCTGCCGCGATATGGTGGGACAATGCCAAGGCAATATGGCCTGCAGACGAGGAAATTACTTGGGAAAAATTCAAGGAACAATTCCGCAAGTATCATATTCCCACCGGAGTTATGAAAATCAAGCAGCGCGAATTCCTCGCTCTCACTCAAGGCAGCATGACCGTCAACGAGTACCTGAACAAGTTCAACCATTTGGCCCGCTATTCTCTCCACGATGTTGCCACAGAAGAGAGAAAGATCGACCGGTTCCTTGGAGGCCTGAAGTAGAATCTCAGGTGCACTCTCAGCATGTTTGATTTCCCAGACTTCCTAACGCTGGTGAACAAGGCCCTCATCGCCAAAAGGGAACACAAGCTCCTACATGACCACAAGCCAGCTGTTAACGACCACAAATGCAAATTCAAAACAAAGAAGGATGTGCAACCACTGCAAAAAGCTCATACTTGGCAACAGACTCAGGTGGAGTACAAACCAAATTGGCAGCAGAATGTCAACAAGACTACTACATAAGTCAAGAATGTCGTGGCCAACCCGGTGCACGAAGACTGCTAGCGCAACAATTCATGTTTGAGCTGTGGTCAAACCGGACACTACGCCAGACAGTGTCCCAAGAACAACATGCACGTAGCTCCTTTCCAGCCGCAAGTCAACTAAATGGAGCCGTATTCCGCCCCAGATATGATTCAAGGGCAAATTCAT
Source organism: Triticum aestivum (assembly GCF_018294505.1). Classification (NCBI taxonomy): domain Eukaryota; kingdom Viridiplantae; phylum Streptophyta; class Magnoliopsida; order Poales; family Poaceae; genus Triticum; species Triticum aestivum. Next base: position 465,535,289 of record NC_057804.1, read on the forward strand.
CACATCTCCGTAGACGAAGCTCAAGAGGACCCGGAAGTCGTCATTGGTATGTTTCTTGTTAATGACATACCCGCCATAATTTTATTTGACTCTGGGGCTTCCCACTCTTTCATATCGCGGAGTTTTGCTTCCCAAAACAATTTTCCTTGCTCGATTTTGGGAAAGCACATGTTGGTACAATCCCCGGGATCCCTACTCAGAAGCAATCTCGTTTGCCGAAATTTGGAAATTGACATCAAGGGCGTCAAGTTCCCAACCTCGTTGATAATCATCAATTCCAACAAATTGGACGTCATTCTGGGCATGAATTGGTTAACTCAGTATCAAGTCTGCATCAGCTGTGCGACCAGAGAAGTTACCCTGAAAAATATGGAAGGTCGGACCACAAGTTTTTATGCCCGCAAGTGCATACCCACAAAAGATATGGTTTTTGCAGTAGTGGCCGAAGAAGTGGATTTAATTCCTGTGGTAATTGAGTATCCAGACGTCTTTCCTGAAGAATTACCAGGCATGCCACCAGACTGAGAATTGGAGTTCGCAATTGACTTGGTGCCTGGAACCACTCCGATACATAAGAAATATTATCGGATGCCTTCCTCGGAATTGGTGGAATTGAAGAAACAACTGGATGAGATGCTGCAGAAAGGATACGTTCGTCCAAGCTCTTCACCATGGGGATCACCAGCAATCTTCGTAGACAAAAAGGATGGCAGTCTATGAATGTGTGTAGACGACGACAACTGAATGACGTCACCATCAAAAACATGTATCCACTGCCAAGGATCGATGATCTATTTGATCTACTTAGTGGGCCAAAGTATTCTCGAAAATTGATTTGAGGACTGGATACCATCACCTCAAGATAAAGAAGGAAGATATTCCTAAGACCGCGTTCACCACTCGATATGGTCTTTATGAGTACACCGTTATGTCCTTCGGCCTCACCAATGCTCCTGCATTCTTTATGCATATGATGAACAAGGTGTTTATGGACTTCTTGGATAAATTTGTGGTGGTATTCATTGATGACATCCTCATTTACTCCAAGAGCAAGGATGAACACAAGGAGCATCTTCAAGTAGTTCTACAAAGGCTTCGCGACCATCAACTGTATGCCAAATTCACCAAATGTGAGTTCTGGCTCCAACAAGTGGTATTCCTCGGGCATGTCCTCTCGGCAGAAGGAATCTCCGTGGACCCAAGCAGGGTGAAGGATGTACTTGATTGGTCCGCACCCACCACAGTCTCAGAAATCCAGAGTTTCCTTGGACTAGCCGGATATTATCGCCGTTTTATCGAAGGCTTCTCGAAGATGGCCAAGCCTATGACTGAGCTTCTGAAGAAGGATCAGAAGTTCATATGGACTGAGGAATGCGAGCGGAGTTTCAACGAGTTAAAAATCACGCTGACATCGGCACCAGTATTGACTCTCCCAGACATCTACCGCAGTTTTGATGTCTACTGTGATGCCTCCAAAAGAGGACTGGGGTGCGTACTCATGCAAGATGGCAAAGTGGTGGCATATGCATCTCGACAACTGCGGCAACACGAAGGAAACTACCCTACTCATGATTTGGAATTGGCCGCGGTGATGCACGCTTTGAAGATCTGGAGACACTATCTGATTGGAAAGAAGTGCCAGATATTCACCGATCATAAGAGTCTCAAGTATATATTCACTCAGCCCAATTTGAACCTTTGACAGGCAAGATGGCTCGAATTGGTTAATGACTACGACCTCGGGATAAATTATCACCCGGGCAAAGCCAATGTGATGGTTGACACCCTCAGCCGCAAACTAGCCAACCTTAATGCTCTAATGGATTCCTTGCCTCCTGAGCTTTATGAAGAAATCATGCAGCTCAATTTGGTAATCATCGATGCCCGTCTTGCCAACATATTGGAAGTTGCCCCTACTCTCGAAGAAGAAATCCATAGTGCTCAAGCGGATGATGAGAGGTTAATAATATATGTTCAGAAGATGCACCAAGGGCGTGCACCAGACTTCTCTATGGATCAGCAAGGTTCGCTAAGGTTCCGAGGAAGACTCTGCGTACCCAACCAAGAAAGTCTGAAGAAGAAGATATTGGCAGAAGCGCATGAAGCACCATACTCAATTCATCCCAGTGGTACCAAAATGTATGAGGACCTTCGTCAGGTATTTTGGTGGGATGGAATGAAGAAAGACATCGCATACTTTGTGGCCTGTTGCGACGTATGAAATAAGGTAAAGGCGTAACACCAAAAACCCGCTGGACTCCTCCAACCTCTGCCAGTATCCCAATGGAAATGGGATGATATCTGCATGGACTTCCTCACCGGACTACCAAGGTCTCATCAAGGAGACGATGCAATATGGGTCATAGTGGACACCTTAATAAAGGTGGCATACTTACTTCCTATCTAGACCACATACCTGCAAATCAACTCGCACAGTTGTATGTGTCAAGAATCATTAGTCTGCACGGAGTATCCAAGACTATCACCTCCGACAGGGGATCTCTTTTCACCTCCGCATTTTGGTCCCGACTACATCAAGCCTTGGGGACCGCTTTGAAATACAACATGGCCTATCATCCTCAGACAGATGGATAGACCGAACGAGTAAATCAAATACTCGAAGATATGCTCAGGGCATGTACATTGGCCCAAGAAACCAAGTGGCAAGACTGTCTACCCTACGCCGAGTTTTCCTACAACAAAAGTTTCCAGGCCAGCTTAAAGATGTCACCCTATGAAGCCCTGTATGCCCGGAAATGTTGCACTCCATTAAACTGGTCTCAAACCGGAGACATCCGCATTTTTGGGACTGATTTAATGCTCGAAGCAGAGAAGCAAGTCAAGGAAATCCGCAACAGACTGCAATTGGTCAAATCTCGACAAAAGAGCTACTATGATGCAAAACATTGTCAGATCAGCTTCGAACCCGGAGAACACGTATATCTCTGAGTCACCCCTATGAAAGGAGTCAAGAGGTTTCATACCCGCGGAAAATTAGCACCCAGATATATCGGTCCATTCCTCGTCGTGGCCGGAGTCGGAACAATTGCATATCAGTTGGAATTGCCACCAGAACTGTCAGAAGTGCACAACGTGTATCACATCTCACAGCTAAGAAGGTGTATCTCGCCACCGGAGAAAAGGACTGATATGGCAGAGATAGAATTGTCTAAGGATTTGACTTATGAGGAGAAGCCAATCAGAATATTGGATCAGACAGAAAGGGTCTCCCGCAGCAAAGAAATAAGGTTTTACAAGGTTCAGTGGGAGCACCACACTGAAGAGGAAGCGACCTGGGAAAGAGAGGAATTTATAAGGACTGCATACCCAAAATGGTTTTCCCAAGCAACCGAATCTCTAGGATGAGATTCATCTTAAGTGGGGGAGGTTTGTGATAGCCTGGATTTTGCCTTCTCTCTCTTTCCGGACTTGCCTTCTCTCTCTTTTCCGGACTTGGTTTTTATCGTGGTTTTGCCGTGATTTGAATTGGAGTTTCAATCATTTCAAATGGACTTGGCACTTGGGCATATCCTTGACTTTCACCCAAGTGACCTATCTTCTTTATTCCTTTGATCAATCCTCAAAATAATGAAAAATATTCATTTCTCTCTCTGAAACTCATTTCAGAAACTTGTGGTCCAAAGAAACTTCAATTTTTCTTGCTCAGAAAAATCTAAGGTAATTCCTAAATATTCTTAGCACCTTGGCACACCTTCCCATGCAAAAATATTGCATCACATTTTGTAATATTTTTGCTATAGAATATCTTTTCACTTCTGGACCAGAAATGCACTTTGTACACCAAGTGCATTTTTCCTTGAGCTTTTAGCCTTGATCTTTCTTGAGCTTAAACACCCTCCTAAGTAACCCTAAACCCCAGGAGATCAGCCCTAATGGCCTTCTAGAAGGTGGCCAAACTTGGCGATCAAGTTTCTAGACAGAAACTTGTCAGCTTAGTGGAGTCAAGTATGGTCGGCCTGGGCATGAACCATCACCTCTCCTAGACTAAACACTGCACGGTCGAGCGCGTAGACAAGGTTTGGCCATTCCTGGGCATCGTTTTGACCATGCCAGCTTGGTGACCGCGCATGGACACGGCGCCTGGCAGCATCTCGACGCGCTCTGGCTGGCGCCTTGCACTCTGTTTCGCGCATGCTCGTTCCAGCACTCCCCGCCGACTGCTACATCGCGCCACAAGCCCCGACCCATCACCCTTGACCGCTCCCTAGCGCTCGTCGACGCCGGAGCCACCGCAGCAAGCACGGGCGTGTCACGGCCAAAACGCCATAGTGCGCGCGTGCACTTGTCCGCTTCCCCAACCGCCTCCTGTGCTTGTCCGCGAGCGTGGGCAAGCTCCTGCATTGACGCTGAGCGTTTTCCCCCTCGCATTGGAGCTTCTCGTCGCCGTTCGCCGCGTGTCCAGAGAGCTCCGACGGCGACACGTCCCCCCCCTGCTCTGGCTATATATAGCGATCCCCACCTCGAATCCTAGCCAAGCACCACTCCACACCACCTCCACGAACATGTAGACGATAAGAAGCTCGGTCGGTCAGGAATCTGGCCGTCATCCCAACCAAAGGACTCCGGTGATCCCCGCAGTCCAGCCGCCGTGCTATAGTGCCTCTCAAGCTCAAGCAGTTGCTTGGGCGGGGCATTGGGGATCTGCTGCTGCTGTCTAGACACCACTGAGCCCTCGGAGCCGCCTCTAGCCGTCGTCTTTGATAACCCACAAGTGTAGGGCATGGCAACAAATTTCGAGGGTAGGGTATTCAACCCAAATTTATTGATTAGACACAAGGGGAGCCAAAGAATATTCTTAAGTATTAGCAGTTGAGTTGTCAATTCAACCACACCTGGATAACTTAGTATCTGCAGCAAAGTATTTAGTAGCAAAGTAGTATGATAGTACAGGTAACAGTGGCAAAAGTAATATTTTTGGGTTTTGTAGTGATTGTAAAAATAGCAACAGAAAAGTAAATAAGCGAAGCACAAGATGTGAAAAGCTCGTAGGCATTGGATCAGTGATGGATAATTATGTCGGATGCAATTCCTCATGTAATAGCTATAACATAGAGTGACACAGAACTAGCTCCAATTCATCAATGTAATGTAGGCATGTATTCCGAATATAGTCATACATGCTTATGGAAAAGAACTTGCATGACATCTTTGTCCTACCCTCCCATGGCAGCGGGTTCTGAGTGGAAACTAAGGGATATTAAGGCCTCCTTTTAATAGAGTACCGGACCAAAGCATTAATACATAGTGAATACAAGAACTCCTCAAACTACGGTAATCACCGAGAAGTATCACGATTATTGTCACTTCGGGGTTGTCGGATCATAACACATAATAGGTGACTATAGAGTTGCAAGATAGGATCAAGAACACACATATATTCATGAAAACATAATAGGTTCAGATAAGAAATCATGGAACTTGGGCCCTAGTGACAAGCATTAAGCATAGCAAAGTCATAGCAACATCAATCTCAGAACATAGTGGATACTAGGGATCAAACCCTAACAAAACTAACTTGATTACATGGTAAATCTCATCCAACCCATCACCGTCCAGCAAGCCTATGATGGAATTACTCACGCACGGCGGTGAGCATCATGAAATTGGTGATGGAGGATGGTTGATGATGATGACGACGACGAATCCCCCTCTCCGGAGCAACGAACGGACTCCAGATCAGCCCTCCCGAGAGAGATTAGAGCTTGGCGGCGGCTCCGTATCGTAAAATGCAATGAAACTTCCTCCCTGATTTTTCTCTCCGCGAGACGGAATATATGGAGTTGGAGTTGAGGTCGGCAGAGCTCCAGGGGGCCCACGAGACAGGGGGCGTGCCCAGAGGGGGTGGGCGCGCCCCCCACCCTCGTGGACAGGGTGTGGGCCCCCTGGCATTCATCTTTTGCCAGTATTTTTTATATTTTCTGAAACTTATCTCCGAGGATTTTCAGGTCATTCCGAGAACTTTTGTTTTCTACACATAAAACAACATCATGGCAATTTTGCTGAAAACAACGTCAGTCCGGGTTAGTTTCATTCAAATCATGCAAGTTAGAGTCCAAAACAAGGGCAAAAGTTTTTGGAAAAGTAGATACCTTGGAGACGTATCAACTCCCCCAAGCTTAAACCTTTGCTTGTCCTCAAGCAATTCAGTTGATAAACCGAAAGTGATAAAGAAAAACTTTTACAAACTCCATTTGCTCTTGTTGTTGTAAACATGCAAAGCTAGCATTCAGGTTTCAGAAAATATTATGAACTAACCATACGCACAATAACATCTCGGTCTCACAATTACTCATATCAATGGCATAATCAGCTGGCGAGCCATAATAAAAAAGCTCGGATGACAACACTTTCTCAAAACAATCATAACATGATATAACAAAATGGTATCTCGCTAGCCCTTTCTGAGACCGCAAAACATAAATGCAGAGCACCTTTAAAGATCAAGGACTGACTAAACATTGTAATTCATGGTAAAAGAGATCCAGTCAAGTCATACCCAATATAAATCGATAGTAATACATGCAAATAATAGTGTGCTCTCCAGCGGGTGCTTTTTAATAAGAAGGTGATGACTCAACATAAAAGTAAATAGACAGGCCCTTCACAAAGGGAAGCAGGGATTTGTAGAGGTGCCAGAGCTCGATTTTAAAATAGAGATTGAATAAAATTTTGAGCGGCATACTTTCACTGTCAACGCAACAACTATGAGATGGCTTTATCTTCCATACTACATGCATTATAGGCAGTTCCCAAACAGAATGGTAAAAGTTTATACTCCCCCACTGAGGCAGTCCTGGATAAGGGGGTATTCGGACAGCCGGACTATATACGTTTGCCGGACTGTTGGACTATGAAGATACAAGATTGAAGACTTCGTCCCGTGTCCGGATGGGACTCTCCATGGCGTGGAAGGCAAGCTTGGCGATTCAATGTAGATCTCCTTCTCTGTAAACCGACTCTATGTAACCCTAGCCCCCTCCAGTGTCTATATAAACCGGAGGGTTTAGTCCGTAGGACACAACAACAATCATACCATAGGCTAGCTTCTAGGGTCTAGCCTCTCTGATCTCATGGTAGATCAACTCTTGTAATACTTATATCATCAAGATCAATCAAGTAGGAAGTAGGGTATTACCTCCATCGAGAGGGCCTGAACCTGGGTAAACATCGTGTCCCCAGCCTCCTGTTACCATTAGCCTTAGATGCACAGTTCGGGACCCCCTACCCGAGATCTGCTGGTTTTGACACCGACATTGGTGCTTTCATTGAGAGTTCCTCTGTGTCTTTGCTGCAAGGTTAGATGTCTTCTCCAACCTTCAACCATGCTGTCCTGGGCGAGACTTTTCTCCCTGGACAAACCTTCGTGTTCGGCGGCTTCGCACTGCGGGCCAACTCGCTGGGCCATCTTGAGCAGATCGATAGCTACGCCCCTGGCCATCAGGTCAGGTTTGGAAACCCGAATTACACTGCCGACATCCGCGGAGACTTGATCTTCGACGGATTCGGGCCCGTGACAGGAGCGCCAAACAATCACGACGTGCATGACTTAGATCTGCAGTCAGACAGTATTCGGAACATCGCACCTGCTACAGCTCCGGACTTTGTTCCAGAGCAGGTCGCGCCTTCTGAGGGCGCTTGGATGGACCCCGTCCCGAAGGCCGTGCACTCATTGGCTTAGGAGCCGATCACAGACTCCTCTCCTAAAGGGATTTGTATCTTTGGACCCCCGGACTCACCTCCGGTCATGTGTTCCGGACCACGCGCATCCATGCCCATCGAATCTAACCGGGCTCCAGTTATGGAATTTGCCGCTGCGGATATTTTTCAGCACTCACCCTTAGGAGACGTGCTAAATTCATTGAGGTCTTTCTCTCTATCAGAAGACTCCTGGCCGAACTATGTTCGGCCCGTGTGGAATACGGAGGACGAAGAAAATTGTGACCCACCCACCACCCACTTTATAGCCACTATCGATGACCTAACAGACATGCTTGACGTCGACTCCGACAACATTGATGGTATGGACGTCGATGTAGGGGAAGACCTGGAACCACCGCCCATAGGGCGCTGGACAGCCACTTCATCATACGACGTCTACATGGTGGACACCCCCAAAGAAGACAATGGTGACATAAAGGACACAACGGAGGATAAACCCCCCGAGAAAAAGCAAAAACAACGGCGTAGGCGCCACCTTAGGTCCAGTCACAGTACAAATGGCGATAACAACCCAAAACAGGATGACACTCCGGTTGATTCGAAAGGCAAGAACGACCATAGGGACCCAGCGATGGAGCAGGTAAACTAGGTCATGCCGAACACAGCCCGGAGCAGACGCTCGATCATAATTCAGAGGGCCGAACTCATCACGCTAACTCCAAAGAAGAGAACAGTCCGGTTGACGATGCGTTCATCATCCCGGAAGAACCTTCAAAACGAGACAACCTCCGCAGAAAACTCCTGGCCACAGTGTGGAGCCTGAAGAAGCAGAAGCAAAGGCTTAAGGCCACACAGGATACGCTCAACCGAAGATGGAATAAGGTGCTGGACACCGAAGGGAAACACGGAAATAATCGCCACACAAAGAGCTACCCAAAGCGCAAACTGCTACCTGAATTTGACGATGAAGCCGCAGCACTCGTTCGGCCCACAAACAATACGACTACTCAGCCAGACCAACCACCTCATGGCCGCAATAGAGCAGCCACTGATATCGCACGCGATTCACGAGAGCTCCTGGACAAAAAGGCCAGTGCGACCAGATCCATCTATGGGCCTAGAGGACATGCTCCGATGCGGGATTATGGTCACCACAACGATCATACTGATCGAATACCAGTCCGGAATCAACACCGAGAACAACAGCAGCCGGCAGCATGTCGTGACATGGCTCAATACAGAGGGGCTGTGCACCCCCTGTGCTTCATGGACGAGGTGCTGGATCATGAATTCCCACAGGGATTCAAACCGGTGAATATAGAGTCATACGATGGAATGACGGACCCTGGGGTCTGGATTGAAGATTTAATCCTTCACATACACATGGCTCATGGGGATGACCTCCATGCCATCAAATACCTCCCCCTCAAGTTAAAAGGACCAGCTCGTCACTGGCTGAAAAGCCTCCCCGAACACTCAATTGGAAGTTGGGAGGAACTTGAGGATGCCTTCAGGGCCATCTTTAAAGGGACCTATGTCCGGCCTCCAGACGCTGACGATTTAAGTCACATAATACGGCAGCCCGGAGAGTCAGCCCGCAAACTTTGGAACAGATTCCTCACTAAGAAGAATCAAATTGTCGACTATCTGGGTACCGAAGCCTTAGCGGCCTTCAAACACAGTATCTGAGACAAGTGGCTTGCCACACACCTCGTCCAAGAAAAGCCGAGAACGATGGCAACCTTAACAAGCCTCATGACCCAATTTTGTGTGGGCGAGGACAGCTGGTTGACCCGTAGAGGCACCAGCTACCCAGGCACATCCAAAATCCAAGATGGCAACGGGAAGCCACGGCACACTAAGCACAAACGTCGAAATAACGATAGTCCGGACAACACAGCGGTCAACGCCGGATTCAGGGGCTCTCGACCCGGTCAAGGAAAGAAGCCATTTAAAGGTAGTAAAGAGGAACCATCCAGCCTGAACAAAGTCCTGGCCAGATTGTGCCAAATCCATGGCACTCCCGACAAACCTGCAAATCATACCCACAGAGAATGTTGGGTTTTCAAGCAGGACGGCAAGCTAAACGCCGAACACAAGGTAAGGGAAACACCAAGCGAAGACGAGGATGAGCCTCGCCAACCGAACACCAGGGGCCAGAAACAATTCCCACCAGAAGTCAAAACGGTAAACATGGTACACGCAACTCACGTGGAGTTCATAGCCCCCCAATTCAATCCCTGGGCAACTTGCCCGATCACTTTTGATCACAGGGACTACCCGGCCAGTATCCGGCACGGAGGATCGGCTGCCTTTGTGCTCGACCCAATAATTGATGGATACCATCTTAATCGTGTTCTAATGGATGGCGGCAGTAGTCTTAATCTGATATATCAAGACACCATCTGCAAGATGGGGGTAGACCCATCCAGAATAAGTCAAAATAACACCGCCTTCAATGGAGTGATTCCTGGCATAGTAGCCCACTACTGGGGCTCCCTCGTATTAGAAGTAACACTCGGTTCTCCCGACAACTTCAGACGCGAGAACTTACTCTTCAACATCGCTCCCTTCAGCAGCGATTATCGTGCATTACTTGGAAGGCCATCTTTCGCTTGCTTTAACGCAATACCAAACTACGCCTGCCTTAAACTCAAGATGCCCAGTCCACGCGGCGTCATCACAGTTAGCGGAAACACAGAGCAGTATGCGGAAGTTCCCGCTGCCGGACTCTAGGCGGCCTCTCCCATCGGAACGCATGACCGGTCATCAAGACCACAGACACGGTTAGACGAGTCCAATAAACAATTTTTCACAATGGCTCGGATAAACCTGAGCCAGTGGCTATACATGTGTCCCCATAAATAATACGAGGGGCTGCTAACATGTAAAAAAAAGCCCACAATTCGGCTTGCCTCGTTAACAGGCCGGATCTCAAACATCTCTCGAGCATAACTAAGTTTTCGCACGTTTTCCTTTTCTTTCATTCCTACAGACACTACTAGTGCGACACCCTTCCAGGATACGGCACAACGGAGACACAGGCACAGACGTGCAGCAAGGCCCCGCCCACAGGTTTCTCTTCAGATTAAGCCCCTGCGTAAACCTTCTTTATTGTCTCTTGTTGCTCAACGTCCCATGGGTATTTCATACACCTTTAAGGGACACTGGCATTTTAGGCTTTTTGCCACGACAGATCAATGCGCATACCTGGAATCACAGGGTCAAGGGCATTATTCAGCCCAATATATGTTATAAAAGTTCGGATACCTTCGGGAGTGTCCGGCATCACGAGTTTGGCCTTATATGCATCAGCTCCAAATCATGTCTTTGGTCAAATGTTGGGTTATCCCTGCTCCTGGGTTTGCTACCTTACGTTCCGTTCTATCGGCTAAGGCGGCCAAAGGAGAACTACTGCGATTGTGCCCTGGTTATTCCGGATGAGCACCTTAGTAGAGAAAGCCGAAAACTGACTGTCATGATATAGCGAGAGACTGGTCAACCACTCGAGGACTCATCAGAATCTATAGGATTCCTCCGCATTAACGAAGGACCGGTCTACCAGTCAAGTACGCGCACCGTATCTGGACGCACGGGGAAGTACCAGGGGCTATATAGTAGCCCCACCTTTCAACTCCTATGGCTTAGAGAAAGTGTTAGAGCTATATAGTCCGGTTGCCTGGTTCGATGTGCGAGCACCTCCTTAATAGACCAAGACGTTGGATCAAGTGTGTTTACGTCTATCTTCTCGAACACCCCTGCATTACGCGTGGGGGCTAAAGCCAACGACTGCTAACTTTCATGTTGTATGAATACATAAACAGCCACATAGGAGACATTATAATACTTTCAGGCAAAAGTATAAAACACAGCCTCCATAATTAAACACATAAATGTTTATAACTAATAAGTTCGTCATTCAAACACGACATTCTTCAAACACTGAGACTCTATTCTACGGGCACCTTCTATGACCTGCTCAAAGTAGTGCTCAGCTGGGTCTTGGCTTCCGGCCGGACCCCGGGTTGCAATGCGGGTGGCCTCCATATCCGCCCAGTATGTTTTCACACGAGCAAAAGCCATCCGCGCACCCTCTATGCACACCGATCTCTTCATGGCATCGATTTGTGCTTTGGTGCCAAATAATCGTTGCACCAAACCAAAGTAACTATCCGGCTTCGGCTCCTTCGGCCACAGATGGTCTATTACAGACCTCATTGCAAGGCCGGACAGCCTATGGAGCTCGGCTATGGCGGCCATCTTCTCACTCAAGGGCAAGGAGCGTGCTGGAGCATTAAATTGTGACCAGAACAGCCTCTCCATTTTATTATCCTCGTGATCCTTGAATAACTTGGTCGCATCAGCCACACTCTTCGCCAAGTGAGCACACTCATCTGTGGCACTCCATAGCTAGGGCTGCAAACGAGTCGAGTTCGAGCGAGTTGGAGTTGGCTCAGCTCAACTCATAATAAAATTCGAGCGAGCTCAATCTGAGTGAAGCTCAAGATCGAGCTATAGAACATGACTCGCGCTCATCTTGTACCGATCTCGAGTCAATCTTGATCTAGTTTCGAGCTAAATAAAATGGTAAAAATTATAAATCTATGATGATTATTCAGACTAGATAAGGACACAACATGACACAACTTTGTACGTCTGTCTCGTCATGCCAGGGAGAGCTCCGAGCACATCTTTTTCTCTTGGGTGAACTAGAAATAGATGGTGGTCTTCGTGGATGAAAAACAAGAAAAAGAAGGTGCATACGCTGGGAAATTTTGCCAAAAGAAATAGGATAATTTAACACATAGCCGATCACGTACCATAATTAGACCTGAATCTTCTCTACACTTAATTAAGCTACCATGTTTGCTAGTTAATAAAATGGAGAAAAATCATGGACATCATATATTGTAACAAATTATCTTATTTTCATTTAATATATGGCATAATCATTGAACATAATGGTATTATGTCGAGCTATCGAGCTAAAATCGAGCGAGCCAATATTGGCTCAAGATCGGCTCATTTCTCCATCGAGCTACATAAAGTGTTCAAACTCGGTTCATTTATTTTCGAGTCAATCTCGAGTCGAGCCAAAAAATGAGTCGATCTCGAGTGGCTTACGAGCCTCGAGCTTTTCTTGCAGCCCTATCCATAGCTTATCCAACAGAGCATACTTTGGATCTAAAAACTTCATCCGCAACACATAAGGACTTCCGGCCGCGATTTCTCTGGCTTGTCGAAGTTCCTCCCATGTGTCTCTAATCTGAGAGCGCATATCTTTAGCCGAATCCATCGCCTTCTTCAGGTCGGCCACCTTTGTTTGATCCTCCTTTTTGAGAAGCTCATAACGGCCGGCAGCGTCCCTCAGCTCCACAGCCATCTCGGCTATCTTCTCCTTGCTTCAGAGACGAGCGGACCGTTTGGCTTTTAATTGTTCGACTGCCTTTAGAGCAGCCGCATTGCTAATCCGGGCTTGTTGCTTGGCTAGAGCAAGCTCCGCCCTCAGGGCCTCGATGGCAGCACCTCCACCTGCAAATACATCACACCACATTAATATTTCAACCTTATTGCAAAAATAGATGTGGACATAGGAAAGCATACTCTGCGACTCGTCGAATCGCTTGTTCACAAGCGTGATGTCGGCCTCCACAACGTCAATCTGCCGCCTCCATTCGGCACATTCAGCGGCCTGGTCTATTGCTGAACCATTATTAACTTGCACATCAATACAAGTGCGATCATTATCTGGGGGCGTGATCCTTCGTTTGCCGCCATGGGCTGTCATCCGCAGTCTTAGGGGCTACTCTCTATACAGAGCACATGTATCGCGTGCGGTTCAACTAAAAATTGCTGCTTACCTCAAAGCCTTTGAGCAGGCTCCTAAAAGCTTCGTTTAAACCGCTTGTGGCGGAGGAGATTCTCTCCAACACAGTACCCATTAGGGTACAATGATCCTCCAAGAGATTAGCTGACTCCAGGATGCCCGTCAGCGTGTTCGGCTGACACCAGACTCTCCCGGCCCCTTTTCATTGTCCGCCACGGGAGCCGAACGCGCTGGGCTCGGTGGCGGCCAAAGTGTTATCTTCAGGCCCCATTAGATCCGAACTCCTCCGTGACGATACCTCAGGGTCGCCTGCCTCACGGGGCGGAAGGCAGGTGGGGTTTCACTCTCCATCATCTCCGGAAGGAGATCCCCCGAAGACGAACCCTGTTGAGATGAACTGCTGGCCGGACTACAAAAAACAGGTCCTGGTTATTAATCTCAGAGGAAAAAGCAATAAGATCTTTGCTTAATTAAAGCTATAGCACGGTGGAGGGCTGGCCCGTTTGCGGGCACTATGCGGTGATGACGCCCTTCGGGGCAGGGCCCTTTGGTGAAGTTCTTTTCCCTTGTTTAGGCGCCCCCGTCTCCAAATCTTCGGAGGCGACCCTCTTCTTCCCACGGGAGGAGGATACCTCAGAGTCGCCTACCCAATTCTCCTCCTCCGTGGAGGCGCCGATTCCCCCGGTTTGGATGCGCGATGTGTGAGGTCCACTCTTGGCCTCCCCGCTCTCCCATTCAGCTTTCTCTGGTGGCACCCGACTTAGTGTCCGTTCAAGAATCCTGGCCATTGCCGGACGGGGCGAGCCTTTGGGAAGTGGGGCCGGACACCTGATCCTTTCCGCCTTACTAAGACAATCCTAGTTGCGGGCAGTGTTCAACACAATGCTATGACAAAAATAAGCGAGGTGTTCGGTTATAGGGTTATTTACTTGGGTATCGAGGCGATTGCAGCTCAGGCCCGCATCCTCGGTGGTGGCCGAACACTTTATTCGTGGTCCGAAGAACAACTTATACATCCCTTCGGGCGTCATGCCGAAGAAGTGCTGAATGGTTCGTGGACCTTCTGGATTGAATTCCCACAGCCGGAGAGGCCGACGTTTGCACGGCAGGATCCGCCGAACTAGCATTACTTGGATTATTTTGACGAGACTAATGTCCCTCTCGAGGAGCTCCCGAATGCGGCTTTGTAGCATTGGTACATCATTTGTAGGCCCCCAGTTTAGTCCCACGTTGTCCCACGATGCCAGTTGAGGAGGAGGGCCCGAGCGGAAAGCAGACGCGGCCACCCACTTTGAGCCTTGAGGAGCTGTGACATAGAACCACCTCCATTACCATAAATCAGATACCTCTGAGAAGGAGCCTTCGGGCCACGGGGCGTCAACGTTCCTACTTATTATGGCGCCTCCGCACTCTGCGTATCGCCCCTCAATTATCTTCGATTTCATATTGAAGGTCTTGAGCCATAAGCCGAAGTGGGGGGCAATGTGAAGGAAGGCTTCACACACAACTATAAATGACGAGATGTGGAGGATGGAATCCGGAGCTAGGTCATGGAAATCTAGCCCGTAGTAGAACATGAGCCCCCTCACAAAGGGATCAAGAGTAAGACCTAAGCCCCGGAGGAAGTGGGAGGCAAATACGACGCTCTCGTTGGTCTCGAGAGTGGGGATAACCTGTTCGGGAGAAGGAAGCCTATGCTTGACATCGGCGGTCAAATACCTAGCTTCCCTGAGCTTCGCAATATCCTCCTCTATGACAGAGGAAGCCATCCATCGGCATTGATGGTCAGATCCGGACATGATCGAAGATCCGGGGTGCTTAAGCTTGGGCTTTGGGTGTTGGAACTCAGGGTGCGAGATGTGCGAGCGTGGAGATAGAGGGATAGGCCTCGGCTCCTTTATGAAGGGGGAAGAATATCAAGCGTCCCTGAACTTGGTCGATCGGGCTTGCCTAAAAACGCGGGTTCATGCCAACAGGCACGGTTGGATTACCCATACCCGTATTGATGATAATCCCGTAATGAGGGGAACACGATCTCTGCTCTGACAGGACGTGCCAAGGAAACCGCCTCGTGGTGTGTGCGGTAGCAAGTTGTAAAAACGGTTTGAATAAAAACCGGACCGTGGCGTGATGTCACTTTTCGAAGAATTGTCAGCAGATTAGATTCGTGGGATATTATTATTCTCTCTATGGTGGTGTATGGAATGTTATCTTGCGGAGCCGGACGCGGTCCTTGTGTTCGGAATTATTTTTGGAGTATTCGGAGATGGAACCCGCCTCGCAATGCCGAAGACAATCTATGTGCCAGACTCGTCGTCATTGAAGCCTGGTTCAGGGGCTACTGAGGGAGTCCTGGATAAGGGTGTATCTGGACAGCCGGACTATATATGTTGGCCGGACTGTTGGACTATGAAGATACAAGATTGAAGACTTTGTCCCGTGTCCGGATGGGACTCTCCTTGGCGTGCAAGGCAAGCTTGGCGATTCGGATGTAGATCTCCTTCTCTGTAAACCGACTCTGTGTAACCCTAGCCCCCTCTGCTGTCTATATAAACCGGAGGGTTTAGTCCGTAGGACACAACAACAATCATACCATAGGCTAGCTTCTAGGGTCTAGCCTCTCTGATCTCGTGGTAGATCAACTCTTGTAATACTTATATCATCAAGATCAATCAAGCAGGAAGTAGGGTATTACCTCCATCGAGAAGGACCGAACTTGGGTAAACATCATGTCCCCAGTCTCCCATTACCATTAGCCTTAGACGCACAGTTCGGGACCCCCTACCCGAGATCCGCCGGTTTTGACACCGACACCCACCACCAACAAGCATCAATCCATGGCTTGCTCGAAACAACAAGTGCCTCCAACTAACAACAGCCCTGGGGGAGTTTTTGTTTAATTATATTGATTTGCTTTGATCTTTTTGGATCATGGGACTGGGCATCCCGGTTACCGGCCCTTTCTCGTGAATGAGGAGCGGAGTCCACCCCTCTTGAGAACAACCCACCTAGCATGGAAGATATAGGCAGCCCTAGTTGAAACATGAGCTGCTCGAGCATACAAAACAGAATTTCATTTGAAGGTTTGGAGTTTGGCACATACAAATTTACTTGGAACGACAGGTAGATACCGCATATAGGAAGGTATGGTGGAATCATTTGGAACAACTTTGGGGTTTAAGGAGTTTGGATGCACAAGTAGTATTCCCGCTTAGTACAGGTGAAGGCTAGCAAAAGACTGGGAAGCGACCAACTGAGAAAGCGACAACAGTCATAAACATGCATTAAAATAAATTCACGCCGAGTACAAGCATGAGTAGGATATAATCCACCATGAACATAAATATCGTGAAGGCTATGTTGATTTGTTTGAACTACATGCATGAACATGTGCCAAGTCGAGTCACTCAATTTATTCAAAGGAGGATACCATCCCATCATACCACATCATAATCATTCTAATAGCATGTTGGCACACAAGGTAAACCATTATAACTCATAGCTAATTAAGCATGGCACAAGCAACTATAATCTCTAAATGTCATTGCAAATATGTTTACTTCATAATAAGCTGAATCAGGAATGATGAACTCATCATATTTACAAAAGCAAGAGCGGTCGAGTTCATACCAGCTTCTCTCATCTCAATCAGTCCATCATATATCCTCATTATTGCCTTTCACTTGCCTGACCTAACGGTGTGTATAATAATAACAGTGCACATGCATTGGACTAAGCTAGAATATGCAAGCATTCAACTCAAGAGAGAAGGCAAAGTAATATGGGCTCTAAGTTAAATAAACAATCATGCATTTGAGAGCCGCTAAACAATTTCAATATGGTCTTCTACTCTCGACCCCCAAAGGAAAGAAAACAAAACAAAACTGTTTACACGGGAAAGCTCCCAACAAATGAAAGAAGAACGAGAAATCTTTTTGGGTTTTCATTTTAATTTCTACTACAAGCATGGAAATTAAACTTACTAATTTTTTTGGTTTTTCTTAAGGTTTATCAAACACACCAGAAGAAAACTAGAAAAAGAAAATTAAACTAGCATGGATAATACAATGAAAGAGTATGAGCACCGACGACTAGAATAGTGTGTGAACATGAATGTAAAGTCGGTGAGAAATACGCACTCCCCCAAGCTTAGGCTTTTGGCCTAAGTTGGTCTAATTCCAAGGGTAGCCTGGCTGGTATCCGTAGTTGTAACTGGGGTCGTACTGAGATGGAGCAGCAAATGCCTCTTGAGCTGCGGCATGTTGGCGAGCCGCCTCCGCTCTCCCCTCGTGTTCAGCTGCTTCCTCCCTGGTAACAACATATCTTCCTTTTGTCTGGTAATCAAAAAGGAAAGGAGCAGGAAGAGTAACATGGACACCGCTATGTCTATCAAAGATTAGTCAATACTGGAGGAATTGTTCATTCCTCTTAAGAAAATGATGTTGGACCATAGCGTCATAATCTAAATAAGCAGGAGGTAACATCATATCCCCCTCTCCTGGGGCTATACCAAGATAATTTTCCACATGGGTCGCATAAATTCCTCCAAATAAATCTCCAGCTCTACCATTTTTATGCAACCTACGTGCAACTATTGCCCCCAAGTTATAATCTTTATAAGCTAAGACAGCACTCTGGAGGACACAAAGATCAGGCACACACATATGACATGCTTCATCTTTACCGTTAATGCATCTGCCAATGAAGAGAGCAAAATAATGTATTGTAGGAAAATGAATGCTTCCTATGGTAGCTTGTGCAATATCCCTAGATTCTCCCACAGTAATACTAGCAAGGAAATCTCTAAATTCAGATTTGTGGGGATCATTAATATTGCCCCACTATGGAAGTTTGCAAGCAGTTGTAAAATCCTCTAAGTCCATGGTATAAGATGTATCATAAATATCAAATAGGACACTCGGAGAACTAAGTGTACATTTATATTTAAACCTTCGCACATATGAATCACTCAATTGATAATACTAAGGACACTTATCTTGTAAGAAGTCCTCCAGATCGGCATTACGCACATACGCGTCAAATTCCTCCTTAAAGCCTGCTTCGACCATAAAATTGTCTGATGGCCACTCACAAGCTCGTACTTCCGCATCCCTCGGTAGTTCATCGTCTTGCTCATGTATAGCAATCCTGGGTCCTTTCTTTACTGAGGAACCACCTTGGTACTTTCTCCTAGACATAATTCTTTTTCTAAAAAGTTTCTGAAATTTTAGTAACTTCAAAATAAAAGTGAATAAAACTAAACAATATTGGTAGCAAATACTCCTACAAGTGCCTAGAGCCTATATCATGCATTAGAATTACTTGGGACCTCATAAATTTAACATGCAAGCTCAAGAACATGGTCACCTATGCAGCAAAAAATTGCAATGAATAAAGCACTAGAACAAAAACTAATTGGACCAATGGAGGAGTCACATACCAAGAAACAATCTCCCAAAGCAGTTTTGTGAAGGGAGCTTTGAGCAAGGAGATTGAAAATCACAGCAAAATGAGCTAGAACTCGTGCTTGAGCTGGATGGGGATTTTTTGGGAAGAAGATGGAGTGTGTGGGTGCTGGCATAAGTGGAGGGGGTCCACCAGGGGCCCACGAGACAGGGGGGCGCGCCCAGGGGGTGTGGGCGCGCCCTCCACTCTCGTGGCCTGGTGCTTGACCCTCCTGCAGTGATTTCAGTGCCTAAAATCCTCAAATATTCCATAAAAAATCATACTAAATTTGTAGGGCATTTGGAGCACTTCTATTTTTGGGATATTTTTTATTGCATGGATAATTCAGAAAACAGACAGATAATACTATTTTTGCTTTATTTATTCTAAATAACAGAAAGTAAAAAAGAGGGTACAGAAGGTTGTGCCTTCTAGTTTCATCCATCTCATGATCATCAAAATGAATCCACTAACAAGGTTGATCAAGTCTTGTTAACAAACTCATTCCAAATAACACGGAACTGGAGAAATTTCAAAGTGACACTAGGTTACCGCAAGGGGGATGTGAAAATCCCCAATAATAAGAATATCATACTTTTTCTTGACAGTAGGGAGAGGAAATTCAAAACCTCCAATAATGATTGATGGAATTTTCTCAACAGAATTTATGCTGTGAACTTGAGGTTGTTTCCTCGGAAAATGTACTGTATGCTCATTTCCATTAACATGAAATGTGACATTGCCTTTGTTGCAATCAATAACAGCACCTGCAGTATTTAAAAAGGTTCTACCAAGGATAATCGACATACTGTCGTCCTTAGGAATATCAAGAATGATGAAGTCTGTTAAGATAGTAACATTCGCAACAACAACAGGCACGTCCTCACAAATGCTGACAGGTATAGCAGTTGATTTATCAGCCATTTGCAAGGATATCTCAGTGGGTGTCAACTTACTTAATTCAAGTCTACGATACAAGGAAAGAGGCATAACACTAACACCGGCTCCTGAATCACATAAGGCAGTTTTAACATAATTTCTTTTAATAGAGCAAGGTATAGTGGGTACTCCGGGATCACCAAGTTTCTTAGGTATTCCATCCTTAAAGGTGTAGTTAGCGAGCATGGTGGAAATCTCAGCTTCAGGTATTTTCCTCTTATTAGTGATGATATCTTTCATATATTTAGCATAAGGGTTTGTTTTAAGCATATCAGTTAAGCGCATGCGTAAGAAAATAGGTCTAATCATTTTAGCAAAACACTCAAAGTCCTCATCATCCTTTGTCTTGGATGGTTTAGGAGGAAAAGACATGGGTTTCTGAACCCATGGTTCTCTTTCTCTACCATGCTTCCTAGCAACAAAATCTCTCTTATCATAACGTTGGTTTCTTGATTGTGGGTTATCAAGACCAACAGCAGGTTCAATTTCTATATCATTGTTATTACTAGGTTGAGCATCTACATGAACATCATTATTAGCATTATCATCAGGTTCATGTTCATCTCCAGATTGTGTTTTAGCATCAGAGATAGAAGTATCATTAGGATTCTCAGGTGTTTCTACATTAGGTTCACTAGAAGCGTGCAAAGTCCTATCATTTTTCTTTTTCTTCTTCTTAGAGGAACTAGGAGCATCTAGATTATTATTCTGAGAATCTTGTCCAATTCTCTTAGGGTGGCCTTTAGGATACAAAGGTTTCTGAGTCATTTTACCAGTTCTAGTAGCCACTCTAACAGCAAAGTCATGTTTATTATTTAATTCATCTAGAAATTCATTTTGAGCCTTAAGTATTTGTTCAGCTTGAGTGGTAACCATAGAAGCATGTTTACTAGTGAGTTCAAGTTCACCCTTAACTCTAGACATATAATCACTCAAGCGTCCTATCTCGAAAGCATTATTCTTTAATTCTCTACCAACATAAGCATTAAAACTTTCTTGTCTAGCCATAAAGTCATCAAATTCATCTAAACATGGGCTATGAAATTTAGTAGAGGGAATTTCAACTTTATCATATCTATAGAGGGAATTTACCTTCACTACCTATGTCGGGTTATCAAGACAATGTGGTTCTTCGACAGGTGGTATATTAAGACCATGTATTTCTTCAATAGGAGGTAAATTCTTAACGTCTTCAGCTTTAATACCTTTTCTTTCATTGATTTCTTTGCCTCTTGCATATCTTCAGGACTGAGAAATAGAATACCTCTCTTCTTCAGAGTGGGTTGAGGAATAGGCTCAGGAGTTAGCTCAATTGCTTCAGGAATTGCCTCAGGAATTGGCTCAAGAAGAGTCCAATTATTTTCATTAGTCAACATATTATTCAATAGTAATTCAGCTTGGTCGACTGTTCTTTCCCTGAAAACACAACCAGCACAACTGTCCAAGTAGTCCTTGGAAGCATTGGTTAGTCCAATATAAAAGATACCAAGTATTTCATTTTTCTTAAGAGGATGATCAGGCAAAGCATTAAGTAATCGGAGAAGCCTCCCCCAAGCTTGTGGGAGACTCTCTTCTTCAATTTGCACAAAGTTATATATTTCCCGCAAGGCAGCTTGTTTCTTATGAGCAGGAAAATATTTAGCAGAGAAGTAATAAATCATATCCTGGGGACTACGCACACAACCAGGATCAAGAGAATTAAACCAAGTCTTAGCATCACCCTTTAATGAGAATGGAAATATTGTAAGGATATAATAATAGCGAGACTTCTCATCATTAGTAAACAGGGTGGCTATATCATTTAACTTGGTGAGATGTGCCACAACAGTTTCAGATTCAGTGCCATAGAAAGGATCGGATTCAACTAAAGTAAGAATCTCAGGATCAATAGAGAATTCATAATCCTTATCAGTAACAAAGATATGTGAAGTGGCAAAAGCAGGGTCATGTTTCATTCTAGCATTTAGAGTCTTTTGTTTCAGCTTAGATAACAATTTCTTAAGATCTGATCTATCATTGCAAGCAAGAAAATCTCTAGCAGTTTCTTCACCCATAACATAACCCTCAGGAACAACAGGCAATTCATAATTAGGAGGAGAACCTTCATCATCACTTTCATCAATAATTTCATTTTCAATAATTTCATTCTCCCTAGCCTTAGTAAGTTGTTCATCAAGAAATTCACCTAATGGCACAGTAGTATCAAGCATAGAAGTAGTTTCATCATAAGTATCATGCATAGAAGGAGTGGCATCATCAATAACATGCGACTTATCAGAATTCATAGAAGTAGCAGGTTTAGGTGTCGCAAGCTTATTCATAACAGAAGGAGAATCTAGTGCAGAGCTAGATGGCAGTTCCTTACCTCCCCTCGTAGTTGAGGGATAAATTTTAGTTCTTTGATCTTTCAAGTTCTTCATAGTGATCAGCAGATATAAATCCTAAGTGACTCAGAGAATAGAGCTATGCTCCCCAGCAACGGCGCCAGAAATTAGTCTTGATAACCCACAAGTTTAGGGGATCGCAACAGCTTTCGAGGGTAGAGTATTCAACCCAAATTTATTGATTCGACACAAGGGGAGCCAAAGAATATTCTTAAGTATTAGCAGTTGAGTTGTCAATTCAACCACACCTGGTTAACTTAGTATCTGCAGCAAAGTATTTAGTAGCAAAGTAGTATGATAGTAAAGGTAACAGTGGCAAAAGTAATATTTTTGGGTTTTGTAGTGATTGTAACAATAGCAACAGAAAAGTAAATAAGCAAAGCACAAGATGTGAAAAGCTCGTAGGCATTGGATCAGTGATGGATAACTATGTCGGATGCGATTCCTCATGTAATAGATATAACATAGGGTGACACAGAACTAGCTCCAATTCATCAATATAATGTAGGCATGTATTCCGAATATAGTCATACGTGCTTATGGAAAAGAACTTGCATGACATCTTTTGTCCTACCCTCCCGTGGCAGCGGGTTCTGAGTGGAAACTAAGGGATATTAAGGCCGCATTTTAATAGAGTACCGGATCAAAGAATTAACACATAGTGAATACATGAACTCATCAAACTACGGTCATCACCGAGAAGTATCCCAATTATTGTCGCTTCGGGGTTGTCGGATCATAACACATAATAGGTGACTATAGACTTGCAAGATAGGATCAAGAACACACATATTCATGAAAACATAATAGGTTCAGATCTGAAATCATGGCACTCGGGCCCTAGTGACAAGCATTAAGCATAGCAAAGTCATAGCAACATCAATCTCAGAACATAGTGGATACTAGGGATCAAACCCTAACAAACTAACTTGATTACATGGTAAATCTCATCCAACCCATCACCATCCAGCAAGCCTACAATGGAATTACTCACACACGGCAGTGAGAATCATGAAATTGGTGATGGGGGACGGTTGATGACAACGACGATGAATCCCCTCTCTGGAGCCCCGAACGGACTCCAGATCAGCCCTCCCGAGAGAGATTAGGGCTTGGCGGCGGCTCTGTATCGTAAAACGCAATGAAACTTCCTCCCTGGTTTTTTTCTCCGCGAGACGGAATATATGGAGTTGGAGTTGAGGTCGGCAGAGCTCCAGGGGGGCCACGAGACAGGGGGCGCGCCCAGAGGGGGTGGGCGCGCCTCCCCACCCGTGGACAGGGTGTGGCCCCCCTAGCCTTCTTCTTTTCCCAGTATTTTTTATATTTTCTGAAACTTATCTCCGAGGATTTTCAGGTCATTCCGAGAACTTTTGTTTTCTACACATAAAACAACATCATGGCAGTTCTGCTGAAAACAACGTCAGTCCGGGTTAGTTTCATTCAAATCATGCAAGTTAGAGTCCAAAACAAAGGCAAAAGTGTTTTGAAAAGTAGATACGTTGGAGATGTATCAGTCTTCAACCTCTCCGGTGAAACCCCGTCCGCCACCGTAGCTTGCGAGCTCAACTGCGAGCAGCTCCGTCCACCTCTCGCCAAGCCATGGGTATGGGCAAGTGCGCCTCGAGCCCCGCTTCAATCCTATCCCTCTAGCCTAGCCCCAAACTTCATCGTCGCCGGCGTGAGCTCTGGCGAAGCCCCGCCTCTCTCTGAGCTTACTCCCCCTCTCTCTCCTGACGCACGGGACCCACCTGTCGGTCTCACCACTCGTGCCTGAAGTGGTACGAGTGGAGGCGTATTTCTGTTTTACGCTTTCGACGTCACCCCCCAGGATTTCTGTTTAATTCAAATATTATTCAGAAAATTTACTGAACTTTGACCAGCCACCATTTCTAAACCATAAGTCCAAATGATTTGATTCTTTTTGCATTGTCTTTGTTTCAGAAAGCTCTAGTAGTACACCAGAAGGTGGATTTTTCCTTGCTGTCTAGAATTTCTGGTGATTTTCAGATTGTATTTTGACAAATATTTTTGTGGTTTAAATTCTTTTTCAGAAGGAGAAGCTTGTCTTGAAGCAAACCAAGAGGGTGTGATACTCATCTACACTAAGGCAAGCCAGACCAACATTTGGATGGTGTCATTTCAATATCTATGATTTTCTACTTGAGTATGAGTTCTTATTTGCAATTAAAATTTGATAAATAACTTTGGTTAATTTCTAGTTACTTTACCATGCATGATATGCTTGTTTTAGTTACTGGTTGAATGCATGAACTTGTTTGGATAAGTAGAGTAATATTTTGCACTATACATATTGCTATGGGAATTAATGGTAGTTATTTTACTAGTGATAGTTTCATTAAATTTAGAACTAATAAAAATATTGCTTGATAAATAAAAATGAGTTATAACCAGATAAGGTTTGGTTCTAAGTATTGCAAGATGTATATGTTGTTAAGTTTGATCCATGAATATGAGTTGTTTGCTTTGCATGACGAATAGTTGCATGATCCTTTTTGGGGTATATCATGTTGATGATAAAAAGTTTTTATCAAAGCTAAACTTGACTAGGTTCAACTTGAATATGATGTTGATCACATCATGGTGCCAATGAATTGGGTTTTTAATTCAGTGCGACCACATTTACCTTATGGGAAGGTCTTTATTCGGTCCTTTGTCGTGGCTCTCACCGGTGCCTCCCGCGAGGGGAGGTTATGGGCGTGCATGTTGGAGATCGTTGCAGAAAATAAATTTTTTCTACGCATCACCAAGATCAATCTATGGAGCAACTAGCAACGAGAGAGATAGGAGTGCATCTTCATACCCTTGAAGACCGCAAGACAGAACCGTTACAAGAACATGGATGAGGGAGTCGTACTCAAAGCGATTCAGATCGCGGTGGACTCCGATCTTAGTGCCAAACAACAGCACCTCCTCATTCAACACACGTATATCCCGGTGACGTCTCCTGCGCCTTGATCCATCAAGGAGGAGGGAGAGGTTAAGGAAGAGGATCTCCAACAGCAGCAAGATGGCGTGGTGGTGATGGAGAGGCAGTACTCCGGCAGGGCTTCGCCAAGCTCTTACGGAGGAGGAGAGGTGTTGGGGAGGGGAGGGGTTGCGCCTTATGTGTGTTGCTACAGCCCTCCCCTTGCCACTCTATTTATAGGAGGAGGGGGAAGGGGGCCGGGCCCCTCTAGATGAGATCTAGAGGGGGGGCGGCGGCCAAGGGGGGGGGGAACTTGCCTCCCAAGCAAGGGGGGTGCCCCCCCCCCAACCCTAGGCGCATTGGCCCAAGGGGGGATGCGCCCAGCCCTCCAAGGGCTGGTTCCCTTCCCACTACGTCCCATGAGGCCCTCCGGGAGAGGTGGCCCCTCCCGGTGGACCCCCGGAACCCTTTCGGTGGCCCCGGTACAATAACGGTATGCCCCCGAACTTTTCCGGTGACCGTATGACAACTTCCCATATATAAATCTTCACCACCGGACCATTCCGGAACTCCTCGTGACGTCCGAGATCTCATCCGAGAATCAGAACAACATTTGGTAATCACATACAAGTCTTCCTAATAACCCTAGCATCATCGAACCTTAAGTGTGTAGACCCTACGGGTTCGAGAATCACGTAGACATGACCGAGACAGCTCTCCGGCCAATAACCAACATCGGGATCTGGATACCCATGTTGGCTCCCACATGTTCCATGATGATCTCATCGGATGAACCACGATGTCGAGGATTCAAGCAATCTTGAATGCAATTCCCTTTGTCAAACGGTATGTTACTTGCCCGAGATTCGATCGTCGGTATCCCAATACCTCGTTCAATCTCGTTACCGGCAAGTCACTTTACTCGTTACATAATGCATGATCCCGTGACTAACCCCTTAGTCACATTGAGCTCATTCTGATGATGCATTACCGAGTGGGCCCAGAGATATGTCTCCGTCATACGGAGTGACAAATTCCAGTCTCGATTCATGCCAACCCAACAGATACTTTCGGAGATACCTGTATTGCACCTTTATAGTCACCCAGTTACGTTGTGACATTTAGTACACCCAAATCACTCCTAGAGTATCTGGGAGTTACACAATCTCATGGTCTAAGGAACTGATACTTGACATTAGAAAAGCTTTAGCAAACGAACTACACGATCTTGTGCTATGCTTAGGATTGGGTCTTGTCCATCACATCATTCTCCTAATGATGTGATCTCGTTATCAATGAAATCCAATGTCCATAGTCAGGAAACCATGACCATCTGTTGATCAACGAGCTAGTCAACTAGAGGCTCACTAGGGACATGTTGTGGTCTATGTATTCACACATGTATCACTGGTTCTGGTTAATACAATTATAGCATGAACAATAGACAATTATCATGAACAAGGAAATATAATAATAATCATTTTATTATTGCCTCTTGGGCATATTTCCAACAGTCTCCCACTTGCACTAGAGTCAATAATCTAGTTACATTGTGATGAATCGAACACCAATAGAGTTCTGGTGTTGATCATGTTTTGCTCACGGAAGAGGTTTAGTCAACGGATCTGCGACTTTCAGATCCGTATGCACTTTGCAAATATCTATGTCTCCATCTTGAACATTTTCATGAATGGAGTTGAAGCGACGCTTGATATGCCTGGTCTTCTTGTGAAACCTGGGCTCCTTGGCAAGGGCAATAGTCCTAGTGTTGCACAGAAGAGAGTGATCGGCCCTAATGCATTGGGAATAACTCCTAGGTCGGTGATGAACTCCTTCATCCAGATTGCTTCATGCGCTGCCTCTGAGGCTGCCATGTACTCCGCTTCACATGTAGATCCCGCCATGATGCTCTGCTTGCTGCTGCACCAGCTTACTGCCCCACCATTCAAAATATACACATATCCGGTTTGTGACTTGGAGTCATCCAGATCTGTGTTGAATCTAGCATCGACATAACCCATTACAATGAGCTCTTCGTCACCTCCATAAACGAGAAACATATCCTTAGTCCTTTTCAGGTACTTCAGGATATTCTTGACCGCTGTCTAGTGTTCCATGCCGGGATTACTTTGGTGCCTAGCTACCAAACTCACGGCAAGGTTTACATCAGGTCTGGTACACAGCATGGCATACTTAATTGACCCTATGGACAAGGCATAGGGGATGACACTCATATTTTCTCTATCTTCTGCCGTGGTCGGGGATTGAGCCGAGCTCAATTTCAGACCTTGCAACACAGGCAAGAACCCCTTCTTGGACTGATCCATATTGAACTTCTTCAATATCTTATCAAGGTATGTGCTTTGTGAAAGACCTATGAGGCGTCTCGATCTATCTCTATAGATCTTGATGCCTAATATATAAGCAGATTCTCCAAGGTCCTTCATTGAAAAATACTTATTCAAGTAGGCCTTTATGCTTCCCAAAAGTTATATATCATTTCCCATCAAAAGTATGTCATCCACATATAATATGAGAAATGCTATAGAGCTCCCACTCACTTTCTTGTAAACGCAGGCTTCTCCATAAGTCTACATAAACCCAAACGCTTTGATCATCTCATCAAAGCGAATGTTTCAACTCCGAGATGCTTGCACCAGCCCATAAATGGATCGCTAGAGCTTGCATACCTTGTTAGCATTCTTAGGATCGACAAAACCTTCCGGCTGCATCATATACAACTCTTCCTTAAGATAGTCGTTAAGGAATGCCGTTTTGACATCCATTTGCCATATCTCATAATCATAGTATGCGACAATTGCTAACATTACTCGGACGGACTTCAGCTTTGCTACGGGAGAGAATGTCTCATCGTAGTCAACTCCTTGAACTTGTTGATAACCCTTAGCGACAAGTCGAGCTTTATAGATGGTGACATTACCATCCGCGTCCGTTTTCTTCTTAAAGATCCATTTATTTTTTATCGCTCGCCAATCATCGGGCAAGTCTGTCAAAGTCCATACTTTGTTTTCATACATGGATCCTATCTCGGATTGCATGGCTTCAAGCCATTTGTTGGAATCTAGGCCCGCCATCGCTTCTTCATAGTTCGAAGGTTCACTGTTGTCTAACAACATGATTTCCAAGACAGGGTTGCCATACCACTCTGGTGTGGAACGTGTCCTTGTGGACCTACGAAGTTCAGTAGTAACATGATCCGAAGTACCTTGATCATCATCATTAATTTCCTCTCTAGTCGGTGCAGGCACCACAGGAACATCTTCCTGAGCTGCGCTACTTACGGGTTGAAGAGGTAGTACTTCATCAAGTCCCACTTTCCTCCCACTTGCTTCTTTCGAGATAAACTCTTTCTCTAGAAAGGTCCCGTTCTTGGCAACAAAAATCTTGCCTTCGGATCTGAGGTAGAAGGTATACCCAATGGTTTCCTTAGGGTATCCTATGAAGACGCATTTTTCTGACTTGGGTTCGACCTTTTCAGGTTGAAGTTTCTTGACATAAGCATCGCATCCCCAAACTTTTAGAAACGACAGCTTAGGTTTCTTTCCAAACCATAATTCATATGGTGTCGTCTCAACGGATTTAGACGGTGACCTATTTAAAGTGAATGTAGCTGTCTCTAAAGCATATCCCCAAAATGATAGCGGTAAATCGGTAAGAGACATCATAGACCGCACCATATCCAATAGAGTGTGATTACGACGTTCGGACACACTGTTACGTTGAGGTGTTCCAGGCGGCGTGAGTTGTGAAACAATTCCACATTTCCTTAAGTGTGTACCAAACTCATGACTTAAATATTCTCCCCCACGATCTGATCGTAAGAACTTTATTTTTCTATCACGTTGATTCTCTACCTCATTCTAAAATTCCTTGAACTTTTAAAAGGTCTCAGACTTGTGTTTCATTAAGTAGACATACCCATATCTACTTAAGTCATCAGTGAGGGTGAGAACATAATGATAGCCACCGCGAGCCTCAACGCTCATTGGACCGCACACATCAGTATGTATAATTTCCAATAAGTTGGTTGCTCGCTCCATTGTTCCGGAGAACAGAGTCTTGGTCATTTTGCCCATGAGGCATGGTTCGCACGTGTCAAATGATTCGAAATCAAGAAACTCCAAAAGTCCATCCGCATGGAGCTTCTTCATGCATTTGACACCAATGTGACCAAGGTGGCAGTGCCACAGATATGTGGGACTATCATTATCAATCTTACATATTTTGGTATTCACACTATGAATATGTCACGCCCAATATGCGATACTATCCTAAAGAGACTCGAAGGTCCCACCAAGGATAGAACCACATATTGAAACACTTTTGCAATGTGGATATCATTACATTAACATTCCATAATAGATGGGGATACATACAAGAGGCTTACAAAGCCACACGAATACAACAATACATCATACATAAGAGCACCATCCGACTACGGATGAAACACAAACAAAAACTCAAACGACATCCACCCTGCTAGCCCAGGCTGCCGACCTGGAACCTATCCCTTGAACGAAGAGGAAGCAGAAGAAGAACTCCAAAACAAGCAAAGGTCGCTCTCGCATCATGATCATCGCATAACCTGTACCTGCAACTGTTGTTGTAGTAATCTGTGAGCCATGAGGACTCAGCAATCCCATTACCATGGGTATCAAGACTAGCAAAGCTTAATGGGAAAGGAAGGGGTAAAGTGATGAGGCTGCAGCAGCGTCTAAGCATGATATGGTGGCTAACATCTGCAAATGAGAGCGAGAAGAGAAGCAAAGGAATGGTCGTCAACTAGTAATGATCAAGAAGTGATCCTGAACTCCTACTTACGTCAAACATAACACAAAACTGTGTTCACTTCCCGGACTCCGCCGAAAAGAGACCATCACGGCTACACACATGGTTGATGCGTTTTAATTCGGATCTGGTGTCAAGTTATCTACAACCGGACATTAACAAATTCCCATCTGCCACATATCCACGGGCACGGCTTTCAAAAGTTTAAACCCTGCAGGGGTGTCCCAACTTAGCCCATGATAAGCTCTCACGATCAACGAAGGATATACCTTCTCCCAGGAAGACTCGATCAGACTCGGAATCCCGGTTTACAAGACATTTCGACAATGGTAAAACAAGACCAGCAAAGCCGCCCGATGTGACGACAAATCCTGATAGGAGTCACATGTACCTCGTTCTCAGGGCACACCGGATAAGTCAAGCTACGAGTAAACCAGGGCTCGAGTTTCCCCGTGGTGGCCCCGCAGGCTGCTCAGTTCGGACCAACACTCGGAGGAGCACTGGCCCGGGGGGGGGCTAAAAATAAAGATGACCCTCGGGCTCCGGAAACCCAAGGGAAAAAGGGCTAGGTGAGGCAAATGGTAAAACCAAGGTTGGGCCTTGCTGGAGGAGTTTTATTCAAAGCGAACTGTCAAGGGGGTCTCATAAATCACCCAACCGCGTAAGGAACGCAAAATCTGGGAACATAACACCGGTATGACGGAAACTAAGGTGGCAAGAGTGTAACAAAACACCAGGCATAAGGCCGAGTCTTCCACCCTTTACCAAGTATATAGATGCATTAATTAAATAAGAGATATTGTGATATCCCAACATAATCCTGTCCATCATGGGGCAATCTTCAACTTCACATGCAACTAACAACGCTATAAGAGGGGCTGAGCAAAGCGGTAACATAGCCAAGCAACGGTTTGCTAGGAAGGGTGAAAAAGGTTAGAGGCTGACATGGCAATTGGGAGGCTTGAAGAGCAAATGATAGGTAGCGCAGCAAAGCGATAGAACGAAGCAACTAGCATAGCAATGATAGTAGTGAGATCCAGGGTAGCGGTCATCTTGCCTGAAATCCCACTAGGAAGAAGAATGAGTCCATGAAGAAGACAAGCGGGCGTAGTCGAACGAATCCTCACAAACGCAACGTTACCGGAACTAAGAAGCAACACCAGAAAGAAACAAACAACATGGTAAACACACAAGCATAATCATGGCATGATGCACAATCAAGTATGATGCATGTCCAGTTTAATGAGGCATGGCATGGCAAAGTGCAACAAACAATACTACAAGTTAAGTGGAGCTCAATATGCAACAAGTTGCATATTGACAAAACACCACATCAATTATTTAGTTCTCTCTCGGTTTTGTACCCAACAATATTAAATGTTATTGAACATGGCAAGGGGTGAAGCATATGAAAACTACCTATCTAGGCAAGTTTAAATGAGGCCGGAAACAACAAATAACAATTCCGGAAAATCCCCATATACATATTTTAGATTCGGTACTGTTCTACCCTAAACCATATTTTAAGGTCGCTAAACAGGGAAATAAAGTGCACCATGTTAAACTAGGCATTTTCCACCCCATTTACATATAAAGAACATTTAAATCCGAGCTACGGTTATTTAGTTATGAAATAAATCATGTTAACATGGCATTTGAGCAAATTTAAACAAACATCATTTTAAACATTTTAAACATGGATGAAAGTTGGATATTGTGAAACTAGATGAAAAACTAAGCATTTTACATGTATAATTCATTTTATTCCAATGCACGGTTGTTGAGTTATTAAATGCATGAACATGAGGGTGCAATCTGTAAAACTGGAATTCACTGGATAATGATAAAATCGCAGATCTGAAAAAAATACTACACTGGGCCAAATCTACTGCATGTTGGGCTAGTAGAAGAAAACAAAAGAGGCGCTGCAGGGGGGCCTCACCATGGGCCAAGCCCAGGTCGATGGAAGAGATGAGGCCGGCAGGAGGCGCGCAGCCCACGCGAGCAGGGGAGCGCGTTCGTTGTAGCGGAAGCAGAGGCCACGGCACGGGGCTTGAGTGGCTGGGCATGGCTCGTTCTCGAGCAGCGCAGGGGAAGAAGAGGATGCAGCGGCGGACTTGGCACGATGCAGGGCTCCGGTGGCGCGGTCAACGGGCAGGAGAGGCCGGATCTGCCAGGTGGGGGAGGAGGTCCACGCGGCGAGGCTGGTCAGAGGCTTTGGTGGCCGGAGGAAGCGGGCGCGCTCCGGTGCTCGTGCAGAGGAGGCAGAGGAACTTGGCACGGCGGCCCCAGGCGATGTAGGCACGGCGGCGGCAGGTCTTCGCGAGGGCAGGGCGTCGCGAAGCGAAGTCGCAAGAGGAACCGGGCGGAGGCGACCCGATCTGGGGGCGGGGAGCTCCTGCGGGATAGGCAGGACGGCAGCGGCGGTGATGGGAGCTCCTGCTCCTGTTGGTGGCGATGAAGACAGGCGTCGGCGCTCCTGGCAGAGGTGGGGGAAATCCATGGCGCTGGAGCCTTGTCGGTTCTCGCGCACGACGCACAGGTAGAAGGTTGTAGCACTACAAAGAGAACCGAGAGAGGGGATGAGATGTGAGTGGAGGAGGAGACCGAAGGAAGGAGAAGGGAGCGCTGTGGGTGGCAGAACTGACCGGGTCCAGGACGAGGACTTGATCTCCGGCGAAAGAAGGTGATTCCCGGCAGCGGCGAGCTCCGGTGGTGGTGCCACGATCTACTGCTGCTCCTGCATGAAGAACACACGGAAACAAGGAGAGTTTAGCACCAGGAGAGAGAGGGACGATGAGGGGCAGGCAAGGGAAGGCGAGGTTTGGCCTGGTCGTGGTCGTGGCGGCCGGCAGCGGGGTCGCCGGAGGGCGCGACCTGTAGGGTCGGCGAGGCTCGGGCGCGAGGGAGACGAGGTGAGGAGGAGGCGCTCGGGACAGGAGCTGGCTTGGGACGCCGGCGTGAGTGGGAGGTTGAGGTGGAGCGGATCGGGAAGGTGGAGGCTGGTTGGGTGGGGAAGGATCCCGAGGGGAACTGGCTGGCGGCGGCTTGATGGGACAAACTCCCTAGAAGTTAGGGTTTGGCCTGATTTAGACTAGGGGTCTTTATATAAGGAAAGAGGGAGTTGAGTTTGGATCATCCGATTGAAATCGGATGGTTCAGAATAAATGGGTTAGGGAGTCCAAAAGAGAAAACAGAGATGTTTT
This sequence comes from Triticum aestivum, assembly GCF_018294505.1. NCBI lineage: Eukaryota > Viridiplantae > Streptophyta > Magnoliopsida > Poales > Poaceae > Triticum > Triticum aestivum. Next base: position 465,568,505 of record NC_057804.1, read on the forward strand.
GTAGATGTTTGGAGATGATCCGGATCCAACGGTAACGACAGCTCGGTTCGGGTTCGGGGAAGTTTCGGAAGCACACACAAGGGGGGTCTGTGCACTATATAGAAAGACTCCGGTTTAGGCAAGAGGGAAACGAAGAACAAGGTTGGTCTCGGAACGGTCAACAAAATCAAGGGGGACACGGCCACAACAAGCAGATGCAAGTTAAAAAAACGATGATGGCAACGAGTGCCGATGCAATGCAAATGATGCGATGATGAAATGCATGACATGACTAAAATGCAAAACAAAAGACAAAAACCCAACCATGAAGGAAATATCATATCGCATCTCCGGAAAAGGCAAGAGTTGGAGTTACGAATGTGGAAAGTTGTATTCGGGGCATTACAGAATATGTGTAACATCACATTCGAGATTCATTAAGAATAAACCATTGACCAATGGGGCATGACCATAAAACATATCTCTCATATAAATAGAACAACCATTATTCTAGGATTTAAATGAGTAGCCATCTCGTATTAAACGAGATCCGGATACAATGTTCATGCTCAAAGCTGGCACTAAATAACAATTATTAAGGTTTAAAACTAATCCCGTAGGTAAATGTAGAGGTAGCGTGCCGACGGTGATCACATCGACCTTGGAACCATTCCCGACGTGCATCATCACCTCGTCCTTCGCCAGTCTCCGCTTATTCGGCAACTCCTGTTTTGAGTTACAAATATGAGCAACCGCACCGGTATCAAATACCCAGGAGCTACTACGAGTACTGGTAAGGTACACATCAATAACATGTATATCACATATACCTTTGGTGTTGCCGGCCTTCTTATCCGCTAAGTACTTGGGGCAGTCCCGCTTCTAGTGACCGTTCCCCTTGCAATAAAAGCATTCAGTCTCAGGTTTGGGTCCGTGCTTTGGCTTCTTCCCGGCAGCTGGCTTACCGGGCGCGGCAACTCCCTTGCCGTCCTTCTTGAAGTTCTTCTTACCCTTGCATTTCTTGAAACTAGTAGTTTTATTGACCATCAACACTTGATGTTCCTTTTTGATTTCTACCTCTGCTGACTTCAGCATTGAAAATACCTCAGGAATAGTTTTCACCATCCCCTGCATATTGTAGTTCATCACAAAGCTCTTGTAGCTAGGTGGGAGCGACTAAAGGATTCTGTCAATGACCGCCTCATCCGGGAGGTTAATGTCCAGCTGGGACAAGCGGTTGTGCAACCCACACATTTTGAGTATGTGCTCGCTGACAGAACTATTTTCCTCCATCTTACAACTATAGAACTTGTCGGAGACTTCATATCTCTCGACCCGGGCATGAGCTTGGAAAACCATTTTCAGCTCTTGGAACATCTCATATGCTCCGTGCTGCTCAAAACGCTTTTGGAGCCCCGGTTCTAAGCTGTAAAGCATGCCGCACTGAACGAGGGAGTAATCATCAACACACGACTGCCAAGCGTTCATAACGTCTTGGTTCACTGGGACGGGTGCTTCACCTAGCGGTGCTTCTTGGACATATGCTTTCTTGGCAGTTATGAGGATGATCCTCAGGTTCCGGACCCAGTTCGTATAGTTGCTGCCATCATCTTTCAGCTTGGTTTTCTCTAGGAACGTGTTGAAGTTGAGGTTGACATGAGCGTGGGCCATTTGATCTACAGGACATTTTGAAAAAGTTTTTAGACTAAGTTCATGATAATTAAGTTCATCTAATCAAATTATTTAATGAACTCCCACTCAGATAGACATCCCTCTAGTCATCTAAGAGATACATGATCCGAGTCAACTAGGTCGTGTCCGATCATCACGTGAGACGGACTAGTCATCATCGGTGAACATCTCCATGTTGATCGTATCTTCTATACGACTCATGCTCGACCTTTCGGTCTCTTGTGTTCCGAGGCCATGTCTGTACATGCTAGGCTCGTCAAGTCAACCTAAGTGTTTTGCATGTGTAAATCTGGCTTACACCCGTTGTATGTGAACATTAGGATCTATCACACTCGATCATCACGTGGTGCTTCGAAACAACGAACTTTCGCAACGGTGCACAGTTAGGGAGAACACTTTCTTGAAATTGTTATGAGGGATCATCTTATTTACTACCATTGTTCTAAGCAAATAAGATGCAAAAACATGATAAACATCACATGCAATCAAATAGTGACATGATATGGCCAATATCATTTTGCTCCTTTGATCTCCATCTTCAGGGCGCCATGATCATCGTCGTCACCCGCATGACACCATGATCTCCATCATCATGATCTCCATCATCGTGTCCCCATGAAGTTGTCTCACCAACTATTACTTCTACTACTATGGCTAACGGTTTAGCAAAGAAGTAAAGTAATTACATGGCGTTATTCAGTGACACGCAGGTCATACAATAAATAAAGACAACTCCTATGGCTCCTGCCGGTTGTCATACTCATCGACATGCAAGTCGTGATTCCTATTACAAGAACATGATCAATCTCATACATCACATATATTTCATTCATCACATCCTTTCTGTCCATATCACATCACAAGGCATATGCTGCAAAAACAAGTTAGACGTCCTCTAATTGTTGTTGCATGTTTTTACGTCGCTGCTATAGGGTTCTAGCAAGAACGTTTCTTACCTATGCCAAAACTACAACGTGATATGCCAATTTCTATTTACCCTTCATAAGGACCCTTTTCATCGAATCCGGTCCGACTAAGGTGGGAGAGACAGACACCCGCTAGCCACCTTATGCAACTAGTGCATGTAGTCGGTGGAACCTGTCTCACGTAAGTGTACGTGTAAGGTCGGTCCGGGCCGCTTCATCCCACGATGCCGCCGAAACAAGATAAGACTAGTAGTGGCAAGTAAATTGGCAAAATCTACGCCCACAACAAAATTGTGTTCTACTCGTGCATAGAAACTATGCATAAACCTAGTTCATGATGCCACTGTTGGAGATCGTTGCAGAAAATAAAAAATTTCTATGCATCACCAAGATCAATCTATGGAGCAACTAGCAACGAGAGAGAGAGGAGTGCATCTTCAGACCCTTGAAGACCGCGAGACGGAAGCATTACAAGAACGTGGATGAGGGAGTCGTACTCAAAGCGATTCAGATCGCGGTGGACTCCGACCTTAGCGCCGAACAACGACACCTCCGTGTTCAACACACGTACAGCCCGGTGACGTCTCCCGCGCCTAGATCCAGCAAGGAGGAGGGAGAGGTTGAGGAAGAGGAGCTCCAACAGCAGCACGATGGCGTGGTGGTGATGGAGAGGCAGTACTCCGGCAGGGCTTCGCCAAGCTCTTAAGGAGGAGGAGAGGTGTTGGGGAGGGGAGGGGTTGTGCCTTATGTGTGTTGCTGCAGCCCTCCCCTCGCCCCTCTATTTATAGGAGGAGGGGGAAGGGGGTCAGCCCCCTCTAGAAGAGATTTAGAGGGGGGCGGCCAAGGGGGGGACTTGCCCCCCCCCCCAAGCAACGGGGGGCGCCCTCTTTAGGGTTTCCCCCCAACCCTAGGCGCATTGGCCCAAGGGGGGGATGCGCCCAGCCCTCCAAGGGCTGGTTCCCTTCCCACTATGGTCCATGAGGCCCTCCGGGAGAGGTGGCCCCTCCCGGTGGACCCCCAGAACCCTTCCGGTGGCCCCGGTACAATACCGGTATGCTCTCGAACTTTTCCGGTGACCATATGACAACTTCCCATATATAAATATTCACCTCCGGACCATTCCGGAACTCCTCATGACGTTCGGGATCTCATCCAGAATTTCGAACAACATTCGGTAATCACATACAAGTCTTCCTAATAACCGTAGCGTCATCGAACCTTAAGTGTGTAGACCCTATGAGTTCGGGAATCATGTAGACATGACCGAGACAGCTCTCCAGCCAATAACCAACATCGGGATCTGGATACCCATGTTGGCTCCCACATGTTCCACAATGATCTCATCGGATGAACCACGATGTCGAGGATTCAAGCAATCCCGTATGCAATTCCTTTTGTCAAACGGTACATTAGTTGCCCGAGATTCGATCGTCGGTATCCCAATAACTCGTTCAATCTCGTTACCAACAACTCACTTTACTCGATACATAATGCATGATCGCGTGACTAACCACTTAGTCACATTGAGCTCATTATGATGATGCATTACCATGTGGGCCCAGAGATAACTCTCCGTCATACGGAGTGACAAATTCCAGTCTCGATTCGTGCCAACCCAACAGATACTTTCGGAGATACCTGTAGTGCACCTTTATAGTCACCCAGTTATGTTGTGACATTTGGTACACCCAAATCACTCCTACGGTATCCGGGAGTTACACAATATCATGGTCTAAGGAACCGATACTTGACATTAGAAAAGCTTTAGCAAACGAACTACACGATCTTGTGCTATGCTTAGGATTGGGTCTTGTCCATCACATCATTCTCCTAATGATGTGATCTCGTTATCAATGACATCCAATGTCCATAGTCAGGAAACCATGACCATCTGTTGATCAACGAGCTAGTCAACTAGAGGCTCACTAGGGACATGTTGTGGTCTATGTATTCATACATGTATCACTGGTTCCGGTTAATACAATTATAGCATGAACAATAGACAATTATCATGAACAAGGAAATATAATAATAATCATTTTATTATTGCCTCTAAGGCATATTTCCAACAGTGCATACCCTGGCCCGGTAGGCAGACATAACCTTGTGTGTTCGCTTTTGTTTTTATGGTACCTTGTCCCCGTTTGGGGCCGTTTTGCCACGACGGTGGCCATTGGTGTCTTTGGTAGCCACGTGGCCACCCAAGACCTAGCCCTGAGGGGGAGTTGGTTGGAGTGGCCGGGGAGAGTGCATGACAAAGGGAGAGTTTCATCAGAATGCTTTGGTCCACCCATATGGGGATGCGAGGCCAGGTGTTCCGTAGTGTGGCTAAAGTGCGCTACCTCTACAGAGTGTAATCAATCTATCAATAGCCGCGTCCTCGGTTATGGGCATAACTCGGGAGTAAGTCACACCATGGATCAACTTCTTTTCTAATAAATCTTGCAAACTAAGTGATGGTTGTGATGTATTGGTTCGTGGCGAAGCATGAACACTTGAGGTGTTCATGAGTGATTGGTTTCAGGTGTGACCAAGGAATGGTCACCATTTGGTTACGAGGTAACCATCTGGTAAGCGAGTCCGTGGGACTCATTGCATGAAACGTTTGCTTTCCTTCGGTAGTAGTTTTGCAATGTATTAATCTGGTTAAATATCATGATATTGTTTGTCATCGTGCTTATGTTTGTTGTGAGCTTGCAAGTACATTCAATTTACTGACCTGGCGTGTTATGCCAGTTTCCAGGCAAGTCAGTTCGCGTCGAAGCGCATCTCGTGTCTAGGCCGTGTTCACATCAATGTCCTCGTGCTATGGAGTTCCACTTCGTCGTTCTTCCGCTGCCGCGTAGCTCATGTGATCGAGGCCCTGTCATGTTCATTAAATAATGTACATACTGTCCAGCAGCACCGTGTGTGCCGCTTGACCTCGAATCTCGATGTAATATCAGACCTATGTAATCCGCTAGCATCAATAAAGCGGTTGTTTCTATACCATGTTGTTGTGTATTGCCAGAAGACTTGATCTCTGGGATGGCAATGCAAGGTAAACCGGTTTCTCTAAGCCGGGGTGCCACATATCGTAGGGTACGAAACCACCTCCAAGTAATTCTTTCCAATCAATCCATTGGGCTATTCCTATAAGTGTCACAAACAGCCCTAGAGTTTGTAGTAAAATAACACCTTAAGACACAAATCAACCAAAACCCTAATGTCACCTAGATATTCCAATGTCACCTCAAGTATCCGTGGGTATGATTATACAATATGCATCACACAATCTCAGATTTATTCAAACCAACACAAAGAACTTCAAAGAGTTCCCCAAAGTTTCTACCGAAGAGTCAAGACAAAAACATGTGACAACTCCTATGCATAGATTCCCAAGGTCACGGAACCCGCAAGTTGATCACCAAAACATAAATCAAGTGAATCAATAGAATTCCCCAATGTCACCAAGGGTATCCCACACAAGACATACATCAAGTGTTCTCAAATCCTTAAAGACTCAATCCGATAAGATAACTTCAAATGGAAAACTCAATCCATTACAAGAGAGTAGAGGGGGAGAAACTCATAAGATCCAAGTATAGTAGCAAAGCTCGTGGTACATCAAGATCGTGCCAAATCAAGAACAGGAGAGAGAGAGAGAGAGAGAGATCAAACACATAGCTACCGGTACATACCCTCAGCCCCGAGGGTGAACTACTCCCTCCTCATCATGGAGAGCGTCGGGATGATGAAGATGGCCACCGGTGATGGATCCCCCCTCCGGCAGGGTGCCGGAACAGGGTCCCGATTGGTTTTTGGTGGCTATAGAGGCTTGCGGCGGCGGAACTCCCGATCTAGGTTATTTTCTAGAGGTTTGGGGATTTATAGGAGAGGTGGGCATCGAGAACAAGTAAGGGGGCCCCACGGGGAGTCCACGAGGCACAGCGGACGCCCTTCGCCCTCGTGGGCCCCATAGGACCCCCTATGGTAACTCTTCGTTCCAGTATTTTTTATATTTTCGAGAAAAAATCTCCGTTGATTTTCAGCGCATTCCGAGAACTTTTATTTCTGCACAAAAGCAACACCACGGTAGTTCTGCTGAAAACAACGTCAGTCCGGGTTAGTTCTAACCAAATCATACCAAAAGCATATAAATATATTATAAACATGGCATTAATACATCAAAAATTGTAGATATGTTGGAGACGTATCAGCGACCCCGGCACCTCCGAAGTGCGGGACAACAATGGTAAACCTCGCTGCAGTAAAAACAAACATTAGAATAAGAACAACAACGACGCAGACGATACGACAGTCAATGCCGGATTCAGTGGTCCTAAGTCCAGTCAGCGGAAGAAACCTTTCAAAGGCAATAGAGACGGGCCATCCAGCTTAGATAAAATCCTTGAGAGGCCCTGCCAGATCCATGGCACAACCGATAAGCCTGCAAATCATACCAACACGAACTGTTGGGTTTTCAAAAAGGTTGGTAAGTTAAATACCGAATACAAGGGGAAAGGGCCCCCAAGCAAAGACGACGATGAACCCCGTCAGCCGAACACCGGGGGTCAGAAGCAATTTCTCCCTGAGGTGTAGATAGTTGTCACACCCTAGCTAGTTCATGCATTAGAGTGTTGCATCATGTTTATTTCATTTATCAGAAACTTGAAATGGGGATGACAGAACCCCCAGCACCCCCTGAAATCAACTAGGGTTTACTAAAAATATTTTCAATGAACCTGAAATGCCCTTCTAAAATGTTCATCACCTCTGCCTTGGTCTTAAACCTCTGCCAAAAGTGATGCACAATTTTATAGGTCATCCTAAGGTCACTGAATTAAATATTTAGTTATTTGAGTTTGGGCATTTAAATTATATAAAATATTTCAAATGCTCAGATAATCCCAAACTAAAATGTTGCATGTTGGATATATTCCATTTAGTGGTCATGAGCAGTTTGGTGATTTTTGGAGTTGCCTAGGTATATTTAGAAAATCCACAAAGTTACAGAAGTAATAGAAAACAGAAATAAAAAGAGAGAGAGAATCTTACCTGGCCTAGCCCAACACCAGGCCCACCTAGCTGGCCCAGCCCAGCAGCCGTTCCAGCGAGCTGCTTGACTTGGCCAGGCAGGCTGGCAAGTGCTTGACGCCGGCACCAGCGCGCGCCACGCAGCTGCTCGCCACCCTGCTTCCTCCCCTCGCCGCTCTGCTGGCCTGGACGACTTCCACGTCACGCCCCGAACCCCCTGGATACGTCCACTCTCCCCCTGTCTCTCTCCCTTGCTCCCCTCCGCCATGGACGAAGCAGCCGCCACCGTCCCGCCGTTGTAGCCGCGCCCACCGTCGTCCTCGCACCACTCCACCGTGTCCACGAGCTCCGTCGTCGTCCGCTCCGTCGAGCTAGCCGAGCCCCAAGCGCTCGCACGCTCTGCACCGCCTCCACCGACCCCATCTTCACCGACCGTCGTCGGAGATCCCTTCCGCCGTCACCGACGCAGCAGCTTGTCCCCGACCTTGCCGTCTGCTTCGCCGTGACCACCGTGAGCCTGGCCACCTCCCTATCCTCTCCGCTCTCCTTCTCGTGCACCACAGCGAGCACACCGAAGCTCACCCGCACGCACCGCCGCGGTGCTCGCCACCGACGAGGTTCCGGCCACTCAACGGTCGCGCCACCTTGTCCACCAACCTTACCGCACCCACAGGAGCACAACGCACCTCCTAGCGACGAGTCCGAGCTCACCCGAGCTTCGGCCGCCGCCAAACTCGTCGTCGACGCTGTTTCTGGCGACCCCGAGCCCAACCACCACCACCACTGCATGCCGCTCACTCCCCGCAACATGTAGGTGCCCTCCGCCGCCTTTTTGGTCGCCGGAGCACGAAACCCGCACCTCACCGCCGCGTCTAGCCTCGCCGGTGGCTAAACACCGGCGAGTTTGACCCTGCTGACCGTGTTTGACCACGGGTGGGCCCAGTTTGACCCTCTGGGTCAATGATAGGTGGGGCCCAGCTGGCTAACTAATCCAGGATTAGTACTAACTGCATTTAGTTAAACTAATTACACTGACACGTGGGACCCACTGGTCAGGTTTGACTTGGACCGTCCCATTGACCACTGACGTCACCCTGACGTAATGCTGATGCAGTAATTTAATTACTAGAATTATTCTTATACAGGAAATTCCAAAAAATACCACAAACTTCAAAAAATCATAGCAATTAATCTGTAGCTCCAAATGCAAAGTTTTATATATGAAAATGATCAAAAAAATCCAATCTATCCATCTGTACTGGTTTCATGCATGTTTAAACAAGTTAACTTGTTGTTTAGTGTAGAACAAGATAAAGCACTATTAAGGGCCATTTATGAGTTTGAAACTTGAATCTTTGATTCAAAATGGTTCAAACCCATCCGGTCTTAGTTGCATTAGCCCAATACACTCATTTTGTCATGTCTCATGCATGCATCATATTGTTGCATATTGTTTGGTGATGATTGTATATTGGTGCTCTCTGCGGCAGGTTCTGCCCTCGAGGGATATCGCGAATACCCTAACGAAGAGCACTACCAGTCCACGGACCCGCAAGGCAAGCAACCAACCATTTGATCATATCGATACAATCCCATGCTCTCGCCTCTGCTCTCTTTTACTGCATTAAGACAACATGATTCAAACTGCTGTGTGCTACGGAAGTTGAACCCATTTCCTCTGCATGACCTGTCATTGCCACAGTAACTAGATGAAACCCACTAGCATGTGTAGGAGTTGATTGAGCCATGTGTATGTGTTGTTCCTACCTTGCTATGCCTGCTATGCTTAGAGTCGTGTCAGGTCTGGTTCATCTGGTGATGGGCTAGAGTGTAATGATCATGCCGGTAATGAGAGTGATGTGTTGAACACGATTTGGTAAAGGTATCGATGAGAGGCCATGTAGGAGTACATGGTGGGTTGTTTCATTGAAGCCATCCTTAAGCACTGAGATCTGTATGTGTGATTTAAGAATCAGCTACTACCATGCATTGGGCCCGAAACCAATGGACCCTCTCGGCTTCTTATTCACCCTAATCCTCTGTCCAGGAGTTGCAAGTAGTTTGTGGTGTTTGTAGCTTACTGGAGGCCGTTGATAGCGCTGACCCACGGGGTGGGCTGTGTTGTGGTAGGTACGTGGCACGGTGTACCAAATGCCCGTTTGGTATCTCGGGTACCCTGCACACATCGTTCGGGGCCGTATGTGGAAACCTTGGCCGGACTCCATGTGGATGGAACCTGAATAGGCGATAAACCTGGACTAGAGACTTGGGTGTTTAGGTAGGTCGTGGCCGACACCCACGTTGGGCTTCCGCTTGAAGGTTGCCGAGTACATGTCGTGTAAACGGCGGTAAGTGGTGAGAGCGTGTATGAAGAAGTACACCCCTGCAGGATTAACATCATCTATTCGAATAGCCGCGTCCGCGGTAAAGGACTACTTGGTTGCCTATATAGTTCATAGACAAGTAAATGGATACTACTAAAAGCCTCAAGATAAGCCTGAGTGCCGAGGATGGCTCTTCCGTAGGATGACGGTGGTGGATCCTCGATAGTGTATTGAAGTGGTGTGTAGTGGACTCGAGTGCGCAAAACCATTTCAAGTTGGAGTCTCGTAAGATAGCTTAGCCAAGGGTCAAAGCTGGCTTGCTGGAATAACCCTACCAACCCTTCTTGATAATGTGCATGTATGTAGGATCTGATGTAAGTCTTGCTGAGTACCTTTGTACTCATGTTGCTTAATTTACGTTTTACAAAAGACGCTGCAACCCCTTCTGATGGGTTCTTCATAGACGTCGATCTCGACGAGTAGGCTGAAGCCCAGGTGGTGATCTTGAGTTCACAATGGACCATGTAGTATAGTCAGGCTTGCCCAAGCCTCTTTTATTTTCCTAGTTGTCTGTACTCAGACAAGTTACTTCCGCTATTGGCTTGTATGTTTGTATGACTTGAATGCTGGGTCGTGTGACCCATACTTGTGTGTATGATATGTATGGCTCTCTGAGCCTTTAAATAAAGTACTTGAGTTGTAGAGTCGTGTTGTGATGCCATGTTGTATTTGCACATATCGGGCATATTGTGTGTATGTTATTGAAATGCTTGGTATGTGTGGGATCTGACTATCTAGTTGTTTATCCTTAGTAGGCTCTCTTATCCGGAAATGTCTCCTAGTGCTTCCACTGAGCCATGTTAGCTTGCTACTGCTCCAGAACACTTAGGCTGGCCGGCATGTGTCCTTCTTTGTTCCTGTGTCTGTCCCTTCAGGGAAATGTCACGCGATGAACACCGGAGTCCTGTTAGCCCGCTACAGCCCGGTTTACCAGAGTCCTGCTAGCCCAGTGCTACAGCCCGGATTCACTCGCTGATGACCGACACGTTCGATGCTGGGTCATGGATGCATGTCCCTGTAAGTTAGTGCCACTTTGGGTTTACGACTAGCCATGTTAGCCCAGGCTCCTTATCATATGGATGCTAGCGACACTATCATATACGTGTGCCAAAAGGCGCAAACGGTCCCGGGCAAGGTAAGACGACACTGTGGGAATACCGTGCGTGAGGCCGCAAAGTGATATGAGGTGTTACATGCTAGATCGATGTAGCATTGAGTTGGGGTCCTGACAACAGTGAACATGATATATGTCACTCATATCCCCAAAAGGGAGCGCAAATGCGCATTACAGGGCGTCTATGCTGTAGAGCCTGTCGCCCCCAAATTCAACCCATGGTCAGCCTGTACGATCACCTTTGATTGCAGGGACCACCCAACTAGTATCCGTCATGGGGGTTCGGCCGCCCTGGTCGTTGATCCAATCATTAACGGATACCACCTCACTAGAGTCATTATGGATGGGGGAAGCAGTCTCAACTTGATCTATCAAGATACTGTCCATAAGATGGGGATCGACCCATCACGAATCAAGCCTAGTAACACTACCTTTAAAGGTATGATACCAGGAGTGGAGGCCCGTTGTACGGGCTCAATCACACTGGAGGTAGTATTCGGCTCCCCAGATAATTTTTGTAGTGAAGAATTAATCTTCGACATCGTCCCCTTCCACAGTGGCTACCATGCACTTCTCGGATGAACTGCTTTTGTCCGCTTTGATGCAGTCCTACATTATGCTTACTTGAAGCTCAAAATGTCTGGACCTCGTGGAGTTATTACATTCAATGGTAATATGGAGCGCTCACTCCGTACTAAAGAGCACACCGCGGCCCTTGCAGCCGAAGTGTATAGCGGGCTTATCAAGCCGAATAGTTCACCGGCCAATAAAGCCAATGACGTATCTAAACGAGTCCGGTCTGTGCATAATCGCGATAAGTCAATGGACCTTGATTAGTAGTCCGGCCTCCATCGATCGCCCCATCAGGTCACGGCTTACGTACTATACGTACATAATTATGCACTAAAAATACCTTGGGTGGCGCTGGAGGCACACTGCAGAATAGGTCCATTACACGCTTGACCATAATTAGACCACACATATCCTTTTCCTTTTAACGCAGGTTCATCAAGAGCCCTACTTACGAGATGGTTTTTGCAGGCGATCCTTTTAAGGCCAGCATGTCCCAACCATCAAACGCTCCTCTCAAGGGACTCGCTACTAAGGAGAAAAGGCACAGACGTGCGGCAGGGCATCATGGGAGTTTCTTTTCTGAACTATGATTTTTAGGCCCTGTGTTAGACTTTCCCTTATGTAAATTCTTTTCTTTTTTTCCTTAGGCGTGTAATATGACCTTAATATTGAATGACATTGCCTGTCATTGACATATCACTAAAAATATAAAGGGCACAGATGATCATCACCTTCTTGGTTGGGGGTTAGATTTTTTCCTTGTCATTAGCGCTATTCCTCATGTTCGACTGACATACGTGGTTTGACACGGTCTTCATACTAGGGGCTGCATTCGGCCCCGCTAAATTCTTAAAGTCCGAACACCCATAGGGAACTCTTCGGCGTCCCGGATATTGCATTATATGCATCTGCTCCGAATCATGTCTTTGGTCTATAGTTGGGTTGCCTGGCTCCTATGTTTGCCACCTTACGTTCCACAAGTTCAGCTAATGTAGTAAAGGGAGAACTACTAAGATTGTATTTTTGGTTCGTCTGGTCAAGTACCTCAGTAGAGAAAGTCGAAAACAGAGTGTCATGATAAGTGAGAGTGGGTCATCGATCCGGTGACTTAATGTTATACTACGAATCGTTTGTGATTTATGTCGTGTTATATGAGGGGCTGGGTTTTTTGACCAGCTGCATTGCAAAGGCGTCGCACTCTGGATTGTCGATCATGCAACGAGGGTCTAGTACTTAGCGCCATCTATGGACTCTTATGGCTGAAGTGAAAGTACTAAAACCACATAGTCTGATTACATGGTTCACTTTGCAAGACGCCTCCTACATCGGACCGAGACGTTGGATAAAGTGTAGTCATGCGGTCCCGAACACCCCTGTAGTATCTACATGGGGGCTGAAGCTGAGGACTAGTAAACTTTCAGACATATACACAGCAAAATAGGAGGATAAACTGATAATAAAGCATAATCATAACTATCATACATTACAAGTTCATTACATAGCTCTTACAACCGGACACAACTACTCAAATATTATGTCCTTGGAGCACTGGCCTTCTACAATACGGGCTCCCTGAAGGACCTCGTCGAAGTACCTCCCCGGCCACCGGTGATCCTTGCCCTCTGGTGGCCCTGTGGTGGCAATCTCGGTGGCTTTCATCTTCGCCCACTGAACCTTCACACGGGCAAAGGCCATCCGAGCACCCTCAATACAGGATGACCGCTTAAGGGCATCAATCCGAGGAAGCGCCTCCACCAGCCTCTTCATGAGCCTGAGGTGGCTGTTGGGTACGGCTTCGGCCGGCCACATACAGACTATTACGTCCTTCATGCCAATGTCGGCCACCCTATGCAGCTCGGACAGCTGCTTCATCTGATCGCTCAGGGGCACTGGAAGCTCCGGTGCAAGATACTGCGACAAGAACAGTTTCTCCGTTGAGCTCCCCTCGTCAGCTTAGAAGAATGCGGCGGCGTTTGCAATGCTCCTTGGCAAGTCGGCAAAGGCGCCTGGAGAACTCCGAACTCGGGTTAGTAAAATATATCTTCTACTGGCATACCTACTCTGCATAATAAAGGCCTTACCAGCCGCGATCCGCCTTGCCTCTTGGATCTCCTGGCGAGCGTTTTTTCGTCTTTGTTGAAGAATCTTTTTTTAGGGATAGTTGAAGAATTTTTTGTTTTCTTAATTTTATTATCTTCCTGTATACAGGATTTTAGCAGGAGGGGTAGATTTTCTGCTGTCCAGCCAGGAAATATATCTTCTCGACAAGGTGCAGAGAATTATCAGCCTGGGCTTCCTTCAGGCTCTCACGGGCTTTGGTGTGCTCGGAGGCCTGTTCTGAACTCGTCTACTCCAAGGACTCGCCTCTAGAAATGTCGTTGGCGGGTGGTCTGCTCCTCCTCTAAGATTTTGGTCGCCTTGTCCGTGGCCACCTTGCTCGCCTCCGCCTCCTTCTTGGCTTCGGCAAGGGCGCTTTTGAGGGACTCGACCTCATCGGCGCCAACTGCGGGCATAGTTAAAACATTTTTAGTCTGTTTCAAACGACTAACACATATACAATTGGAGATATATACTCAATGCACGGATACCTTGCATCTCCTCAAACCGCTTATTAATGCGGACAACCTCTTCATCAGCGAGCCACAGCTTCCGAGTAAGTTCGGAAACTTTGGCGGACTGGGCGCTGGCCGTGTGACACCCCAAAAATTTGGCCTTGTTTTATTAAATTAAAATTTTGCCAGGAATTAAAACTTTGGATTTCTGAGCTCCTTTTTGATTTTTAAATCATTTCCTTCCCTGTTATGATAAGTTTTTCCCAAAGAGAAAACTTTTCAAATATGTTATTGGACTTGTTTAACCTCTCAAGAAAAACTTTCCTTTTATCAGTGTAACTAATTAAATAATTAAGTTGCTTGATCTTTATTTTCTTGAAAATGGTTTTTCAAGGTTAAATGGCCATATTTGAACTTCAACCCTTTGATAGATTCACTTAAAATTCCAACCAAAATTTGGAGATGTCATGTGATGTTTTTAAATCACTATTATGCAAAAATATATTTCATTCATGAATAATTTTGAGCCCTACACTCAATTTTTCTTCTCTGGCCCAGAGTGCATTTTTGCACTGCAACCCATTTATATATTTCTTTAAAACTTCTACCAAAATTAGGGGAGGTCAGTAGGAGCATATTATTCCACTTTGTGCAAAAACCTAGTGCTGTTCTTTGAGAAATTTGAGTGAATCAACCTCTTTTCCATTCTGGTCCAATTTGAGGATTTGTACAGCAACCACCATTTTAGTTGCTCCTATACCCTTGATTATTTCTCCTACTTGTAGTCCTCCATGTTAAACCCTTAAGTCCAGGAGCATGCACCCTTTAGATCATTTTTGGTTCATGAAATAATGTCATTTATTCCCTGTCCAGAATTGAAATTCTGCTAAACTTACACTAGCAAGTTTCTGCTTTTGGCCAACTAACCTCACCACTCTCTCTTGCATCTAAAGAGACTTCCATCTGGAAGTTTTGGCTACCCCAAGAGCTACCTAGGTGCCTTTGGCATTTTGTCAAACACCCTGAGTGCATGACCAGTTTCGGCATGATTTCATATTTACATTGTGAGCTTGAGCTCCTGACCTAACCAGCATGTCCTAAGGTTTTGCCCTAGCCCATAACCTATTTCTGCTAACTCTCGTTTAGTTTGGGACTCTCTAGGCTGCCATGGCATATCGTCGAACACACACCGGGCGTGCTCTGGGCGCACCCAGAGCGTGCGTTTGGCACCCGCATGCACCCGAGTCGCCGCGTCCCACCCCGCACTCAAAACCCGGCCCCAGCCCGCTCGGCGTGTCCCCCTGCACCGCCACACCACCCCGACCAACCTGGCGCCCCACAGCGCCACCACCAGGATGGCCGTGGTGGCTAGCTGCCGGCCGCTAGCAGGCCCGACCGTGGTCGGTGCCGCCCAAGCCACCCCAGCTCGCCACCTGCCCCTGTAAGCAGTGCGTGCTCATCCACAGCTTCG